>NW_028262336.1:66681893-66984924 GCF_047370975.1 Nipponia nippon | reverse complement strand
TTCACCAATGGTGGCTACCATCCCTCGCCCCGGCCTGTGTTACTGGCCCCTCTGCAGGACCTCACTGCTCTTGCAGCTCTGCTGGAAGAAGACGAGAGGTGGTTGATACCAAACTTTTAAAAATGGGTACCAGCATTTAAATTTCCAGCTCTTACTTGAGCAGCGTAAGTAAACATTGTGGCTTAACATCCTTGAGAAGGACTGGTGCCTTTGCTGTCCTCTCCAAAATACCTTGGTAGTTCAGTTAATCATTTTTAAAGACTTTGCATACTATCCATCTCACGTAAGGCCATGAATTCTCAGATGCTGCAGTAACGAAGAATGTGGAAGTAATCCCGGTCAGATGGATGGACGCTTTGTAGAAGTCAAAATTCCTTTCAGTTGTTGGGGTGAAAATCTGACCTCCTTTCAAATTTTAGGTAACTAGTGAAGCAGGGAGCAAAATAAGTGTCTGAAATGTCAGAATTCCTTGCAGTACAGTAATTTGAGTTTATATACGACTGTGCTGTATTCACTGTGTGCCTGGGCACTGAGTCTATCCCCAAAAAAGTCTCAAGGCAATTCCTCAGATTGCTTATCAAACGTAATCCTATGGATATTGACAGTAACGTTCATTTTTAAGCTGCTTTAAACTGTTACTTTTATTTTCAATAGCTTACTTTAATAAGTCAGCCTTTCTATACGGCCGTCGGCTGAGACTGAGGGCTGGAAGAGACTCTGTGGGAGCTGCAGAAGAGGCAGGCAGTAGGCAGCTTCACACTTGCGGTACCTCAGTTCTCCACGCAGGCGGTGGCTGAACTGGGCCTGAACTTCTCCGTGCTGTGGGGAAAGGATCACGATGCAAAGAAAATGGAGTGATCTCTTGCATTTGGCTTGCTGACACGTCAGGTAAAAGTGAATGTTGTAGAACTTGGGTAAGACAGATAGAGTCACCTTGACAGAGTCACCTTTATACTCTCACTTTGTGGGAGAATTAATGCAATTTCAACGGCTGTTGTCCCCTCAGTGCTATACATCCGAACTCCCTCACCATACAATACACTTCGCTAGTTTGATTTTTTTTTTCCAAAATAAATCAAATTTGCAAAAAAAAAGGGGTTTAGTGATAAGGATGAGAAACCCAAGTGAATTGTGCATAAATGATTTACCTGCGTACAGAAAGGAATGTTTTGCTGTGTTAATTAAAAGATATGTATCAGGGGACTTTTCTTTCTGCCAGCCTCCTCTCTCCTTGAGATTTGCATGGTTTCATCTGAAATAAAATGCTCCGTTCTCATAATAGCTTCTTCAGTCTTATAACTTTGGGAACAGACAATTTATTGAGAGCCGTATCAGTAGAAGATGAATTGTTAGATGCATGTTCCACACAGTGATTTTATTCAACAACTAAAAGATTAAGGGCAATTCTTTCAGGAAAGTCCCCTGAGTTTGAACGCTTTAGTTTGTAGGTGTCCCTGGAGGACATAGAAAGTAGAAGGAAGTGAACGTAGCATGTCTTAAACTTTAATCAAGTCTAATCTATGGTCACAGTTACTTAAAAACTTTGATTGTGATCATATTGTTTTGGCATAGTGTCACCGCAGAAGAGAAGTATGATTGTTTGGATGCCCTGATCGTGCATTTCCCTGCTTTATCAGGATTCGATTTATTTTATATTTTGTCTCAGTTTTTTATCTGCTGAGCCTATTCTGCTTGGATTGGAGACAGCTTCAAGAAGACAAAAGTAATATTTTAAAATTAAAATTACTGATACTGCTCTCAATCTTTGTCATTCGTACTCATATATATTTTTTTTTTCTGGGAATATAGAAGGTGTCATGAGAGGTCCCTTATGCTGGGCCCTTAGAATCAACACAAAGAAACCTTTACAAAAGGAAGAGAAGGACTTGGAAAGAGTGGAAGTAAGGCTACAATACCAAGGTAAACAGCTGGACTTTGATATCAAAAGTAATCCTTCCTGGGCCATAAAAGATTTAAAGGTCTTCTACCTAAATAGCTTCAAGGGAAATAGAGCATCAAATTTTCCGAACAGATAAACACAAAGCAGGCGACACTTGCGCACTTCTGCTCGTTTTGATGAAAGGGCTGGAGGCTGTCGCGTGCAGGGGCGATAGTAACATTTCACAAAGCCAGAGCTGTGTCACGCTGTACGAGAGAATATTGAAGAACTGTTAGAAGTGGGTTGCCAAGGTGTCCTATCGTCTATAGATGTTGTTTCACAGAAGGCACTGCTGGCCAGGAGGTAGTACCCGTGTCCACGGAGGTTTCAAGAGAAGCCAAAGAACCTTCTCTGTGCAAGTCAGAGGCCAAGGGTCCACTTGCTGTGTCGGACAGAGCAGAAGCAGGCAAAATTATATTTGACCTCAACTCGCTGTCAAGCCATAGCTAAGCAAGTTTCTCAGAAAAGCACAAATATTAACTTCCGTGAGTGAACCGTTAGTATTTTCCATAGGTAACTGAGGCAAATGTCAGATGCTCATGTCTCAGGAAATATTTCGGGCATTAAGTGGCGAGATCTGTTATCTAATGCTACTAGCATATACACGGTGAAAGCAAAGGAACTTCTGGAGGACTAGTTGAAAAGGTTTGGACCAAAGCTCAGGACGAACAGGTGTATTTTTATTTGTAAAACTGATGTAAATCTTATTTTAATTGTTTCGCCTAACTTTAGGAGCGTTCATTGCCTCATCCTTTCTAACACAGGGCCTTTTAAGATTGATTTCTTGCTTGAAGTAAAAACTAGAGACGCAGACTCAGGTATGCTATCAGTGCAGATTGCTCCATTCCATGCTGGACCTTCACCCGGTCTTTCTGGACAGCAGAGATTCCCTCCACTGAAAGTACAGGTAAGGCATCTCTGCTCCCTATCAAGCAGCTGCTGGAGGCTGCTTTCTCAGCATCTTGCGCACATCTCACTGGTCAACAAAGTTTTTTGTCTCCGGGGTCTCTGTACTTGCTCTTATGGAAACCACCAAGGACACATCCTCCTGGTAGACAGACAAGGATCTCAAACACACTCTTTTTTGCACTCTTTTTTTTGGGGGGGTGTGTGGGGAGTTCAGAGGGGTGTAATACACATGATGAGTGGATGTGCTTCATTCTCTGCAATATACTGAATGAATCTTTGAAAGCTTATGTATCTCCTTACCTGTCAATTATTTCTACTGGACGGTCTGTCGTAGTGTATGCATGCTGTAGCTTGGGAAATTCTGTACATGCTTGCAGGACAAGGTGACAGTAATAACTACAGAGCCACTTCTCCTTGTCCAGCACTGCTGGAACTTGGACAGGCTTTAGGGTACAGGGTTGGGTTTCTGCTATAGGTGCAGAAAGGACTGCTATAGGATTGGGATTCCCAGAAACCAGCTGCCGGAAGGGAATTTCCCTTCACAGGGATATGAACATTTCTCATTTCACACACTCCCAAATAATTTTAGGTAAACTGGGATGATCAAGAAGATGACCACAGGACAGAGGTGAAAGGACCGTACATAAATTATGCTGGGTGTGGAGATGACTGCTTGTATGTAGCATGATTTGGAAAAGGTTGTTAAGTATGATCGTCTTAAAAAAAGCCAAAGGGACAATCTGGGGAACTATGAGTGGGTCAGCCTCACTTTGGTCCCTGGGAAAATAATGGAGCAAGTCCCCTTGGAACACATTTCTGGGCACATGAAGGTGAATGAGAGCCTTCAGCATGGCTTTACCAAGGACAAATCATACCTGACCAGCCTGTTAGCCTTCTGGGATAAAATGACCGGATTTGCGAATGAGGGGAGACCACTGGATCTCATCTACTTCAGCTTTAACGAGGTGGATGTCGTTCACGTAAACTTTAGCAAGGCTTTCAACATTGTCTCCCATAATATTCATGCATCTAAATTGGGAATTTGCAGTCTGGATGGGCGGACAACTAGATGGGTAAGCAGCTCTTTGGATGGTTGGAGCCAGGGAGTCGTGGTTCATGGGACATATACCTTCTTCCTGGGAGCTGGTAGCGAGCGGCGTACTGCCGGTCTGTCCTCTGACCTGTCCTGTTTAACATCATCACCAGTGACCTGGAGGAAGTGGTAAAAGGCTCTCCTGTCAAGGTTGCCAGTGACACCAAACTGGCATGGTGGTGCCAGTCAATAGGCTCGATGCTGGGCTGCCATCCAGAGGGACCTAGACAGGCTGGCGTGGGGGGCCAGCAGGAACCCTGTGCAATTCAGTAAGGACAGCTGAATTCATGCAGCTCTCCAGAAGTCCATGGGGAGACACCCACTAACTCTTATTTCAGATGTAGGAATCCATGGAAGCATTGGAGACGAGCTTGTGGCTTCATCTGTGCGGATCAGAACTGTAAAGAAAAAGTAAATAAGCAGAGTAACCCTATTAACCCATCCTTAACTGATCCTGACACAAGTTTACAGCTCTGGAGTCTTGCAGAGTGATATTTTTTTTTTTTTCTTGGAAAAAGGTATGCCGTGGTGATTTCTTTTCTGTCAAATACAAACGGATGAAAAATTATCACCAGCTTTTCTAAACCTTTTCCTTAGTCAAGGTGCAGGAGAAGAGAGTCCCTGGATTATATAGTTTATCTGAAGATTTATGTTTTGTTTTTGCTGTGCCTCAGGTAAGTTCCTGGCTCCCCAGATCTTGTTTCTGATCAATTTTAGACATATTCAAAACCTGACATCTATTTTTGGCTGCTGTTTTTTTATTACTACTTTAGCGCCTGGATATGAACAGAGCTGTTTGAAATGCTCGCAGTGGCAGGACAAAGTTTGATGCTGCAATGCTCCACAGTTCTGAGTTCCTGGACACGAGGTGCCCACCAAGGCCGCTCTATCACTCCTCTCCTCAGCTGGACAGGGGAGAGAAAACATAGTGAAAGGCTCCTGGGTCAGGATAAGGACAGGGAGAGATCACTCACCAGTTACCGTCACAGGCAAAACAGACTCGACTTGGGGAAATTAGTTTAGTTTATTACCAATCAAATCAGAGTAGGATAATGAGAAATAAAACCAAATCTTAAAAACACCTTCCCCCCACCTCTCCTTTCTTCTCAGGCTTAACTTTACTCCCGATTTCTCTACCGCCTTCCCCCCAGTGGCACAGGGGGACGGGGAATGGGGGTTGTGGTCAGTTCATCATACGTTGTCTCTGCCGCTCCTTCCTCCTCAGGGGGAGGACTCCTCACACTCTTCCCCTGCTCCAGTGTGGGGTCCTTCCCACGGGAGACGGTTCTCCACGAACTTCTCCAACGCGAGTCCTTCCCACAGGCTGCAGTTCTTCACAAACTGCTCCAGTGGGGGTCCCTTCCACAGGGTGCAGTCCCTCAGGAACAGACTGCTCCAGTGTGGATCTCCCACAGGGTCACAAGTCCTGCCAGCAAACCTGCTCCAGTGTGGGCTCCTCTCTCCACAGGTCCTGCCAGGAGCCTGCTCCAGCGCAGGCTTCCCACGGGGCCACAGCCTCCTTCGGGCATCCACCTGCTCCAGCGTGGGGTCCTCCACAGGCTGCAGGTGGATCTCTGCTCCAGCATGGGGTCCTCCATGGGCTGCAGGGGGACAGCCTGCCTCACCATGGGCTTCACGGGGGCTGCAGGGGAATCTCTGCTCCTGGAGCACCTCCTCCCCCTCCCTCTTCACTGACCTTGGTGGCTGCAGGGTTGTTCCTCTCACATAGTCTCACTCCTCTCTCTGGCTGCAGTTGCACAGGTTTTTTCCTCCCTTCTCAACTATGTTATCCCAGAGGCGCTACCACCGTCGCTGATGGCCTCGGCCTTGGCCAGCAGCAGGTCTGTCTTGGAGCCGGCTGGCATTGGCTCTGTCGGACATGGGGGAACCTTCTAGCAGCTTCCCACAGAAGCCACCCCTGTAGCCCCCCGCTACCAAAACCTTGCCACGCAAACCCAATAGAGTTTCCTAAATAAACTTTTGTAGCAATGGGATTTTCTGAGCTTAGCTATCCATGTGACCGGAGCAATGTGGAACTTGTCTTTTTTGAGGTGGTGTTTTCATAATTGCAATTTTCTTTCTATATATCCTGTAACTCAGGAAGCAGGAGATTCGCAGTGAAGATACCATATTTATCGGAAAGGAAGATGAAGTTTTTGATGAAAACGATGAGAGAAAACAGCATACAATTGTGCGCAGGCCTATATTGCGGGTCAGGAGCTGGTGCCTCTGCCACCTTGTCCTCTGTGTGAGCTCCCAAGCTGGTATGGCCATATTTGCTGCCGCTGTGATGCCTGGAGGCGTGCAGCTGGGCACAGCAGTACTGCCACACCTACCCGAAATATATTGATGTTATAGGCTCTGGGGAGAAATGAAACTTTTCCTACAGAGCTGGACCTGGTCCAAGAGACATCTATGGGATCTCATCTGCTTCAATGCACAGACTTCACGTCCGGGGACCTTGATGTGAAAGACTCAAGCACTGGCCATGTATGGCCACGGCTGTGTGCCGAAGTGGATACGAGAAGAGCCAAGGGGGGGTCCCACATGACAGGTTTGCTGGCCCACACCACAGGCAGGTTTGGGACTGTTTTGGGAAAAGGTCCTCTGTAGCAGGCTGCTGCTGGACATTATGTCCCTCCTGGCTTCAGGATCCCAGAGGGGAGGTACAAGCGGCTGGCAAAGTCATGGAGCAGGAGAAGGGCACTTTAATCGTGTTGCAAAAATAGCGACGGCGAGCCTTGTGCTGGGTGGCATGAGCCAAGGATCGAATGAGCAAGTCCCTGTCTCCTGGAGTGCTCCGAGAGGTCATGGGGCAGGGTGCTCCAGAGGGCCACGGGGCCTGCCCAGCCCCAGAGGGTGTGCAGACCCTCAGCGGGTGTTTTTCTTGATCGTGGTAGCGCGCCTGTGAAACCACAGTTTATCCATTTGCTGCAATTTATCTGCTTTATGCTAATAGAGAGCTGTTTCTGCAACTTCTGAATATATTTAGCCCAAAGCAAGACCAGCCAGTTCTCTTGCGTATACTGGAAGCCTACTGTAAGAAGCAAGAGTGAAGATGAGCATAAATGAACCCGAGGAACAGGTGCTGCTGTAGAACTGGGAATTGGGACTAAACTGTCATTCACATGCATAAGCACAGTTCCTACTGATTTCGTATCTCACATCTCTGACATCTACATGCACGGTGTCTTATCACCCAGTCCATGCCATCCTTTCCATCCTTCTGTGCCCAATTCTGCTGTCAGATGAACCCCTATAGCTTTTACCAAAGCCAATTGGAATTTCAAATATGTTTTACATGATATTTTAAGTCAGTAAGTCTTGTTTTCACAAGATCCAGTACAACTGGGGATTCATTTTGTTGTAATAGCAGGTCTTGATTTTTCCTAACATTCCCATGTTGCTAGGCTTTTATGGGATTGGACACATTAAATAACTCCTATGATTCCCGCTGTCCCTATGGAATGTCTTGCCCACAGTAACTGAGTGAGTGCAGATTTGCTAATCATACCATGGGGAAAGTATAAGATAATTGCTAAATATACCAACAAGGAAAATAAAATGGTGTCTTTAAGTTGGAATTGCTAGTTGAAATGTTAAAAATGTGAATATAATGGGATGGTAGCAATTAAAAAAATCTAAGTATTTACAAAAGGGCAGAAGCAAAGACTGAAGTCAAGGCAGATAGATACCTTAAGACATTCATATCAAAAGACTTGTCTCTGCTTGTGTCCTGTTACCCACTAGAGCAAATATCCGTTTACGTTCACCTGCCTTACATCAGATTAACTTCCAGTATCAGCATCGAAACCTCTCCAGTTATCACTGCGTTGTGTTCCAAGACCTAGCTTTCTTACTGTGAAAGACCAGACCAGGCACGGACCCCCCCGTGCCACCGTGCTTAGGCATCCCCGCTCCTTTTCCCACGACACCATCCAAAGATGGACAGCTGCGGTTTTGCTCTGCAGTTTGCAGCTCAAGGCTACACCTCTGCTAAAACCAGACTTGTCTGCAGTCCAGACTGGGCCCTGGAAGTCCTCATTCACACGCAAAGTTCTCATTCACGCGCAAAGTTAGGAGAGAGCCCGGAGACACCCGAAGGGAAAAGCTTTTGGCCGCCCCCAGCCCCTTCCCGTGGGACCACCCCCGCTCTCCTTTGCAGGAGCCGGATGAGTAAGCGTAGGTGAGACGTGGTGACACTGAGCAGACAGAATAGAAGTCTTATTACACATTTCCTTGTCGCTGCCCCAGCAGACTTTGTGTTTATTTTGCAGATGATGAGCTGATCCTTTCAGCAGGAGAGCGAAGGAATGGCGTTAGTAGCTAGGGTTGTCTCGCCTCCCCGTTGTGCAGGAATGAGACCTGCACGGGTTACATCTCAGTCAGCCTTAGGAAAGCTGTGAAATAAAAGAGACAGCTAGCAGCTAGTGGCAGAGAAAGAGAGGGAAAGAAAGGGAGATTTAAAAAAAATATCTCTACGAGTGGGAAGTTGTAGAAGGATGCTGCAGCAGGGCTGTCAGAGCAGCCTGGGCAAACCCTGCTAATTTCAGCCTTTATCCGACCCTCCGTGGTACACATCTCTGCCACACGAGAGAAGCTCCTTCGTATCAGTTAAGGAGCAGTCCTTACATCCTTTAATTGCAACAGAGAAGCACCTTCTGAATGGTGAGAGGCACCAGCTGTACTACAGTGCACATAGACCCAAAGATTATCCTTCCCTTTTGTTCTTAGGGTTTGTCTCCATCCCACTTTAGAACGGCACCATGGAGCTCCAGAGAGGATGCTGTATCTTTCAAAGCACTCACTTGCCTCTTCTCTGGGCTCGCGAGCTCCCGAGGCTGCTGTCTGCTGCTGGTACCGTCTCTGCCTGCAGTTCGGTTGCCTTAGTGAACTGCACCTTTCGTCCACACTGGCTTCATATGGATGCAGCAGCTGTGGAGAGAGGCATCAGCAGGAAAAAATCATTTAAACAGCCTGCTGGAGTGGATTCCCAGCCCCTTTTCCGTGCTCACCACCGGGCACTGTGCAGGCAAAGCACTACCTACCGGTCTTCACCTGGGCTGTGGTACCTGAGGCACAAAATAAGGAGGTGAAGACCAGTAGCTGTAGCACCACTGGGATGCTGGTGTCACACACTGGACCTCTGCAACCTGGGATAGCCGCTGTCCCAGACTCACGTGCATGCTGTCGGCCAGTTCAACTGGGCACTGGGGCTGGCAAGCTGTTTAATTGCAAGCCAGCTTGCTAGGGCATAGAGGACGCTTTGCATCGAAAGTGAAATTTCACTCTGCGGTACACCTGAAGCACCAGCAAGTTGTTGCTGAGCCAGAGCCCTGTACAGAAACATTAGACATGGAGAAGTTTTCCCGAGGCCTGGTGGCAACCTTGATTCTTGAAATAGGGCTTCTCTGGCTCCGGCTCCCGGGCCCCTGTCTCCCCGCATGGAGGGCACAGCTCAGCTGGCTTTTGACCCGTGTGCTAAGGTATCTTCAAGTGATCCGTAGTGCGTTATGAACCATGTCTTTAATTTTCAGGCTGGGGGTGTGGACGTGGGCTGGAAAGAGAGCTATCTACCACATCTTTTCCCTTAATTCCCCCCTTCAGCTCTCCCCTCCTCTATCTGTGCCTGCAAAGCAATGACGATCTGCAAGTTTGCAATCTCCAACCTGGCGGGCTTGAGCTACTGGTGTATCCCTGTAAATTGTTTGTACAGCTTTTTTTTTTTTGTCTGAACTAGGTATTACGTAAGTTTTTCCTTTCTTAGAAATAAGCAATTCAGCAAACAGGCAGTATTAGGAGTGCTTTAATGTAATGTGTACGGGCTGGGCTTTGTCTGAACAGCCAGGTCCCCCTTTGAATATGGATGTTCTTGGTCCAGCACTGCTCAAGTAGCTTCTCTCATGCCTCTACCTCTTTCTTCCTCTGCAATGTGCTAGGAAAATAAAATTTTTAAAATGGTGGTGGTGTTAGGACAAATAAAATCCACTGTTTTTAGAACAGTTGAAAAATATCAATACTTGTTTTTAAAGACCAACAATTTATTACCTGAGAATTTCTGGGTGGGCTGGAAAAATAAGTTCATCCTTCCCCATCTCTATGTATAAGTGAAGGCTGAAGTACAGAGATGGTGTCGATGTGTTCAGGGTGGTCCAGAAAGTCAATGGGAGGCCGTGGATGGAGCAAGCTGGGAACTTGTAGCATGTTCGGAGGAGGGAACAGGAGAAGATGCCTTATGTTTCTGGCAGCCAACATATTTTAAAATGGGACCGTTGTTACGTTTTTCCCTTTAGCTTGACATTTGGCTAAAATATATGTATATATTTTTTCAATTTAAAACACTGTTTAGCAAGCAGGACGCTTGCGGAAAGGGTTGGCCAGCAGCCCTAGGGAGCGATGTCCTCTCCCCCAGCCTGGGGACAGTTTTCTCCACGCACGCTGCCCAGCCTGCCCGGCTCTCCTGTGAGCAGTGCCGCTGCAGCACGAGGCACCTGGCGGGAACCACAGGCTGTTGGGCTCCGATCTTTGATTATTTCTGATCTTGCCTCAAGCTTGAGCTGCCGGTCCCTATGCGGATGCCTCTGTAGCTTCGCTGTTATTACTGCTCCTCTGGAGCTTTTTATTTGCCTCATTCATATTCTTGGGGAAGTTGCTAAATTAAAATGAATTCTGTAAATTCCTTGGATAATATACAGCTTCAGTGACACAACCTGAAGCTTTTATTGGCAACCGTTATCTCTAACTACGGATTCTTTTTTGTACACGATTCCTTCCCACTAGCTCGGTTATGGAGAGGCGATTGCTGAGGCAAGAATTTTCTCATATACCTGTTTATGATCTTGCTCCTTCAGCCCATAGGAGAAGGAGAGTCACTGCCCGAGAAGGACGTTCAGAGCCAGGTGCCCAGCTTGAAAGTGTGCTGCAATTTTGGTACGGGGAGAGGGTGAAGCAGGACTTGCCGGATGAAATTCCCTGATTTGTGCAGTGCAGAATTCACGGCCTGAGGGATTCCCCCTGGCGTTACTTTTAATCAGTGGCATTTTTTTCAGTCCCTTGCCTTCTGCATTAGCTGCACATGGGCAGGTGTTTGGTGTTTGACCATGACTGCAAATAGTGACTACTAGATGCAGTCCTGCTGTTTGCTAGCACCGAAGAGGCATGACGAAGAGCCTGATTTGCACTTCCACGGCGAGTTGCTTCATGTCTCTGACCGTATCGGGGGCCCTGCCAAGAGTAGGCAAGAAAAAGGTACTGTCAGTTCAAGGTACCACTTTTTAATATGCTTCCCAGTTCTTATATGGCAGAGTGATGTAAAACAGACATTTGCCTGGAGACCTCCATTCCCAAGACCAGTTACAAGCTTGGGGATGTAGTTTCATGGGATGCTCAGGCCAGAGCTGCGCCTCTTAGAGCTGGGATCAGACCTGCCAGCAACCAGGCAGCACAAGTCTCTGCTCTCTTCTAAAGCTCCTTTGCTGGCTCAAACGTCTTCCAGAAATTTTGCCAGGGTGGCTCTGAAACGCCAGAGGTTATGACCGATTGTGCCAAAGCCACCAGGGCCTTTGCTCTGCCCAGTCACCAGGTCCACCTTGCACCGCCTCAGTGGACTCGATGATCTTAAGGGTCTTTCCCAACCTAAATGATTCTGTGATTCTAGGATTCCTCTCCTTATTTTGCTCCTCAGCTCACTGAGCCCTGGCATCCTTCCAGCTTTACAACGCTGGGCACTGAACATCTACGTTTGCTTTGGACACGTGGTGCAGGGGGGCTCTCCCTAGCTGAAGGGAGAGCAGGCTGTGCTGGCTGGGTTGCAAGCTTGCGCATGTGCGTCCGTGTGTGTGTGCAGGCACCAGCCCCGCAAGGACGTAGCCCTGAGCCGATGGCAGGACAGCGTCTGACTGCCAGGGCCAAGGTACCTCGGCCAGGCTCGCAGTTCCCACAGAGACTCCAGCCACCAAACTCCCACCTCCCTTTCCTCGCCATCCTTACCCTTGCCCTTCCCTTGCTTTGGGGGATGTTTGGAAGGGTTTAACTGCGTTGTGCGCCCTTGCCTTCCAAGCGAAGAAAAGGCTGAGGACAGGGGGGAAACAAACTCCTCAAGGATGGTATATCAGATGCTTTTACTGGAAATGCAAACTATAGTACTATGTAACACTTACGTTTTAGGTATAACAAAATAAATTACCTAATCTATTCATCTATTCTCTGACGAAAACCTGCTTGTTTGGACTGGCCTCGTTTACTCTTTGTCTGCAGCTCTCTGATCACATCCTATTTAATTTTCCCTTTCATTGAGAAACCGCATTTCCAAATGTGAGTGGTGTTAACATGCTCTGCCTAATTAGTTATAATAATCTTTGCTGAGGGAGGCTGAATTCAGAGAAATCCAGTGAAAACTGATTTCCCCCCCCCCCCCCCCCCCCCATTAGCCTTGTCTGTCAGGCTGGTTTTTGTTGTTACAGTGCCAACCACATCTGGTAAAATTTCCATAGCCCTAAGGCCACTGGTAGGGACAGTTGGCACGGAAAGCATCCGGCAGCGTGTGAAGGAGGATGAAGGCAGGGACAGGCGCTGTCCTCCAGCCGGAGGCAGCCGGCAGAGACCCTCAGACCAAGGCTAAGTTCATGGTGTACTCCTTCCAGGGGGGATGTTGCGGCATTTTATTTACAACACCTGAAGGGTTGCACCATCTACCTGCTGGGAAGACACATCAACAGACATTTTAGGTGCCCCCAGACAAAGCAGTGCCCTGTTTCGCTTGGCAGCAGGAGAGCTGCCACCGGTACCCTGCGGTGGCACAGTCTGCTCTGCCTGCTTTGGCTGGCCTGCGGGCACTGCGCGGGCTGGGTGTTTTTACAGCTGTTAACTTTCTTGTGGGGTTTATTTGTGCTCATATTTTCCTTACCCGATTTCTCAATTCTTGATCCCTTCCTGAAAAAACTTTTTGCAGGGGTTTACACCCTTGGCTTGATGGAGCATTTTCCGTACCTACGCAACCAGTCCTCCCCGTGCGGGCTACAAGGCTGGCACAGAGGTGCTGACCCCGCAGGCGGACCCACCACGGATTTGTCTCCTCGGGTCCCACTGTGCAACCAAGCCAGGCATCCTCCTGAAAGGTATTTTCTTGCAGAAACAACAAGTTGTCTGATACATAACCGCACCTTTGAGCCTTCAGTGTGTGATGCCCAGCTGTGCCCTGGGTTGGACCCAGCAGATGATCCAGCCCCGGGTGGATCTGGCACTGCTCTTCAGGAAGGTGCGCTGAACCAGCGCCCCTGCTTCTGCGGCTTTGGACACTTGAGAAGCATCGGGCTCACAGGGCAAGCCAGCAGCAGCTCTGTTGGCTGTGCAAAGACAAGCGCTATGCATGCAAGATGTGGGTCACGTTATGAAGGCTTTTCCTAGGATCCAAGAAAGCTTTATAAATGAACCGTAGAGAAAAATGGCTGTAATTTTTCAGAGCTCACTGTATATAAAGATGGCATTTACCCAGAGAAGCACTGTTTCCACAGCATAGAGAGAACTGGAATATGCGGTTAGATTGATCCCTTGTAGCTGAAAATTACCATTACATTTCAATTGCATACAGACACTTTAAATTATTAATGGGATTCCTGCCTGAGGGTAAACATTGTAGATTCACATTCTGAGATTTTTAAGAGCTCTTTGATTGCTCACAACTAGGGCTGTTAAATATAGTTATTTGCTTTATACATCTTAAGTGGATCAATATCAACTGAAGAAATATCAGGGGGATAGAGAGTGAGAGTAAAGGAGTAGGAGTAAAGCTACTGCCAGTATCCCTCGGGTCTTAAAGGATTTTTAAATCTGACTGAGGTTTTGTCCCTTACCTGTAACCTTGTCACTGACCAGCCCCTGAATCCTGGGTGAAATTCATGCAGTTGCACTCAGCACATACGCTTTAAGCAAAAACCAAGCTGTGACCTTCAATCGAACCTTTTCCAGCTGCTTAACTTGTCTGGGAAAAGGAACTGTAAAGCCATTCTCCTTTTTCTGATGGGAAGCAGGTCGTCAAAGGCTACTTTAATAGAGAGCCCCCTTTCTCTTTTCTCCTGAAAAACAGGACTTTGTGGACTAAAGTTTCCACGACGGAGTAGCAGGCATTACACACGCGCAATGTAACTTCCTGCGGAGCGGTTTGGGAACCGGCCCCAGACCCACGCGCACCATTGCCCTCACAGTCGCGGATATCCGTGGGCTGTTTTCCAGAGTACCAAAGGTCTGCAGCCTACGAGCTGGGGAGGAGATGACCAAGCATCCACATAAGGCCCTTCCAGCAGCCAGCTCCCGGAGCCAGCTGGGATGATGTCCTGGGCTGTCCCACGAGCTCTTGGTCACCCAGAGGACTCGTCTTTGTGCTTCTCTCTCTGTATGGGAAGCTATATTGCACTCCTGGATCCAAATGGCTTCTTTTTGAACAGACACACCACTAGAGATGTCTCATGGGGCTTCAATGTGTGTCCAGTGCTGCTGTTCTTTCTACTCTTCTCCTCTCAGCTTCTTAAAGCCGGCTGCTGCACAGGGAAAGTCAGGCTGAGGTGGAAGAAGCTGCTTTGCCTTCTTCTTTCCAGGTTCCCATTTGTGCTATTCCTCCTTTTGCAGCTGTCTTGAGGTAAGGTTTCATACGATTGCGTGAGCCAGCGTAGCGGCTCACTGCTGCCAAAAGGGGATGATTCCCATCCCAACTCCTGGCCAAAGTTCCTACCACCGCCCCTACTAGGTACACCACGCACTGGGCTCCTCTCTGAACGACAGCAGCGGGTACATTTTTCATTTCAGTAGGTAAATGGGCACAGGAGAGGGTCTGAAAAGGCACCAGCCATGCAAGAGAGGCAGTGGGATGGTGCGGCCAGCAGCAGGAGAAGTGGGACCGCTCCTTCTTCTCAGCCGCGGGCAGCTCTGCCAGCTCAGCTGCATGTAAAGCTTCAGCTGCAAACCTCAGCTCAGCTTTCTGCCTTGTGCAAGTGCTTCTCGGGTGCCACCTCTCTCCGTGCAGAAGGGGAGAGCCTTCGGGGTGGCACTGCAACATGCTGTGTGCTGTGCACGGGGCCAGGTGCCCGTGCTCGCAGGAGAAATTCAATTTTGAGCCCTCCCTGTCGGCAAGATGGTGATATTTGCTATTACAAATCCATTCACGCAAAAAGAAAAGCTCTTCTCCAAAGAAAAAGGACACATAAGCAGAGTTACGCAGCTTTGAAAAGTACTTATGTTATGCCCAGACTCTGAAGTGTGGTTCATTTTAATTCTTGTAAGTAAAATAACTTTCTGTTCAGGGATCCCATTGAAAAGAGAGACCAACCCAGCTATTTTATTTTTAATCCAGGCTAAACCTACGCAGGCACTGGCGTATCCTTTCTCAATAGGAGAGTCATTCTCGCCAAATTAAGTCATACCATTGTTATCTATTCCATTCAATCTACACATTTCTTTATGCAGCCCTGCTGCCCTCTGACTTCCCAACAATATCAGAAAACTTCAGCACTGAAGTAATGAAGACGGCGATTCAGCATGCCCTATTGGAAAAAGAGAAAAGGTTAGCCTTCTAACATTGTGGAGAGAAGTGTTGTTATATTTGATGCCTCATTGGCCACAAACAGTATCTTAATACAAGCATGTTTCACAATATGTTAATCTTAAATCAAGCATGTAATTATTAAGACTGATGTAACACACCTAGAATCACAGCACAGCAATTAGTCTTCCTAGTGCTGCCAGTTCAGAGCATTTCAAAATGAATGGTGGTGTTCAGAGATGCAATAGAGTATGTTCACAATTCCCGAACAGCAAATCAGATAATTCCATCCATCCCAATGTCAACAAAGTTGTGGTCTGATATAATATACCCAAATGTATTTAGGATTTGGAAACGAGAACGAATTAATAAGATTTTTTGAGTCTGAATAGATTGGACGGAGTTTCAAAGTTAGCGTTTGAACCAGATATCGAGTGGCTTCTGCGGTACTTCGCAGTGTGGTCCATACACAGTGAAGAAGTACAGTGTAATGTTCAAAGGTAATCAAATCAAATAAAAAATGAAAAAACAACAACAACAACATTGCTTTTGATGGAATTATCTCTTCAGAAACTTTTAGGAGGTAAAAAAAATCACACTGGCAAAGCATGATCATTCCAAATTCCCCAGGAAACAAAAGCGTAAGGGATTTTGATACTACAACATGTTTTTGAAGACTGAAAACTCAAATCTGATCCCTGAAGACGTATTTAGCTAGACTTGACATTCAGGCCCAGAAGGCTATGCCAAGCCATTTAAAAGTCTGGGACTTCATTTTTAGCCAGACGTTCCTACATTACAAATGCACAAATGCCATTCAAAGTTGACCTAGAAAGAATTACGTGACACTAATATCGTAACATGAATCCATCTTCAGGACCTGTTACACAGTTCTGATTTTGTCTAATGCATCATACTTGTAAAGCTGAGGTTCAGAAGTGACGGTGTAGTAATTTGTTAGCACTAGAGTGTAAATGCTATCTGACATAAGGCAGGAAAATCCAAAGCTGTGATATTTCAGCCATCTATCGGGGCTTCAAAAATAGCTACCAAAAATCCCCCAAACGAAAAGAAAGTGCTTGAGCACTTTGAATACATCACAGTCCACAGTGTGGATATCAAGGTCAGCAAGGTCGAGCTATTACCCATCATCAGGTCAGAGGTATTACAAATACTTTTCAGACATGTACATGGTCCAAATCCTTTGGTGGTATAAATCAACCTGATTAGAATCAAGGAGGTAATAAATGATCTCCTTAAATCACGGAACCCTCCCTGGCAAGTCACCCTCCATCAGAGACGTTTGCAAGGGCCACGGGCTGGCTGCCAGGACTTCTTTGCTAGGCAAAGCCTGAGCAGAGGGTGAACAGAACTTGTGGGTGAAAGCAACGCACACACAGGTTCAAGCAGTGAAGTCTTCCATGTGTATCAGGACTCTCACCTCTTGTGCCCTTCGCTGATTTATTATTTCAATGAGCATTGAACATATTCTTCTCAGCTGTGGAAAAGCGGCAGATTTTTGCCAAAGAGGCTGTTAGAGGAAATATTTCTCCTTTGGTTATCACCTGATATTACTAGCTCTTACACTTGCCAGATGACTTTTGAAAGCATGCATCCCTGCGCTTGACGTCCTCCAACACAGCTGCTGAACCTTCTGCGCTGCTGGTTTGTCCCAAGCCACCCTCTCAGCAGTTTGCTGTTTCTGTGAGGAACACCACCATCTCCTGGCTTACTATGAGATCACTTTATTAGTAGACAGGACTCAAAATGGAAATAAAGCAGGTTTATTTGATCAAAGTAAAATGTTAACCAAGTGTAAAGTGTTAGCCCACTTACAAAAGACTGTATCTGCCACCCATCCTGTGTTTTAGCTGTTCTCTTCTTCTCTTTAGCTCTTCTCCCTGCTTGGCACTGCTTTACTTCAAACAACATCTTCTTAGCGAGGAATCCTGTTCTCACTTTTTTTATTCCTGTTTGCATGTGGACATTTTATGATTGCTTTTGAAGTGCCAAAGCGTGTTGCTCTACAAATGTAGAGCATCTCCGTATTGTGCTGATGCTTAGCCATTCACTACACCGCTTTTTTTGACTATGCGAGAATACTAGTGAAGTATTTCTTAAGTGTGAGCTGTTTGAGTAGAGAGTCCTTGATCTGCCAGTTTTTCCTCATCTGTTTACCCCTTCTCTCAAGAGTCAAGCAACTTGCAACCATCAGCTGACTCCCTAACATTTTACAAATCACACATACAGAAGGAGCCCTCTGGGACAGCACTTTTTGGTTTGTCTTCCCAGAGACAATAGGAACCTTTTTGTGAGCTGCATGAAAATTTTACCACTCATACACTCTAAAATGCCCCTCTTTTGACACGTTTCTATTTGCACAGTTTATGTGATGTCCTCAGTATCTGCAGGGGCCATACACATGACTGTGCTAGCATGGATGCCTGACCTGACGGGCCGAGTGCCAGGGGATTCTCTTGCAGAGCATTGGTGATTAAGTTTTGTGGGAGAAGCATGCTTTAGGAGGAAGCGGAAAAACTAATAAAGTCACCATCGCAATGAGCCTCGTTGTTGTGTTTCAACTTTTTTGTCACTGGCCCAGTCTTGAGCTCCCTTGGCAATTTTTTCAGATTTCTCCTTCTGAAATTGGTGCAATAATAGGCTAGCAAAGGCCTAAGTGGTGAGTTGTATTACTCCGGCCCTGACTTTTAAAATTCAATGCTAACATAATTTGAGAATAGTAAACAAAAAAGTAAAGCTATTTTTTATTTAAAGGGATTTTTGTCTCTCTTGCACAGTAATCATTCCTGCTAAAGTGATAAAAATTGAAGGAGCTGCAGATCTCTCTCTTATATTGAGTACTGAGTTCAGACTCAAGTTCTGCAGCCTTTAGATTAGGCTGCAGGAGAAGCAACAGGCAAAAAAAGAAAGGAGAGGATGAGCAGGTCTGTCTGTGCTGCGAAAGGTACGGGGATAACAGCAGTTTCCCTATTCTCTTGGTACCTTCATCCAAGTGGAGAGCAGCTCAAGAAATCCCTCATGCCTCAAGTGCTCCCCCTGTCACTGGGCACGCGAGGCCAGTGATGGACCACAACTGTGTTTGCTGGATCACTGCCGCATGCCAGCCAGATCCCGAAGCAAAGAGTATGCGACCTGTATAGGCTGGAGATGCTATATTTCCTCTGGGCTGGAAACATTTGGAGCTCCTGCCTAATGAAGAGCTGGTCTCCATGCCCTGTGCTGAGTGAAAAGCTGGAGGAACAGGACCATTTGTCTCTATGTCCAGCACATGTCCTGCATGAAGAAGCAAGTGGTCCTTCCTTTATTTTGACTTCCCAGGGGGCATATGAGGGACGTGGGCTTGCAGGAGAGTCCAGCTAGTGGTGACAGACTTCTTCATGTTCAACCCCGTCTTGGACCAGGCTGTCCTTGAACTGATGACACTGTGAAGTTGTGGCAGACATTTCTCAGGGGTCCTCTCCCAGGCCCCTGTCTCAGCTCTCTCACATGCCTTTCTTAGGCCACCGCTGGAGCGAGGATGGGGGCTGACTGACCTTGCGTGTGCACAAGTACAAGCTTCCACGGCACATCTGCGCCCAGAGTGTGCGCAGTGCCGCCTGGGAGCCAATGCGGTGGTGCTCCCGTGGGTGCCCCCTTCGGGGTTTCACAGCAGAAAGGTGCCAGGGCCACCACTGGTTAGGGTTATTGGGCTAACAGCAGAGAGGTCTTTTCTCTCTAACAAGCCCATCTCACAGCCCAGAGGGATGGCATCAGCTCCCCCGTTTCCAACTTTCCTTCTCCCTTGTCTTCCCCAGTCCTCCTGCTCTGCTCTGCTCATGAAGAGGAACTACCCGGCAGGATGGTGACCCGCAGGGTGATAACCACACAGTTCCACCCTGTGTAGGTGAGCAGCTAACTGCTGTCTGCTTTGGGCTGTTTTGGAGCTTTTCTAGGCGAGTTATCTGGATGGCTTTCAGTTAAAACCCGCAACTTCTCCCTCTTAAGGTGATATGTCTCCTCACATATAAAACCATTTCTCAAATGTTATAGTAAAAGGCACACAAGTGACACATTTATGCCAGATCCATCTCCATTTCAGGTAGGTTATGGAGAAAGGCTGGGCTTGTTCCATGCAGTGGCTACCCTCTCTCTTCCCTAACGAAGCTGTACGCTTCAATCGCCTGCGGAGCGGCACGCGGTGAGACTCCCCGTGGTGCTTTCCAGTACAGAACGGGGCAGCCCAGAGCCTCCACAAAGCAGTATGAATGGTTCTCCTCTCTCTTGGAGGATGAGACCTTTTCTCCGTGCAGACCCAGTGAGCAGGCACCCTCGCTTTCCCCGCAAGGCCTAACAGTATGACAGCACACCCTGTAGCTTACTGAAGTACAGCTTTCTACTACAGTACTCCTTCGCCTATCTGAGGAGTTTATGTGCAAAGCCCAAAGGGAAATTACCAGCTCTCCTCTTACCAGGGCTGCACAGATGTAATGCCACTTCTCATCTATCCCAGCGAAAGCAACCTTGTACTAAATATTTGTTTAGAGCCTTCATTATTTGAAAAAGGCTGGTTGCGTGTGGTTTCCTAATAACTGGTGTAGGTTTATACTGTGGGCATCTGATGTAGACTGGCCATCTTCTGAAGGACAGTGCAGACCAGCGGACAGTGCTGCTCTTAAATTCTTCCCCTAGGTCACACCCATTAACCATGAGAGACATTTTAAAGACTACTGATGTTTCGATGAAGGAGGTTTTGCCCATGTTGCAGTGCAGTCAAACCATCACATCGGTAAGGAAACGCAAAGCAAGACTGCTCTGAGCAGTGTGGTCACACAAAGTGCATTTCAGAGCAGCATCTGACTGGGAGCACTCCTGTAGGAAACCAGATGCTTTGGTCGGAAGTGGGAAGCTGCACCTCTTTTTTCCAAGTATGTAGAAATGCACATTCTCCACAGATGCTGCAGAGCTGTTTGTGATAGACCACTTGTTACTTTATTAACACTTCCAACAGTAATGTGAAAAAAAAAAAGAAAAAAAAATGCTAAAATAAACTAGACCCCATCCCCATTCCCTGTACCATTCCCAGCTGCTAGCTTAACGGTGCAGTTTTTCCGCCTGAAGGATGCACATGAAACAGATCCTGAGCTGTAGGACGCCCATGCGTAGAGTTTGTTAGAGGGTACATCAGGGAGGGAGACTCAAGCCTCTCACCCCTAACAAGCGCTGTAGGCTACTCTTTAAAGTATTTCCAAAGCATCTGTCCTTTGGTCTGATGAGCATTAAATAAATAGGAGCACCTTCCACCCCAGAGAGCTGTCCCGCAGAAATACTCAAAGTTGTAACTGCTGATATGTAATGGCAAAGCAGCTGCTGTGGCTTTCACTTCAATTTTAGCTGTGCAGGCAGCCCAGTGAAGAAAACTGTTCCCCTGAAGCCACAGTGGAAGCAGGCCAGGGGCAATTTAATCAAAAGGCCAGGGGAAAGCTGAGAGGCAGGGAAAAGTGCAGAGGTTATGGTGGTGTGGCTGCAGGGGATGAAGCTATTAAAAATTCTGTATCCCAGAGAGGGACTGGGGAGAAGAGAGGACAGAAGCTGACAAAATTCAGCAAAGAAAATGGGCAAAAACCAGTTACAATAATGAGAGTCCTGTTTTAGCAGGGAACTAAAGGGAAAGGAAGGGTGCAGAGCTGGAGAGACCCCAGTGAGGCCACGGCAGGCCCCTCGGGTGCTGGGAGGGAGGAGGATGTCATCAACGGGCGCTGTGGTACTCCAAATGCTGCCGCAGAAGGTGCGTGGGCCACCACTGGGGCTCGGTCAGTGGTCACTCGGACTACAAAGTATTCAGGAACGACTCAGCAAGAACTTGCTCCAGCTGGGGAACAGTGCTGGAAGTGTCGGGAAATATCCTAGGGTGAACCCGGGTGGGGGTGTCTCAGCTGGCAGCGGGGAATCCTACGGATAACAGTGCTGTATCTAAGCTGCAAGAGTTACAGTGTTGGGGCTTTGTCAGCAGCCATCTGGCCAAGATGGCAATAGGGGCTTGGAAAAGCTAAGGGAGATTAGAGAGGCTGGGAGGATATAAAACACAACATATTTCAGTGCTCCCCATGCAGAGAGGGAACCATCATGATGGAGGATGGTGCAGAGACAAAATTGCTAGAGAATGTAAGTGCATGCACGGCTAGCCACAGCACGGCACCAGCAAACTCAGAAGATGCAATTCTCCATCTAATCTTGAATGGCACACTAGGCCTGGATCATACTTAATTTAAACATCCTTCTGGGAATGGAAAGGTAAAAAAAAAAAAGTCTGCTACAACAATGTTTCATTTTAAGGAGACAAATAATGTAAAATTGAGAAAGCTTATTAAAAGGTACAGCCAAAAGTACCTAGTGGGACTGAGATGCCTTATGGACACTGCATCAGAGGATGAAGGGAAAAAATGTATTTTAAAAGACTCTTAAAAGAATCCAGAAAAGCTACACTACCATATTTTTAAACAGTAAAGAGCACTACTAGAAGTTAAGTAAATAAATAAATGCCTTCAGAAAATGGAAGACATCTCCCGATGAGGGTGATACAAAAAAGGATAAGCTCTGGCAGACTAAATGGAAACCCACAGCATGACAGGCCTAAAAAAATTCCTCAGAATTAGAGGGCAAAAAAACCTATAGGGGCCCTTGGGGGAGTTAGATGACAAGCCCATGGATCTGTCTCAGATTAATGTGCCGGTAGAAGAAAATCTAGACCAAACCGATAGCTGGGGCTCTGGCAGGGAAAGTTGAAGACTTCGGGGCAGAGGTGCCAGACGCCCGCGGCCTGTCACCCGCTGGTGAGGTGAGGCCACATTGCGCAAGGTCGGAGCTGGCTGACGTGGTACCTTTTTTTAAAATGGCCAGTCTGGAGATCGCGGAGGTGATTTGACTTTCTGGAAGACAGTCTGGTTGTCAGGCTAATGAGAGCCAGAAAAAGGAGACATATGGATGAACAGGGCATACAGGAAAGAATCAGTGTGGATTTTCTAGGGGAGGGGGGGGGTTAATCCTGTTTCATCAGGTGTATTTAATCAAGCCAATTCTTTCAAAGCTTCTTGATAAGGCCCTTTAGCCAAGATTTCTGAAGAAACGAGGATACAGGAAAGTTTTAAGAGCAGCTTTAAAAATAGGGAGTAAAAGTAGAGATAAATAAGCAGCTGGAAGGAGAATATGGGTGAAATCTGAGAGAAATTTATGTTGTGACCTACATTATTCAAAATATCTGTAAGTGATGTATGAAGAAAAGCATCTATCATGAGGTGAGAGGCTTTGTTGGTCATACAAAATTATCCAGAGTTATCTGAACTGAAACCAGCTGCAGAGAGTTGCAGAAGGATCTCATGGTACCGATTAGCTGGAAATAAAGTCAGAGATGAAAGTTGGTGTTATTATGTTCAGGGTAATTTATATAGGGAAAACAATCATCTTAGCTGTACACATATACATAATGATGGGCTCTCCATTTCCTCTAACCACATAAGAAAGATCTGGTAGTGCTTGTGAACAGTTCTTTGAGAACATCAGTTCAGTGTTAAGTAGTAAAGAGACTCTTGGTAATTACTAGGGAAAGAAGGGAGCACAAAACAGGGTGCATCATTACCCTATAAATTTATGATGCGTCCTCTTTTCACATACTGTCATCTCTTCTCAAAAGGTTATAGTTGAAATGAAAAAGAGGTACAGAGAATAACTAGAATTTGCTGTATAAACCCGCTTCATAAAAATTACTGAACAGAATATGATTTCTCTGCTTGGAAAATAGATGATTGAGGAGAAATATGATATAGCTCTATAAAATTGTGTGCTGCAGAAGAAAATTTATTCACTGTTTCTCACAGAACCAGGGGTCACCAAATGAAACAGTCAGAGACAGCAAACAAAAAGGGGTACTCTTTCACACGGTGTATATTGAATTTGTGGGGCTCATTGGCAAAGGATGTAGAAGTCGAAATTATAAACAGGTTCAAACACAATGAAACCAACTAATGGAGGGGAGGCAGTCAAGGGCTATGGAAAACTAGTGTGCAGATACATGCTCTGGCTGGGGCAGCGAGCTGGCCAGGAGCCAGCAGCGAGCCCTGGCAGCAGAGGTGGCCAGCAGCATCTGGGGCTGCATCAGCAGGAGCACCACCAGGAGCTCGGGGCAGGGGTTGTCCCCTCTGCCCAGCACTCATTGTTAGACCACATCTGGATAACGTGGCGAGTTGCTGCCCCACAAGGCAGGAAAGACGCCGATAACCTGGAGTGAGTTCCCCCTCGCAACGCTCAGGGCTGGAGCATTGCCCCGTGAGCAGAGGCTGGGCCCGTCACAGCTGTGCGCAGCAGGGCAACAAGGTACGGCAGGCATGAACTGAAACGAGAGGGGTTCAAGCTGAGTATTGAAACCTCTCCCCCATGAGGACAGGCAGGCCAGGGGCAGGCAGAGGGGCAGGCAGAGGGACAGGCTGCCCAGGGAGCCCGGGCAGGCTCCGTCCTTGCGGGTTTTCAGGACCCATCTGAGAAAGCCCTGAGCAACCTGGTCTGATCTCACAGCTGGCCCTGCTTGGATCAAGAGTGCACAGGGTACCTCCTGAGGTCCCTTCCATCCTGAATTTCCCAGTGATCCCATCCTCTGATCCTCTGATCCGAATTCCTTTAGCTAGAAATTGTCAGAGGTCAGAAACCTGTATCAGGGAAAATATGATATTGGATTAGACTGTCCCTGAGTCAGACTCAATGCATCTGTTCATTTTTTTCTGCATTCTTATAAAGAAATAAATGTAGACAGTAAAAAAAAAAGTAAATCTAATGAAAAAGGGGATTCTGGAGCACAACTCCGTGAGAAGAAGCCCTGAAGCCTGAGAGTGACTTGAGTCTTGTGACAGAATGAAACTGTAACTGCACTTGACTCGTGGCTACCCTGCAGAGCTATTGCAAGGAAGAGAAAGCAGTTTAAGGCATCCACTCTGTCTTGTGCATCCTCAGCTGGTTCCCTTCACGAGTTCCTATTACATGGCCAATCAATCACACCTGCCCTGTGGCTGCAGCGCTGTCAATGAAAGCCTTCAGTGCCCTGCATGGTCCTGAATGCACTCAGTGATGTGTGAGGCAGAAAAAAACCAAGCTCAGACCTGTGCTCCTAGGCTGAGGTTGTAGGGCTTGCGGCTGAGAAGACCTAGCACGGATGTTTTCCAGAGTGACCCGAGCTACTGGATCTGTAGTGCAGCAAGCACAGATCTGGCAAGTCCATTTTTCACCTGCTTTCAGCCTAGAGCAACATTTTGGTGCTGAGTGAATTCCCGAAAGAGGCTGAAAGTGGCAACTACAGTGAAACAGCTTTTGGTCATTTTGAAGGCCCACGGTGATGTTTCATAAAGGTCCATGGTGCCGGGAGTGGGCTGGTGGCTCAGCCCTGGGGCAGGCTGCAGCACACCTTCTGGTGCACTATTTGGACTTCATGTTGGGAAGGGTGTGAGAGACATTCCCATCTCTTGATTACAGAGAAGTCCCCATGGTGCTCAGTGACACCCCTCTTTTTGTCTTCTTCTGGTATAAGAAGGACAAACCATTTCCTCCATCAAGTACTAGCCAGATGCTGGTGAACAGCGTTGCTTTGCTCATGTAATAGGGCTCTCTGAGATAGTTCTGTTTTCATGAGCCATTTCAGGGTGATGCATATTCAGTTTTACCCCCAGGCAGATTTTTAGGCACAACTGAGCTTTCACATGCAGAGAAGGAAAGCTTGGTGACATTGCACCTGAAATCTAGACCTAGCGCTGCCATCGGTTATGTCTTAGTCAATGCCTTGTTCCACTTTGCGTAAGAGCTGAGGAACAAGCTTAAAGCATCTTATTTTTCTATCCCTACGTGGTGATGCCTGACTCCCTAGGGCAAAACATTACACTTCCAAGTTAATTGGTATAGATGGTTCCAAAGTTTGGTAATACAAATCAAGCAAGAAATTCATTTCAGAGTGCAGGAGCCCCGTACTTTCTCTCCCTCTCAAGTCAATTCCAAATGCTCCGCTCTACAAGTTTCTCTTCTTTTCAATTACAGTTCTCCCATGGTAGTAAATAAATTTGTTTCAAGCACACACGTTTCTCTTCTTTTCAATTACAGTACCCTCTCAAGTAATTTAATTTCTTTCGAGTCTTCAATTCACATCCAACTTTCTCTCCAACAAATGTATACATCAGGTAGCAGAAATACATCCCAGGCTCTATCTTCATATTGAGGTTTTAGAAGGTGGGTTTTGTCTCCATTACCTCTGAATTGACTAAAACCTCTTTACAGGTTCAGCAAAAGGTATGCAGACCAAATAACACGTGAGAGCTGTGCAAGCGGGCTTTTGTTTGGGCCACCTCCTTTGGTTCCTGCGGCTGCCCTAATCCAGCCGCAGGAGTGATGGGAGCACCGACTGTCAGAGCTCCAGCCTTATTTTGACAGAAATGTATTCGTTTTAATTTGCAGCAATAGCTGACATGATAGTGAAGCCCTATGAAGGCTTCATCATTAGCCGTTGCAGGCTGATATTTATCTCCCTCTCATCTTCACAGATTATTAGAAGACGTGCAGAAGGGCTTTAAATGCACATGAGGGATGGATGGAGGACTGAAGGAACTGGAGGTCAAGGACTGCCTTGGGGTTGAGGTTGGGATGATCTGTACAGTCTCTGTTTGCTCTAGGACCCACCAGAGGCTTATCATGAAAGACTGGAGGGCCAAGCAATCTGGCAGTATGTGTACTATATCCCTCTGGCAAATAAACACAGGGCTGAGGTGACCATTTGGATACCTTCCACATGTGCAATACTAAATATTCAAAAAGTGACACATGGGGAAAAATGCACATGAATTCATTACAATAGGGGCTGACCTAAGCTGCCCACATAACAATAAGGGCTTCAGACAGTGGGGCGATGCGTGGTCCTCACTTAGCATAGCAAAGAGATACATGGTTGGACTCTGGCAGACGTGTAAATTCAGCCAGTTGGGTTAGTAGCTGGCTGAACAGGCAAAAATATTTCTCTGATGCTTTACTACAGCCACCTGTCAGAGGATGGGTAGAGCAGTCAGTAATCCACGAGTTCCCCAAGGAGCTTTCTTCTGCCTTTGCTCATTTAATCATGGCAGCGAGAAAAGATGATCCAGCCTTTCATGAGAGCCATACAAGGGTTACGGAAGTGAGAGAGTCTTCCTCAGCCAGCTGTCCCGAACTGGTATGATCTGACCTCTACGGCCTGCACCTGGGGACCGAGGTGCTGGGGTGCGCTTGCCGTTCCTGCCCGGCCCCAAGCTCCTGGCAGCTGGCTGAGCGTGCAGGCTCTCTCCGCTCGCACGGCAGATGGACTTCAGTGCCGGTGATGGAGAGCCATTGCCGATTCCTGATGGCTGTGGGAAATAGATGTTCGCATTTGCTCTCATTTTGGACATTAAAATAGAAAGCACATTTCTATCTTCAGTCTCCTTCACTAATTGTGGTTCATTTCTCTCTGGATTTGGCTTTTATGTGCACCCCAACTGACACCCGCTGGTTTTATTTATTGAGTCTGTATATGCTGAGATTCTGCCTTTTTCTTTTTTTTTTTTTTCTCCCCATTTCACTGTAGTTGCAGTTCATTCGGTAGCTCCCTAATTCGATAGCTCCGTTCCGGGATCTGGCAGCGTACTCGGTCTGTCTCTTTGCCGATACAATACTATTTCTTGCCTTACAAAGACTTGTTTTCCTAACATCCAAATTGTGCAGAGAGGCCCATATGTTCCCGTAGTCCATGTGCTCTAAAGCATAGCAAATTACTATTTAGAAAAATCCCTCTGTAGTCCCCTGTGCCAGCCAAAACGCACTCCTTGGCGTGATGCCATTCCCATTTACAGTACAAAGCAGTCTCAGGGAGAAGGTTCTCAAGAGGGCACCAGAGCTGATGCGCACAGTGGAAATGTGGGTGCAAGCAGAGACCAACTCAACCAGTACACGCTCCACATGTAGTATTCTGCAAGACAAAAACTTGCCACATTTTAAATGCTACACAAGGCACATGCCGAGCTCCCCTTTCTGCGATCTATGATGACTAAAATCCTTCAAAGATTCCTAAGTACACCGAAACCCACCTCTAGCCATTTGGAGCAGGCAAGGCGTTGTGTGGGAGTGCACAGACCTTTCTGCTCAAGCAAAGTGTTTGCTAGGGCCTCATTAAATGCCTTCCCCACTTTGCTTTTGTCCTTTCCCATTTTTCTTCTGTCTCAAACATCCGTTCTCGCAACCCTCTCCCAGTTTACTCCCTTCACCGTTTGAGGAGGCACTTTGATTTCACTGTACCAGCACAGCTCCCTGAAAGCCTCAGGAGTGGAAATTATAGGAGCAACTGGAGCTTGTTTCTGACCCACTACAAAAAAACCCACCTGCTCTCCCCTGGCAGCCCCTGGCCCTGCTGAGCAGAGGAGCTGTGCCTCATTAGCAGCCCAAGGAAGGGCTGGGGAACATCTCCTGTTTGCCACTGGTGCCTGTGAAGAAGCAGCTGTGCTGCATCTTGCTAGAAAGAGCCACATGGCTCTTCTCGCCTTCGGGCTCAGACACTGCTGAGGGACAAAGTGGCTGCTGAAGGGTTCTTTCGATGTCTTAGCTGGCTGTCCTCTATTTCAGTCCTGTTTGACCCTGTTAACCCTTTTCGGGAGGGAAATTGGATGTGGAGTCTGCTTCTTGTTCCATTGTCTTCCTGCGGGGTTTAGGCTCCCACAAAGAAGTGGACGTCCAGCCCTCGCTAGGACTGAGACCTCCTTCCCATCAGCTGGCCTCCTGTGAGCCCTGCGCCTTCATAGCTGCACAGCTTGGGTTTTTTTTCCTAGTTATTGTTTTCCCTTGTTGCTTTGGGGTGGTTTTTTTTCTGTTTGGTTCCCCCCCCCCCCCCCCCCTCGTTTGGGTTCTTTTTTTGTTTGTTTGTTTGGGGTTTGTGGTTTTTTTTTTTCCCCAGCAGATTTGAACTAATCTGTTTTGATTTCTATCTCTCTCTTTGCCAGTGCCCCTTCACCTTCAGTTTTAGGGTATTGTACATGCTCTGCACACCCTCAAGGAGCGGGAGAATAGAGAGTCTGGAGGAGGGTGAGAGCAGAGCTGGACTCCTGGCTGCAGACAAGAAATAGTGTGACGATGGATGGAGACCTGAGATAAGGTAAAGAAAGGAGATTTTTTTTCAGCCTGACATACTACAGGAGCAGGATGTGGAGGAAGGCTGTTTGTAAATGTATAATAAACCAACCTTTTCTTGCAAATAATCACAATGGGACACAATCCACAACATTCGTATTAATTGATATTTTCAAATATGTTTCTATGGAGAGTGCGTAGAAGAGGAGGAGAAAAGACTGTCGCAGTGGTACTGCCACCAGATGTTGGAGCTGTTGCTGTGTGCCGTGACTTTTGGTCCCATTGTACCGTGGAGTACGTGAGTCCCGAGTTATTTTCTTAATCTGTTAGTGTTGTTGTTGCTGTTGTCATTATTACTATCATTCCTGGAAGATCAGAATCTCACTGTGCTAGGTGCCACCTAAACACACAACTAAAAAAAATCAGGTTTTGTCTCAAAGTATATGTAATCCACAACTAGGACAAGAGATGACTGGCAGATACAGGGAGGTAGTACAAGAAATCAGGGAGGCCATGCTGGTCAACGTGATAGGTTTTAGTATCAACCCATCAGTGGCCCAGAAGTAGGGAAATGTGGTTTTTTTTAGGTTTTAAAGACAGTTTTTCAAGGGAACATCTGAAGGAGCACAGTGAAGCATCTTGGCAGACATGAAAGGGGAATTTCTCCAAGCATGGGAGATTGCACAGGAAAAGCATGAAGATGTTTGCTTAAAAATTCCGCGAGCGGGTGATGGAGCTGGCAGGATGGCCCATGCAGAGTCAGCTAGTTCAGACTGTATTGAGTGATGGGTGGTCGGGGCTGGTAATAAATGAAAGGCCTTGAAAATGATAGGAAATGTCTTGTATTGGACATGTATTGAAGGAGCCCAAGGAGGAGACAGGGAAAGGGGTGATGCAATCAGACCAATAGGGTAGGAAATGGTCTTTCAGCAGCAATCGTACGGAACTCAGCTAGGTTAGGTTTCATTTATCACCGTCAGAGATACCAAAGTTAGTGAAAAATAACTGAATAACAAGGAGATGGGAGAACCGTTTTAATCATGTGGATCGGTAGGAGAGAGCAGAGGTGTTTCCGCAGGAGTGTCAGCAAGACTAACGCATGGTGTGGATGGGAGAGACCCGAAGAAGCCAGGCAGGCTGCGTGGGGACGACCAAAAGGCACGCAGAACATGTAAACTTCCAGTTCACGAGTTTTGCTGGGCTGACCTGTGGGCCCACCCGTGCGGCGGAGGCGGGCAGCTCTCCTTATGGGAGCGTGCCCTCAGCATTGTACGGATGGTGAGTGTTGAAGAAGATGCAGCAATGCTGGAAGGCAATGCTTAAATACAGTGCTTAAACTGGGCAAGTTTATTTGCTGCTTACAGCAAGAAGGGAACCCAACACCTGTATCAGAGGTCAAACGGGCACTGTGTGTCATTTGCACCAGGTGTGCACTTCAGCCTTTTGAAAACAAATGGCTGTGAAATACCTAACTCTGCTCTAATTCTGGAGAGGTTTTTATCTTGCTGGTCATAGCAGACTTTGGTCTTTGCATTTGCCTTTTTTTTTCCCCTGCTACTCCTTCTACTGATCCCAGCAGTAACATGCCTGAAACTGCAAGTTTGAGAGCATGCACGTAAACTGGTGCCAAGCATTGTCCTGGAATGCCATTAAATTAAATACCATTTCTGGGAGCATTTCTCTTTGTTGAAAAGTAGTTTTGCTTTGTGCATATTTCAGCCTTTGCAATTTTAAGTGGTTTTCCTGTCAGAACCAGCGTAATGGAATAATATGTCTGAATTTATCCAGTGCCTGGACAAATTGCTCAAATTCAGTACAAATTAATTTTGAGTCCAGCATCTGAATTTACATGGCTTGGGAGAACAACTATACTGAAATCCTTCAATGCTTTGCATAGTAAGGTCTCTACAAGAGACATAGGACAGCTATAGGACAGCTCACTTTATTCATAATAATTTAAAAACTCACTAACAATAACAAAATTGTTGGTGCCATCTGTGGCAAAGAGGTTACTACTTTATTCTCAGATGGAGTATTTTCATCACCTCATTTTGCTGCTTGGCCTGTGTTCCTCTTCTGGTTCCTGAAATCTCTGGATTTCTCATCACTGGATCTCATCTCGTCTCATCACTGGATCTTTGGGTGTATCTTTCTATACTGGAAAAGCTCTGGTGAATCCTTGAGGATCTCTGTCTCAAAGGGCCGCCTGTACCGAGGATGCCGCCTTTCTGCTCCTTCTGCCTTACCGCATGGCTAGTTCGTCGCTCATTTTCTGAACTTCTTTCAGGATGAGGCAATCATGTTTGTGGTTGCTGTCTTTAGTCTCACACTACCCAGCTGTCCTGTGCAAGAAGTCACCTGTGCGTATCTCAGTTCTTTCACTGTGCAAATAGAGTCTGAGGGATGACCTTATTCTCCTGCCTTTGGGTTCAGCAGGATTATTCCCTCAGCTGTTCTGCCTTTTACTACCAAGGCCACGGCAGGCTTAACCTCAGGCAGAGTAGCAAAGACCTAATAAATAGGGCTTATTATTTTGGGCTTGGTGCCACACTAACCTGGTTATGGAGCTTCCAGCTGGCACATGCCTGGCTGGGGGCTGTGCAGTGCTCACCTGAGCAGCATCTCAACACCTTGAGAATTACGGGGCCGTTGCAGCCAATGTGCCCACTGAGACTGCATCGTCCCCAGCGAGTGAGGATGGCACCAGGGACTGGGAGGAGCTGCTGGTCCCAGGGCAGAGAAGGATCTGCCAGGGGCGATGGTTGTTCTGCCACTGCCCCTTGTGTCCGATACCGAACAGCACAGGATGTGACCTCTAGTTCGAAATTAGTCTTTCAGAGCAAAACTCATCCTGCACAGTGGCTTCCAGGAGAGTTTCTTAGCTCCTTGGTCTCGGCACATATCATGGTGGTGTCCTGACCGCAGATGACAGCGGGCAGTGGCCAGGTGCCCACCAGTTCCCCTCATCCCTCGCTGTCCTTGGGAAGGCAGCGCCGGCATGCAGGCTGGACCGGAGCCACAACATGCTCCAGCAAGGCCCCGGCTAAGAGACCGGGAAACCAGGGCTGCAGGTTGAAACAGGGAGCACACGTTGAGCGTGAAGTGAGAAGACCGACTCCTACTTAACGCTATAGTAGCCATTTTGTAGATGCAGGTATACAAAATTACGTACAGTAATTGAAGCAATGTTAGAAGCTCCAGTAGGGCATGCTGCACACATAAATGTGCACGGAGGTCGCCCGTCCTGCCCTGCAGCTGCAGCAATTGCAAGTAGACCTGTTTGACATATTGTTTTGACAGATCACCATTCTTAGTTTCCCTCAGCTCACATCCCAAAGGCTGCTTTCCAGCAAGGGCAACAAGATTTGTTTTGTTCCTAAACTTCCGAAAATACTTAGCAGCTAAAGCCCTTTATCACTGATTACACAAACTCCTCTACCCTGTTCCTCCTGCGGACTGCCTGGCAGGCCTAGCGCAGTAACTGTGCCCTGCTGACAGGCGGGCATTGCCCGCGTTAGGAAAAGGCGGCTTTGCAGGCCCCTTGAAAATATTAAGGTGGGTGCTGCCACTGTAGTTCAGATCCTTGTTTCTTTTCATATCAGCATGGATGATGGCGATTCTTAAGCTCCAGTACAGCTGCTAGACTACTCCTGCCTCTGTGCCACCTACCAGAGGCCACAGGACCAGTACCCCTATTGATGGATGCAGCGCTGCTCAGGTACACCAGAAAAGAACGGTTAACGCATTCAGAAAAGCAACGATCCCCTCCGCCCACGTGACAGTAATTTCTTTACACAAATATTGTAGTTGCTTACTGTCAGCAATGCCAACCTGTATCTGCAGGATGATGCTCCAAGATGAAGAGTGAAAATCTATCTAGCAAATGGTGACAGTTTCTAGTGTGATGGTGTCCAACCCATCAGCTAATGGAAGACACATCTGTGATTTATCAATACTAGAATTTCAGCTGAAAATGCAGATTTGAAACATAAATTATAAATATAGTCCAATAAATAAATCTCGAGGCATTTTATCAGCTACGCTATATATAAAAAAATCCTGAGGGTTTTATACTTCCTAGAATTTACAGAATTTTCTGGTTGGACATCTCATTGTCGTGAGAGTTGCTTGATCCCAGGAACTACCATTTAAGTAAGTGCTTCTCTGCATCATGCACATACTTTTTGCTTGGTTCTTCCCACATTGTGTACCTACCTGATTTTTATAATTTTGTCTTTTTGGTACTGATTTTTATAAAATATGCTGTAGTATACAACGTGTCAAACATAAAACAGAATAAACTGAGATTCTAAGCTATGCGCCTAATGTTATTGAGACTTGATCCAACTCGCAACACCTTTTAGAAACAGCAAGAATGAAAGAAAACCAAACCAACCCCAACTTCTCCTCCCCCAAACAAAACCCGGCAAAAACCACAGCCACTGTCAAGTTTGCGGTCCTCACGGGAAAGCACCCGTGTCTTTGGTGAGACTGAGCTGCCAGCCAGCCCCAACAAACAATGCTTGACCTTTCGGTAACATCAAGAGAGGAGCTCTAATAACACGTGGTATTTCCTCCCTAGGAAGATTACATCCTGCCTTTGCAGGAAGAGAAACTCCGATTAACTTATTTGTCTTCTTTAATTTACAATTCTAGCCTGGCAAGAAGAAATATAATTAATACTATGCAGCTTGGTATCATGTTCAGCTTTAGGTATTTGGTTATCTTCCTTGGGGAACACTGCTCAGATTAGTGATCGAGCCAGGGGAACTTGTCTCCAGTGCCAAATGCGCGTCTCCCCTGCTTGCGCTTCAGCCCGGTGAGGCAAATTCCTACTGATTTGGAAACGGTTATCAAGTCCTGTACGTGCAGCTGAGTCGCACAGAAGCAAAGAGAAGTTACTCATTAAACCTTGTGCTTTTTGGAGGGAGAGAGGATGCCTAACTTTTATTCTCGTACCACAGGTGACAGTCATTATGCTTTTTTGGGGGGGTACGATTTTGAGCGTGGCAAAGCTTTTAATTTGGACGCAAGCTCCAAGCATATGGTACTGCTATGAACTATTGTAGTCTATTTAAAAAAAATATATATATTACAGCCAGATATGCTTTTAAAATAAACCATCTGCTTTAAACCAGAGTTCGTTTGATCCTTGCCTGTAAACAGCCAGTCACCACTTTTTGAGACAGGAAACTCCGGGAACGGAAGGAGAGGTGTGAAATATCTGGGAGTCATTAAGCAGTGCAGCAGAACTGTAGTTACCAGTTGCCAGGAATAGTAAACCCTGCTTACACAAGACTCTTTTTTTTTTCTTTCCTTAGTTCAGCTGGGTCTCAAAGATTTCCTGCCCTGCGGATCTGCATCCCGCCGGCCAGCGGCAGCAAAGTGGGATGCTCCCATCTTCCGCTACCGCCTCTTCTGCTGCCGCAGGACAGCAGGACTGCTGCAGCTCTCAGCGCTGCCCAGCGTGGGAAACTTCCCCTGCCCTTCCTCTCTTTGTATCCCTGTAGGAACTCTGCAACACTGCTCCATCCCCAGCTCGCCTGCTCCCAAACCAAGGCATCCTCCCGGGAGCATCAAGAAATTCATTTTAGCTGTTGCTTTACATGAAGCCCTACTTGAGAGTTAGAGGCAAATAACAAGAAAATTTGCTTATTAGAATGCCAGAGAAGGTGGGGGTTTTGTCACAAAGAACCCTAGGAAGCACAATTGAAAAGAATTTCACCAGGGTAGTAACCACCCTGAAGAAATTACACCAGGATGTGAAGGTGCCGGTGGGAAGCAGCAGCGTGTGTCCCATCCAGCGGCACCAGCAAGGGCGGAGTGGTCCAGCTGCCTTTTACCCTCCGCTGCTCGTGGCCCACGAGCCCAGGAGGCCCAGGGATGGGAAGGACGTGCTGCACTGGCTATGCCGGCATGGGATGGGAAGGTGGGGAGTTCGGTGCTGGTGAAAGAATCCTTTCGGGGGTTTTTCTGTTGTTGTATGTATTGTCTCAAAAAGCAGTCTCTGTAAAAAGGCAGTCTCAGAATTCTTATGAAGTAATTATTTGATGCTTTAAAAATTATACATCTCAGCTCTTGGCTGAGGCATGCTCTGTCACAGACTTCTGTTTTTTGCAACATTAGCCATAAAGGAAGATACCCAGCAAACCCACGCAGCGTGTCTACATCATGTGGCCTTCACTGGTCCTCTACATTTAAATGTAATTTAATTATTAGCTTCCATGGGGCCTGAGAAGAGGTACAGACCTTGAAATCTGCCTCTCTCTTAGCAGGTGGCTGAACACACACGCACAGAAGTGCTTTTTACAATAAAGCGCTAAGTTCTCTCTTTGAATTTGAAATACAGTGTCTTCCAAGGTATTTTTAGGTGAAAAGATGTGAAAAGCAAGTGAATGGAAACCAAATGTACACATTGTTTTAAAAACCTTGCCTTGCACAATCACTAATTTAGTCACCTAAATTTTACCATCTGAACCAACACATGCAAACTTTGTTACTGAAAGAAAATCCTTTAGGAATCAGTTTATAGCCATGCACGTAAGGCGGCAGTGCTTTTTATAACTACAAGTGGCTTTATTTGAAGCAGCACAAGAAGCGCAGATGCAGCAAGCTCTGCAAATACTAAAAAAAAAAAAAAAAAAAAAATCCCCAACCCAAATGCTACAACAAATCTAAGTTAGTGTCTCATGTTAGTACGATGGCAACAGCACGGGTGCCCCCGGGCCCTACATCAGCAAACCGAATCGCCCAAGAGCAGGGCCCGGACGCAGCTGTGGGAGCGCAAGCAAGCGGTGACGTGCACGCCAGGAACGCCTTGTCCCGGGTGAGGTCCAGCTTTCGTTAACGGTCTTGTTTGTCTCCAGAAGGTGCTGAGGAGTTCTGCTGGTCGGGCCAACAATTTGCAAAAAGACCGGGCGATTTTCCTATCGATGCCGCTCTCAATTTGAATACGCTGCAGGTATCTTGTATGTAGATAGTGACCCACATAGGGTGTAAAGTTTATTTAAAGCACTGACTTCTCTGTAGTCTGCTGCAGTTTGCCTAAAATGTTCGAAGGAGAGTATAATTTCCATGAGAGTCAGACAACCAGTATTTTTAACCCATTTTTGGAGTTCAAGGCCGATACAACCTTTATACACACAATATCCAGTATGCGTTCCTGTAATTCGTTCAAGGACAACTTATCGGGCTGTTCACATTTGCTTCCATCTACTGATAAAATCAACAAATTCCACAGTTGCGCTGAGAAAGATTACGGAGAAATGTGATTTACAAACTATTAAAGACTTGCTCAAATTGCCAATAAAAAATAACGTCTAAACAAAATATTCAGATACAATGTAATATGTTTATTTTTTTTAAAATCCAATTTGTAAAGGTCCCTTTTTAAACAAAACAAGAACAAAAAAATCAACACAATTCAGAGGGCTTATCTCATTTACCATATTCCTCCCCACTCTTCACTTATCATAACACAAAGCAGCAACTTATATTATTAGTGCGCATATAGTGCACTTATATGAATTTTGATTTGTGTATTAAGCTTTAAATACAATGTATTTTCCGTGAGCATAGCCCAAAGAGTACACAACGTTACACTTTCAAAGCATGTGTTAAAAAAAAGGACAAAAAAAGTATATCCAAGACAGTCAAACTCAAATATTTTGACTTGGCAAATTCTATAACAAGTAACAGCAATTTTAAACTGCGTACAAAGCAGAACAGTGCCAACATGCCTCCGGTCTGCGAGCTATGGTAAAATATCAAGCGTACGTATAAAGGAGAGAAGCCAAAGAAAACTGCCACGAATTCAGAGCTAACCTGAGGCACACCCAACCGCGGCCGAGCAGAGGCAGCCCACTTGCCCGCTCGGAAATGCAAAGAGCCCAGCAACAACGAAAAGCACTTCTACGCTACAGAAAGTGAAACGGTAACTTCTTCCAATTTCTGTCTCTGCGTTTTTAAACAACTTGCTCAAAAAATTTAAAGAAGAACATCTAATTCTACCAAACAAATGTACAAACTCTAAAGTCAGAGAAGCTCCAGAAGATTGCCACTTTCAACCTTGCATAGTGATAGCTGGCATTGATATTGCTACCATAGCTTCAGCAGAAGATATGGAAAAGGAAAAACCGTTACTGCTAAGTGATGCACGTACGTAACATTTTCTTCACAAAATTCAGTTAAACGTTGTTTTAATAAAAGGGAAAACAGCTCTAAAAAGGGAAAGATAGTGTTCACAAGCTTAGAAATAAAAAAATACAAAACCAGAACATTCCATAATAAAAAAATGAATAACCATTCCATCATAACAGCACCTATTTTATCACTAAATAAGCCCCATACATGCAACAAACTACAACTATTGTATAAGGCTGTCAAATTAAAGGTTTACTTTTCATATAAACAAAGTGTAAAAATAGCAATAAGTTGCAATCTTCAAATTTAATGCTATGTGAGGACTTTGTCCCCCCGGTTTCATTTGGTAGCAATTGCAATCTGCGTTTGATATACAAAGGTCACCCATCTAGGAACCGTGATACAAATACATTGTGCCTAGGACAGTGTTGTCGTATCTCTGTTCAACCTTGACAGAATTGGAATGCTCCACAACACTACTGAGTTCGGGGATGCTTTCGGCAGTATCCCCAAACCCATGGTAGTGTCCATAGTGCAAAGTATCTCCAGGGTCTTCCACCCACGAGGGCCGGTTCGAAACACAGCTACTCGGGCTTCCGTTCAGGTGCAGAGACCCACACATATCGGTGGAGTTATTCATGGCTTTTTCTGCTTCCTCGGTGCCGTTACTGGTATGAATTCGATGCCTACTGGGAGAAGTTATTCCGGGAATTATTCCGTTAGGTGTTAATGCTAAAGACTCCTCACGCCTGGCATCCGTCCCACCGAGCTGCTGTGTGGCGGTGAAATCCAAATGTCCATTGATGGCACATCCATTTGTCAGTGCATTCAATATGGAGCTACTGCTACTCATATCTGCATTAAGAAATACACCTGTCACCAACAATTAAGAATAAATCGAAATACATCAAAATGTCTCCACTATACTCCACTTATTTAAAAAAAATGTTGCCATACACAGCTTTGAAAATAAATCTACCCTTTCTTTATCTGTAACAATATTGATAGTTCAAAGAAAGGAGAGCTGACCAGCAAGCTTGTGGCATGGATTCTTGTGTTGAAAATGCAACTCTCTATCTACATTCAGTGTGTAAACATGCCTGTATTAATCTTTGCTATGACAATGTGAATTTCTCAGAATTTTTTTCATTTCACTGCATGAAGTAAGTGTAGCAGGCAACATTCTGGGCGGTGGTTTGAAAGGTGAAATAGAAGGCATCGTTCCACCTCAACTGTAATGCCCTCTCGGGATGGAAGATTATGTACGTACAAGAACCGTGGCTCTTTTTTTTCCTTTTAGTGGTAACACTCACAGTACAGTGTACGCTGAAATAGGTCAAGTAAAGCAATGTTATGTTGGGGTGCTAATATAAAATGTTTCCAAGTTCCTTTATTCAGAAAGTACTTCAATTTATCTAGCAGCTTGCTAGATAACATACTAGGCAGGTTTGTATTTAATGGTAAGTTTATAACATCTGTACAATCCACATGCAAAATGCGGTACAATAGCAACAGCAGAGTGCACAGAAGACTAAAAAAGATTAGTAGTAGGAAACAAAATTCTAAAAATGTGCATGCAAAAACCACTGACAACTGTTTTAAAGCAATTTCTCCCCTGAATGTAGCAATTAGTACAACAGTTTTTACTTCCATAAACAGATTTCATCAGTATGTCTGAAACGTATGTTTTTGCAGTGGTACTCAAAGTACTAGCACAAAAAATCGGGTGATACATTCTGCCTTAAAAACGTCTGCTGGTAAAGGACATCTAAAATTTCCATCTATGTTGGTAAAGACGAGCAAGGCAAACGTAGAAACTACAGACCTATATGGTAACGTCTAAAGATTTTACATTCCGTTATTATCCCTGGACATATGCACGTATGTTTATGCATATATGAATGCATAAACCAACGTGCAAAATAGGACTGCATTTACCGCATATTTCCAATTCAAGCCAGTAAGTCTGTTGGTAACTTCCCACATTTGTAAAACACTGGGTTCCTGTTCAAGTGACACATGATGAGTACCACTGTTTGACAAGGAAGGATCTGAAGTTTTGGTTCTCTGTTAGTCCTTCGCACGGATACTATTTGAAATACGGGTTACGATACTGATACTTCACACAGAGCAACACATAATGCCAACAAATGTGTTCCATTTGTAACTCACTGGAGGCACTAACTGGAGTTTCCTGTTTAGTCCCTATGAGAGTTAAAATAACCACATCAGCTGAACTCACTAACCACAAATTCTTACTGAAAGTGGGAAAAAAAAACCCAAACCCAAACCCATCAAGACATCAAAGCTAATATTTCAGTGATGAAAACGCACAGAAGGAATTTCATTATTAACTGAAAAGTGCAAGATTTTTAACTGTTTAAAAATAAATCCTGATAGGCTGGCTTTGCCAAATCAAATTTAATAAAAATGGCGCTACTGTTAGTTAATATGCAAAAGTAGGTAATGAATAGTTCTAGTGATAATTATAGAATGTTGTTATTTGCTAAAAATTAGCACCTATAGTAATAGAGTATATTTGTGAAAAACAATAATTTTTCCATAAATAAGAACACTTAGTAATTACCACTGGAATATATCATAGTCTACTTTTTAAGTACTGATTTTATATATATATATATGTATATATATTTATTCCTAATATATTAAAATATCTATTAATTATAATTCCCTTTGGTGAATCTGATCTGTGGTACAAAGCATAAACATATTTATCACAGAACAAATTAAAGTAAGAAATCAATTTCTGACTATAATAATGCACTGTCATAGCAACTCCATGCCTTTACCTACAAAGTGCATGGAAAAAGCTGACCCAAGACAGTTTTAATCAAAACGCTAGATGCATCCTGGGCTTACCAAAAGCATCTTGATTAAGCAGCCCTTAAAAACCTGAAGAGCATTAATACTCGCTAATACTAGTAACATTTTGACTGTTTCATGAAGATCGGTACAAAACTGTTACGTTAGTTCCAAAAGGTACCAAAAAGGTACGTTAGTTCCAAATACTAGTTTAAGACCTGTGACGTCCAGTCTTTTATTTACATAAAAAAAGGAGCCTGCGCTTATATCATTGTGCCTGAACAAATTCTGAAGACACTGAATATGTCTAGACTATTCTTTATAGTATTTGTTGAACTATTTTGAATGGAGTTTAGTTGTAACATACATTATTTTCAAAGCTATATAAGCACTAGGATATGTTTCCCTATCTAGTCTTTTTATTAGCAATTAAATCCACTTAATGGAAATGAATAGTTTAAATTATTTCTGGATTTCCTTTAACCTGAAATTATAGCAACCAAAAGCAAGGCACAACGTAATACAAGCCTCAGGTTAAAAGTGAAACAGCCATTGCGGATTTCTGTTTATCTGAAATAATAATAAGCTACTAATAAACCTTCTCTTTCACCATTACAATATATTGCACGGAACAGCTCATTTTAGATACCTACTAAACCCCCAGTATAATGGGTGTTACAGCAATACAATAGTTTTCAAGACTCCAGACAAAAATTTGCAAAAATAAAGGACTAAGTTTTATACTTAAATTAAAAATAAAATGCATATTGATTCTTGCAACGACAAGGAGTTTGCATTGCAGAAACAGTGTATATTTCAATTTCTTTTGGTCCAACAGAAGTACTCTCCTGTTGTTTGGTGTCTTCAACCATTTGAATGTTGTTGTAGTTAACAGGAAACTGTCCACTCCCACCTGATACAACAGCAAACTCTCTATCAATGTGCATATTGTCAGCATCGTCCTCAACTCCTCCGTTCATCATTGGTATTAAGCCATCAAAGCTGTAAGCTGATAAAAAAAAGTCACATTTAGTCATTGGTGCACACTTGAAAACTCACTCCAACAAACAGACAAGTACTTTGATTATTAGAAGCTTTTTACAAAGAAACGTACATTTTTCACGTCCGAAAGCTTCTGACATGTCTGAGATTCCAAATGCAAAGTAAGTAAATGCTAAGTACTTGCACATTCATTTTTATCCCTCAAAATGGAGAATTACCAGTGTACCTATCAGACCTAGCAGTGTACCTATCAAACAATTACTAGTCTGATGTACTAACAGATTGAATAAACAGCAATTTAACTTACTCGTATTTAGGCTTTACAGCTACTGTGCCTGACAGATAAAAAGCTGTCTCTCTCTCAAATGTCTGTTGTCAGTCGGGACTGCTCCCCCTTTCACTACCAAGCGCCAGTTCCCAGCATCCCACCCCCTATCCACACCAGACTGCTCCAGGGATCCCTTCAAGAGCTGAACAAACAGATCTCTCTTCTGAGAAAAGCCGGCAAGCGGTTAGACTGCTGTGGGAAATGCTTTAATAAGCAAGATGGGCTCGACTTCACTACCTGTTCTACCTACCACCCACGGCACTGCTCCAGTACTCTCCCAGCAGACCCCGCACTGCTCTCACACCGACATTAACACACCTTTCTATATGCACTGCCCACACCTCTGCACATTATGTCGGAAAGGGCTACCTTAGTAAACTGCAAGTCAGCTCTCGTTACCTTGGGCACAACAGAAATTTTCGTAAACTACTCGTTTTTAAAGAACCTTAAGCAATAGCTAAAGTGTTTCAGGGCCAAAGAGATCACACAGGGCTTAAAGGAGACCAGGGCCCTCGGATCAGTGGGCTTCAAATGACCCTAAACCAGAAAGGCAAGGCATTTTTTGTAGTTAGCTAGAGGAATATGGCAGTGCAGCTTCCTGCTGGCCAATTCAAGGGTACACCTTGCAACGCCTCCATCCTCACCTCTCAAAGAACACCTAAAAGCAGCCGTGCCGAGGCTCGCGACACCGGCGTAGTCACGTCACCGGTTGCGTACAGCGAGTCAGTGCTGTCTGTAGCATGTACAGCACGGTGCAAAGCCAACCTGCCAAGGGCCGTGAACCGGAGGGGCGAGGATCAGGACTGCCGAGGACACGCTCGTGTGACCAGCTGGCCTGGTGTGCATCACCATTATATTTGACCCTGTGCACCACCCTCCACCAACCAGCCCAGGAAGCAGGGTGAAATCGCTGGAATTGATTTCAGAAAAACGGACATAAAATCCAGCTAATGTTTCTAAGTCAAAACTATTTGCTGTACATTCTGCAAGTGGCCACTGATTTACTTGTGTGAAGTTCAGCTTCAGCCTTTGGAACTCATTTTTGTATTACATTTGAAGAGAGTAATTAGTTTGTATCACAGTATACCGTGCATCGGTTTTGCTTCATTTTGAGGCGGAAGGTTTTTTTAATACTATGCACCTGGTAGCAGATAGATGTGTGTGCATACGAACAAAATTACACGTAACTCCCACCCACTGCCCAGTTCAGCTATTCCAGGACAGCGGGCAAAGCACAGCTGAAGTATTTCTCTTCTTCCAACTCTACCGCTTACAGGTTCTTGTAAGGGGCACAGACGGTGCCCCCTCACAACAAGGAGGCTTTTTCAAAGCAGCGATTGTTCTAATTTGGGGTATGGCCATCAAAACCTGACTCTTCCCTGCCAACACAGGTTGCCTGGGAATCTCCTGTGCAAATAGTCTTTAAAGGACAACAGACCGGTGTGGTTTTGGTAAGGGCAGAATTACCACAGAATTGGGCCGGTTTTGTAAAAAGGCTAGCTAAGCCCATAGATGTACTGATGACTTCTCATTGCTCAGCTCTGTTTACAAAGCGCCTGAAGAACAGTGATTCATTCTCACTCCAACTGACATTTTACGTTGACACGATATTACTGATGCTGATGTCTTTGAAGGCAGACACGTCAGATTACAAACTTCAGCTTCCGCAGTCGGGATGCATCTCTTCATTACTATAAAAACCTTCAAGCAAACGCAGCAAGGCTTTTGGCTTTGTTTGCAAAGGTCTTAAAAAGTCAAACTGGTAAAAATTTCAAAAATTGCCTACTCTGCTTCTCTAACATCTCTGCAATTGCTTAGGGGATCTCGTTCACATACTGTATATTTGTTTGCTCGATCTAACATATCCACTGGACCAACTATTTATGCTGAAAGGTAATGCAGATCCTGTTATTTCATGACAACATGCAGAATAAAAATAGCTAGCCCAGTGTCACTCCCACAGATTGGGGGGAAACGCTACCAATTGACTAGATTGGAGCCATTTTCTGAAGCTAAGAGAGACTGCTGGTTATGAACGTTCAGAAGGAGCAGCTCTTCAAAACAAAAGTTATGGATCTTCGACTTCACGCAGCGCCTCCCGGTAACAAAACATGAATGCATTGGAGACATCTTTCCGTAGCTACTATGGGCATCCGTATACCACATAAGTTTTCTCATTCTGTGTAGCTACTTAAGGACTTTACTCCTGAAAAGCAGTCTTGCATTTAATTGCATAGGCACTCTACTCCATCATGAAATTATTTATAGTTTAGACCAACGACATGAAGTAACATATCCCATTTATGACCGGCTACAGAAGTATGCCGTTCAGGCCTCTGATCCTGGCATAGCTGAAATGGTGGCTGGATAGCAAGTACTAAAGCAAATACTACAGTGTCAATACTGATGTAATCTATGTTGTTCGTGTCACCTTTAGAAACATTGTTTTGGTTTCAATTCCCCTCGTTACCTGGGATTAAGCACTGTTTGAGCCCATTTTATTTGGCTCACTGAAAGTCACATCTGTTAGAACAATATAAACTTTAACTGAAGAAAGCGTCTTCAATGAAGACCTACAAAGTCCCTTTCCTGATGCTAGACACAGGAAAAAGAAATGAGGTTTGAGTGCAGAATGCTGCATTCTTTTTAATAAGAATTTAATGGGATGACCAACAGAGAGGAAGCAGAGGATATTCTCTATCGTGTTAGTCAAGGTGTCTGTAAGATGTAAGAAAGATTTCTTCATAGAGCCACCAAAAAATATCTTCCAGGTTGTACTATTGCATCATAGCTGGCAGAGGAAGAAGCAGTATCCTCAATGCACAAGGCTGAATAGGAATCCTTAAGGTTCATTCTAGTCTTACGTCCTTCCTGTAAGGTACCAGTTCCTCTTGGAACATGATCCTGGAAACTTAAGGTATGTTAACTTAATGTCACAGACATAATCCCTCTCAATTTGAGAAAACTTTTTGCATTAAATTTCTTTCATCCCTCTTATCCAGCAAACAGTTTTTGAATTGCGAATGAATCCTGAAGTGGAAAATCACCATCAGAACATCCAGGCATCTTTGTGAATTAACACAACATTATCTGGCTCTCCTGAAGGAAAAGAAATTGAGGAAGGAGTAGAAGCTAATTTCAGCTCCTGCTCTTCCACATATTATTCTTGGCATCATGTAACTTTAGCACTCTCTGGAAATAGAAATTTCTGAACACGCCAAGCTGACAGGGAGAATCGGGATCTTGTGGTATGGAATAATTGTATTCATCTGCTTCTTGTATTAACATGTAACTTAGATATGTACGTGAGTTTGTCAATAATACTCAACATCCACTCTGCAAGGCTTTAAAATGTTTATTTTCCTTTCTCGGCAACAGAATCACCCCATCCCTTTTACCTCTGGGGTCTCACCTTCCGTTCTAGCCTTCTTTACTCCAGCAGACTCCGTATCTTCAAAGGATCTCTTTCGACTCGTCCCACCACTGAATGGATTGGGACCTGCATTCTGATGAACCCCATTTAAGGTGCCATTGCTATAGAAACGATTCAGGTGACAGTTCTGGAGGTTCAAGAGAAACTGGGCACATTCTTGGAAGCCCTGGGTATGTGCAAGGTCTGCTGCTGTCAGGCCACTGGCATTTCTCAAGCTGTACAATACAAAGAAACTGAATTACACTCATTCATCAAGCTAGCTTGCTGCTGCTGCTGCCCTTACTGACTATCTATCTGCTGGTGATGAGAGAAAACATACACTTAGCAAATTTCCATTAAGAAATTAGTTATCAATCTTAGTTTTATAACTAACTTAACTTTTCGCACATATATCTGGCTTCTAAGCAAAATTTGGGAGACAATACACTTTTAAATAAAATCAATATACTATGTGCCTTAAAAAAAACCCATCTTCCTATTTAAACTTCTCAAAATGCTTTATTCTAAAATAGTCTGAAGTATCTGATCTTTACATAAACTTCAGACTAATTTAAGCCTTGAATTTTACCATCTTCTGAAGTTTATTCTGCAATCTATTGCTTTAACTTGAGCAAAAGATCAAATACTCAAAACAAACTTAACATGACTTGGCAATTGTCCATGGCATTCTGGTTTCTAAGGTAACAACAACATCACTATTCTTCCTAACAATAAAATATATACATATATATAGAAAAAGATAGATAGATAAAGATGCTATACTTAGTTATGCTTTGCTTATACTTTTTTTTCTGGTTTGTTTCTCATTTCAAAGTGTGTGACATCATAAGTGCTGGGATTTGCTTTGTTATTTGAACCAAGACTTTTCCATGCACGAGAGAATGGCACTGGATTTTGAATATTCTAATGCATCAAGGAGATTATAAGTGACATCTGGTAGGACATGTAGAGACGTAGAGGTTTAATTTCAGAGAGCGCTGTTATCACACGCATTTACACAAACATACAGTATGTCTGTGCTTAGAAATATAGGGTAACTTCATAAGTAAGTGCATAAAAGTGGAGACAAGAGGGCTAGAAGTGACAAAAGTAGATTGTGAAGTGAGAGATGCCAATAAATCTTTCCTAAGTGTCTTCCTCCTTTCCAGACAGATCTAACTAGTCAGAAAACTGAATTTTTGTTTCTTGGCTTCAGTAGTTTAGACAAGTCCATTACTTAAAAATCCAGCCAACAGAATAAGAATTCAGAAGATTAACTGACCTGATTCTGTTGAAACTCATACGAAGTGGAAAACAACTCACTCCAGCTCATGCAAAGAAAACAAAGAACAAAGCCCAGCTTTGCTTTCTAGATCATTGCAACTTATTTGCTATAAAAATGACACTAAAAAAATCCTTAGAAACTATTACAGAAAAACTAATTCCATAAATGGATACGACTGGGTTACATAAAATTTGGAAGAACAAGACACAATACTACAGAATGAAAAAAAACATTAGGCTAGATGAGAGTAATTTCATTCCGTACTACAATATTCTAAGTCAACATTTACTTGGACTACTAGTGAAAATCCAGAGAACAGCAGCTAAGAGTGGTCTACGAAGTGAGACTTCAGAAGACTGAAAAACCTACTTAGTCAAAAGAAATGAAACCTCAAGGTAGAGGTATTAGTTTCGAATACCTAAAAGATAGCTGCAAAGAGAATAATCTGTTCTGTGCATCCAGCGCAGGCAGTATATGATGGGATTAACACTAACAAAGGGTATTTGAAGTTAGGCATTAGGAGAAAGCTTCAGAGTATAAAGGTTGCTGACTCTCCAGAGGGTTCTCTTCCCCTCCTCATTTTAAGAGCAGATGATGATTTCAGAAATTCTGCAAAATACAGTCAATCCTTTCCCGTGCTGAAGCAGACGGCCTGTTGAGGTCCCTGCTAGCCAACATTCAATGCTCTTTTGGTAGTTCTCATTTACTCGTGTAGCAACATACAGATGTAACACAATGCAGCTACAATTTAAGAAACAGAAATTTCGACATATCCGTTTTGGACAAAGAGAATAGCTCAGTTCTCTGAAATCCGTTTTAAATTTGCAAGCCCCAGAAGGACAGTAAAGGAAATCTAAACAAGAGCAAATTGAAGTTATGCAAAGATTAAAACCGACCAAAACAATATGGTGTTGACTGACCACCTAATTTAATAAAGCTTCAAAGAGTAAGTAATTCTATTACTTAGCAAATGTTATTGAACAATCTCTCTGCTTTGAAAAACGGACTGTAAGACAGGCTACAGTTAAGTCACCATTTCCCAAAGGAATGTTGATGCAAGTTGCCAGAGGCACTTGGGGATGTATAAACTAAGATGCAAGTGTGTAAGGCTACATGACCAAACTCTAGGAAAGAAAAGCTATGTTTCCCAGAAACAAAATAAATGAACTTTAAGTTAGTGTTTGTCAGATTTTAAAATGTAATGACTTTGATATTTTTAGATCTGTCCCCTTCCCACCTGTGCTGGTTTTGGGTGGGATAGAGTTAATTTTCTTCCTAGTAGCTGGTATAGTGCTGTGTTTTGGATTTAGGATGAAAATAATGTTGGTAACACGCTGATGTTTTAGTTGTTGCTAAGCAGTGTTTATACTGGTCAAGGACTTCTCAGCTTCCCCTGCTCGGCCCGGTGCACAAGAAGCTGGGAGGGGGCGCAGCCAGGACAGCTGACGCAGGCTGGCCAAGGGGCTATGCCGTACCGTATGGCGTCAGGCTCGGTGTATAAACTGGGGAAGTTGGCCCAGGAGCAGTGATCACTGCTCAGGGATGGGTTGGGCTTCGGTCAGCAGGTGGTGAGCAACTGCATTGAGCATCGCTTGTTTTGATTATTCTTTTATCATTATTATTTTCTCTTCCTTTGCGGTCCTATTAAATTGTCTTTATCTCAACCCACGGGTTTTGCTTTTTCTTTTCACGATTCTCTCCTCAACCCCACCGGGGTGGGGAGGGTGAGCAAGCTGCTGTGTGGTGCTTAATTGCCGACTGGGGTTAAACCACACCACCACCTCTTCCTGAACAGCTTCCTCTTAACAGGTAGACAAAGATGTACTTGTTCTACAGGAGTATTTTGGAAGTACTGTGTAAGTTTTCAAGGGACTCAAGCACATTGGATAGAACCTGCTTGCTTCTGAGAGTTTAGAAATCTCTCTTAAAAATCTGAGTCTGAATTTAGCCTATCAATTTCAAGAGAACTTCCCTCCGTTCAGAAGTTAGTAATTAAAAAAAAAGAGGGGAAAAAAGTTAAATCAAATTGAAGGAGATTACAGGATCTAGATGACTTTAGAAACTGGCTGGCCAACTGCTGTGAAAGAGACCACAACTGTTAAGTTCTCTCTGCTCCCTCTCAGTGGGAATGCTAATTTTCTTTAGCTGATTTTTCTAGCCTTCTCTAGGAGGAAAATCTGTCAGTGGGAACACAAAATGCGGCAAGGGCTAGCCGTGTTATACTAGCTCATCATAACAAAATTTAAGTAAATCCAAGAAAAAACGGCTAACTCAATTAGCCACATGCACAAAGTAGGAAAGAAAATGCTCTTAACAGGTATGACAGAGTTTTACCAGACTGGAATAGTTTTACAGATTTCTAAAACGTGTAGAAGTACTGCCATCACTGTGAGGATTCCGAGCGCATAACAGAAAAATACAGTCTTATACAGTCCTTCTAGAAGCCCTGGAGTACTTGAATGAATTAAAAAGCTAGGATGAGTACTAGACCATTCTTTAAAAGTGCCAATCTAGACTTGGAGTGGTACTACCCTGTTACAGCAGCAGTTACAAGGAACTGGGAACATATCTATTACTCAGTCTGCAGTGTCTGGTCTACCTCGAATGCTGCCAATGTCTGAAAATGAAGCAGCTACCTCAAGTTAGCCCATGAGCTAAGAATATAAAAGCCATTCCTGTAAACAGACTCCATTATAGGAATGAAAACAGAAACGGTTCATTCACTGCCCCAACTACACGTAAGACTAAGAGGAGTTCAATCTCTCATGTGTAATTCCTATGTCAGTCCTTGGTTATTAACTGCAATTGTACGTAAACTGGCTATCAAATGAAAAGAGGGAGTAGTTACTGAAGATTCATTTGGCTATTAAGTAGACTATATATGACATGGACTGCATGGTTGAAAAAAATATAAATCAACAAGCAGGAAACTCAAAGAGGTAATCACTATTATTTAAGTAAATTTTCAACTATTCAGTTATTAGAGATGTCCCTTGAAAGGTATTTCTCTTCATTTCGCATATCTGCCTACATAAAGAAAAGGGATTTGACTAGGTAAAGGATATTATAACTGAAACTAACCTCAAGACCCAGGCTGTGAAAGAAAAGTAGTGAAAAAAAAATGTAAACTGTTGGACAACATGGACAGAAATACCTCAAAACTTCATGTCTCTTGAAAAAACCTTCTCATCCGCCCATCTTCTGTTTTTTTATAAGTTAAAAATCCCTTCAGTACTAGTTTTGATCTTTTACCCTAAACACCTTGAAATAGCAGAAGCTGCAAAGCTCAGAACACACTGTTCGATATTAAATCTTCAGGCAAGCTGCCCTTTTGTTACTGCTGATCATACAGCAAATACGACAGCTCTATTTCTGTAACTGCATTACTCAGAATTTAAAAATGAGTAAGGAAATTTCCTGCAGGTTTTGTGGGTGTGTTTTTTTTTGTTTGGGGTTTTGGTTTTTTTTTCCCCCAACAAAGATGCCAAACTTGAGGACAAGCTTCTGTTTCTTTTCAGGGTTCTTCTCTAAGCTAGGCTACCTAGCTGAAACAAGAACTAGGCAAATAACAAGCTACACAGACTGGTATTTTTCAAAGATGATCTTATGAAGGAACAAGCTACCAGCAAGGAAGGTGTGGAAAGATGGAAGAAAGTCATATTAAAGAAAAGAAAAATCAGGCTAAGCCTTGAAAAGTTACATGTATTTTATGATTACTCAGTCCTTTATTAAATAGTATTCATTGACTTGGTGCAGTGTTTTCTAAAGGTTGGCCTAGTTACTGTCAAATCAGACAGCTGTGCTCCAAAAACTTAATTCTCTCTCTCTCTCTCCAGTAAAAAAAAAAAGTAAAAAAACTCAAGACATTGCTGACGGAGGTCAGTCCAGCTACAGGAACAGGTGGAAAAACTGGAGGAAGGACACTGAAAACTAAAGCTCTAAAAATATAATTCCCTTTTTGGCACCTACTGCAGACAGTAACATTCATGAAGGCTTGAACTGACAAATGGGAGAAAAATTCCTTACTTAACCTTGCCCAGGATTAAATGCAGTTTTGGTTAAGTGGTCAGAAAGTCAATTCACTCTACACTTCGAAAACACATACCTTGCATCATTTCCAAAGCAATTCAAGTATTTGAAAAACAGATGAGTCCTGTTAAGATTCTTTCACTTAGCAGTATTTTGTTGCTTTATAGTTTATTCATTATTTCCATGTAATTCTTATTACTAGAAACAAATTAGAATCATGAAGCATGGTATTATTTACCCTCAGCCTTCTTGTAGGCGAAAATCCAGGAGCTAGGAATGATAAAGATATATTGTTTTCCTCGAAGTACAGAAGCATGAGATGTTAACTCCAAAGCAAAAGAAGAAAGACAAATGTAATTGAAAAGATACATTTTCATATTATGAAGTTATTTTAAATAGAAAAAAAAAATCCATGAGAAAAGTTGAGGGAAGTCTGGATACAGATGAGTAGAAGTAGGTGATCTTGAAGTTCCTTGACAGATGACATTTAACACTTGAACTGTTCTGTAGTGACAGGTGTTTTATAAATAAACTCAAAACGTGCACTGTTATATTAAGAGTTAAAGCTCTGAATTTTGTATATGCATTTATTCATACACCTTCTACAGTGTTTAAAAACAACACTCTTATAAGACATTTTTCTTCTTCCATCGAGTGATGTCCACAGGCAGTCTTCAAAACTGACTAATCTTGGCATGAAGAGGACTTTTTTTTTTAAATTTTTTTTTTCCCTTTGGTTGACATCATCAGAACTCCCATTTTAAAGGCCCAGTTCATCTGGAGAGTCCTGGTATCAAATTAAAGCAGCTATAAAGAGGACACCGATGAAGCGTATGTTTATATTTCCTTCTTCTGAAATGATTTTAAAAATGCTGGCTGTCAGTGTAATTAAATTGTTGTTCAAAACCAAAAGAGATAAATATGTTAGCTGACCAATCAGGACTGGTATACAGAAACATGAATTAACTTTCAGTTTAGCTTCAGTTTAGGAGGTTGTTTTCATTATTTCAATCTAACCATGATTTGTTGTTTTGAGAAGCTCACTAAAGGAAGGAAAAAATCTGAGGCAAGCTCTCAAAAAATATGCAAGACATTTACACTATGATTAAGTTATAGAAAGTAAAAAACCCAAAACAAATAAAACAAAACTTAGAATTGTTTAAATATAACTACCTTCATGTAAGAAAGATTTACGTCAAGATAACTCACAAAATTTACTCTTAGAAGGATCTGTAGAAAGAAGAGATAAAGACTTGTGCTTCTTGCACTGAATTATAAATTACACTGAATTTAGTCAGAAAGAACTTGATTCTAAGTTGTTTCAATTGTTCATATTTTTTTATACTTATCGGAGGAAAAAAAGCAAGTACACTTCTATGTGGCTTTAACATAGAAATACATTTGAAATACACTAGCTTCCACTTATAATGTCACATACCTTGAAAAACAAATGTTTGCTACAAAAAGTCAACAGCAAATCTTTTTGAAAAAAACATTCATATATGTAAAAAAAATCCCCTAAATGTTTAATTTTAAATAGTGATTACATCTCCTACAGCTTACTGTGTTTTTGTTAATGCCATGCGACAATCTAAGAAAATAAACCACAGTTTTCGTATATCAATGTAATATCTGTTAAAAAATACTGATCTCAACTTATCTATTGTTAGTTTACAAATAAAAATGTAGATAAATGTAAATTAGGGTAAGCAAAGCATGCAAATCTATAGATTCTATATCTGAATTCCTAGATTAGCATTAAAACCAATCACCGCAACAAATACCTCAACAGTATGCCTTGTGTGCAGAAAGGAAGCGATACTGAACATTCAATGCCACAACTGTAAGGTTTTCGGAGAAGCACCTGTGGCAGTTTCAGCAGTTTCTATATGGAATGCTCCCCCTTTCTAGGATTACTTGAAAAAATCAAGTCAATTCGAATTACGTAGCTGTAAAACATTGACATGTGTAGTTTTTACAGTTTCAGAATCTTCTGTTTGATTTAAACGGGCAATGGTGCATAAACAGGAAACTTATATCATAAGGGATCACATATTTGCAGGCAACATTAAGATTAAAAGTTACATTAACATACATAAAGTGCTGTAGCACATTATTCAATATGTAAGCCATTATCATGTGACCACCTTAACAACAAGATACTAAGCCTTTTATGCCTTTAAAGCATTATTACTTTCATCCTGAAACCAATTTGTCAGTTCTTCACTGAAATTTATATAGAATGGATTAAAATTACCGGTCAACTCATGGCTTCAATTACTTTAAATTTAGTAGGCTGTATCTCAAAAGAATTAGTAACTATTCCTATAAAAAAAATTAGCAGATACAAGGATTAAAACAAAACAAAAGGAGAAAGAGAAAAAAAAGATCAGAACACTAAAACGCCCACAGTGAGAAAAAAAACGTTTCCTGTATAAACATCAGTATACTAGTCTAAAATTTCTAAAGCAAAATGATTTTAAAACACTAAACTTTAAGTGTTTTAACCCTTTGGTGTCCAAATACAAAAGTTGTAAAATAGTTTCAAACTTTTTTTTTCCAGATACCAAGAGAAAAATATTCTTAACTAAACAGATGTGTGTCACTGCTGGGGACAGCTATAAAAAATCATGCTAGAATTACATACTGGGCATCTACAAAAGCACAAGTTGGTGCCAAGTTTTTATTTCACAACAAAACCTGTGGCAGCTGATATTATTTCAGACTTTTAAAAACAATGGTAGAGTTTCTCAGAACATCCTCCAAAATCATAACAAGGTGAATATACTGGAAAGAAGGAAGCTCTTCTCTGTGAAGCCACTTTCTTTTCACATCAACACCAAGGTTCACTACGAATTATGCAGCTATAATCAGCCCCTAGATACTTCAACTCACGACTGAGCAAATGCAGGCAGAAGAAAGAATTCATTAACCATGATAGGCGACATTAGAATTACTACAAGCACCACCATCAGGTGGTGATTTATTGCTGTATCTGTATTCCAATTTATATGCTTTAAGAAAGACCTCAAACAGCAGACTTTGATTTTCAGTATTTCTTGTAAAAATAATTCACGTTTCCAAGTTAACTTTTGCCTGAACATTATAGGCCTATCTGACTTTGCCTGGTATCAGCAATCAACAATGTTTTTAAATTCATATCCGGCTATGTAAGTGATTCCTAAACACAACTCACAAAAGGAAGGTAGGAAAGACTACGGTAACTGTTGAAACAACAGTCTGATTGCAATACAGCATAACAGAAAAGACATATTAAAATGAAAATAAACATTTCCTTGATCACTAGCAAAAATGAATTCCAAACAAGCATCTTTTTAGTACTGCAGCCACTCTAAGTGCAAAGACAATATAAGAGTTACTTAGCCAGCCAACTTTATGAAAATGAGAACTATCATTGCTGCTGCTATCATGTTTCTAGAAACAGACCAGGAATTGCAGATAAAGTTGCTTACAATGAGGAAAGCGTTATGGAAGACTATTAAGGAAAGGTTCAGTGAAAACTCTGACTTGAAAAGATAAAGAGCCTTGCAAGGCAGATTCTGCCAAGATGCCTCTAGTAACCAATAAAATCATGTTATTTCTCCTCAACATATCAACTGAAAACCAATGATAGACTAGAATTAGAAAAATTAAGAAAGCAAGCTTCTCTCAAATGTGCCAAGCATGGAAGAAAGTTCAAGAGACTTAGTACAAAAATAATGGACAGTAAGAGCTTGGGAATAAAACTAAAGAAAAAAAAAAGTAAATAAATTTTCAAGTATTTTTGTGCCAGAAGGGGGAAAAAAAATCAAGAATGAAAGGACTAAAGATATTAGATGGATTGTTTTCTCATAATAGGCATGGAGAGGGAGACTATCAAACTACACAAAATTTTATTTTTTGTGACAAAAATAACGTCATGCTCTTAGTCAAGCAGACAGAAGATCTTTTGGATTAAGAAACCGCTGAAATGCATAAAACCACTTAAATGAGCTTCACGGAAGTGTTTTTTTCAACTTAGATTTTCCTCCATTTAAAAGAAAAATTTATCTACCACGTATGCGCAACATCAAGCAAAATACAAAGAAGGAAACAGAAGCTGAAACAGAAGAGCAACTTTTTCCCTAAGCTGTAACTGCCAAAGCTCTTCCAGAGTCTGTTAAGCCTCCATGCAATGAGATACATCTTGTAACCTGTAGCAGCACATGACACACATTAGAAAACTTTTCTGACCAACGTGAACGTGTTCTGGGCCATGCCACAACTGCCTGATATCTTTTGTTCAGGTTCAAAGGTACTAGCTGAACTATGATCAACTTTACTGGAAAGACACAAACTAGAAGGGCAAAGGAAATCCAAATCAACACAGTAGAACTTAGAGCAAATGTGTTGCAATTAACCATTCCTTCATCACATACCCAGTCAAAAATATCAGCAGATCAAGCACAGCGCCCGTACAGATCGTCACCACCATCGATGTCTGGACTAACCATCAGAACTAATCAGGCTACTGCATTTGGGAACACACTGCCCCCTTGTTTCTTCCACTGTATCTAACTTATGCTCTGGCCAAGTTCCACTTCGTAACACTTTGGTTCCTCCACTTGACTTAACCACACCCAGGTTTCTGTTGCCGGTAATAGCTTATCTTACAGAAAATAAAAGCCACCGTATCTGAAGCGAAGCTGCACAGTGAACATTAGCACAGTATCGTATGTGAAGGCAGATCACTCCCAACAAAAAAATCCTAACATTCCTGTCAGAAATCTGAGCTATCCTCATTTAAAAGTCTTGGTAACACTTACCAGCTCTTTTGGACTGAAGAAAAGCTGAGAAACCAGTGCTATAAATCACAAAGGCTCATCACTGATGAGTAAACTCCCCTATCAAGCTGACCCGTATCCTAGGAACTTCCTTTATGTTCCAGAAAGGTCACAAAATATCACTGCTTTAATGAAGGACTTAACTTTATTCATAAGAAGTACAACCTCTCACATTCTTCTCTATTTCCGAACTGGTGTCAGTAACTGCTATTGTTATTCCATCCCCACTAAGAATAACCCACTCTCAAACTGAACAGGAATGAGTCTCCCTCAGCTTCCTGCAATTATTCAAAACAGCTGTAACTGAAAACTACCCTTTTCCATCCTTGTTTACTGAAAGACTGAGCCTGTCTCTTACACCTTTTGGTTTATCAGTTATCCAGGCATGTATGTTCTGCTTCAGTATTTCCAGATCTGTCCCTGAGACTGAATCCAAATTACTGCCTTACTTCATGGTCACAACCTCCTACAAACCACGTTAAGTTCTTCTGCAACGATGGCAATCAAGCGTGAAACCAAACATGGAAGAAATTAGTAAGCTTTACTAGTAATTATTTTGCAGGAGAATTCGAGTTTCACCATTGAAATGTACAAACCGCTTTGACTTCGCCTTTCCGTAAGAATTTACAGAACGCAGGAAAGGAAGAATGAATTCCAACACCTGTGGCCTCCATACTGCAGAAGGGTCACTAGAAGACGACTACAGTGATGGCCCTTAAAATGCTTGTTATATACAATGAAAGAAGAACAGCCACATTTTTTCCTCAACTATACCGCACTGTCTAATAACGCAGCAACATCAGTTAATCCAGCAGTGCAATCTGGTGAGCACACAACCAAATTTGCAAAAAGAATCGTGTATGAAGTGGCCTGAGTTTGAAAAGTACCAAACAGATCATATCAACATTAATATACTAATGAACAGATAAGAACCACTCTGTTGAAAAAGCACCTAAATCCTATTCCCAAACAAATCATCAGCAAGAACATGAAGCATTACTCTCAAGATGATGTTAATGACCGTACGCAAGTAGGATGTTGATTCTTCTACACTGAATCAATGTAACAGCACAGCTTCTCAAGTAAAAAGATGACATAGTAATGGCACTTCACAAGTATGTTAACACCAGAAATGGACTGCAGTATTAGAAGTTTGGTAGTTACGTTAGCTAGGTAAGAAAAACAAACAAACGTTAAAAATCTACAAGTGTCTGCTAAGATTTTAAGAAATCAGGAAGAAACCCAGAAACTAATGGAGGAGATCTCTGAACCGAGAGCCTTCAAGAGAAGAGGCCATGTAAGTTTCCCCTCCAGACTGAAAAGGAAATGAAGGTTTATGATGCAAAGTAATGGCTGGTTTCTGAGTTATCATCATGAAATCTACACATCACTCTTCTTCTGTCTCCTCACTAAAGGTGACTGAATTTCAGAAAGTGAAGAAGTCTCGAAAGCACAAATCGAAGAACAAAAGCTGAGATATCACAGGAGTGGTCATAACTGAAATGTGAAAGAGACTTCAAACAGAAATGTATTACAAGAATTTCACAAAGGGCTAATCCAGCGGCACTAAAAATATTCACATTGGACAGATTTCCATTATGGAGGATGGAGAGCAATTGTGAAGAAGAAAAAAGAAATCAATGATGCTTTTTTTTAAACAACACAATGCAGTTCATGACACATGAATTTGCAAAGAAGAATTAAAATTAAGCCACTGCCAAAGAATGAGAATAAAGTTTTTGCTGAAAAACTAAATACCAGAGATAGGACATTCTAGCATTACAGAAAGAGTGAATTTACACATTCAAATGAATGCAAGACAGCTTTAATGAGAAAGTGGCTGCACTGTCTGTCTAAACTAGATCAACATCACGATATGAATCTGTCATCTGGTAGAAACAGATGTACTGGTATATTTATCCCAGCATGTCAGTTATTCTCCCCAAACCTGGAGACCAGAGTATAAGAAACCAGAACGGAAAGTATCTCTTTTGGGTCTTGTAGCACCCCATCACGGCATACAAATCAATTCTTCAAAAACCCGTAAGATTTCTGGCAGGGAAATAAAAAGCTTTCCTGTGCTACTATTCAAGCATCTTGATCAACCAAACTCTGAAGTAAGCGAGTACTTGCGTTCAATTAGATGGATGCATACCAAGCCACATCCTGTCCCCCAAGTTACACTTCTCTCCATCCCAGGATAATACAGCGTTTGAGACTTCTCTGCTAGCTCTAAATCAAGTCACTAAGGAATACACAACTGTTCAAGTGACAGGTGCCGAAGAATTTTTATTCAGAAATAAGTGGACACAAAGAACAAGGAACTGCATGAAAATGGACATGAAACTGGAAGAAGTTCAAATCAGTATAATTAACAGCTGCATCTGCTTATTTTTTTTAATTCCTCAGTGTCCTGTGACTATAGCTGAATTTTATATTTTTATATATGCTATGATGCAATCTATGTAACTATATTAATACCCAGCATTTCAAAAAATAGTGTAGAAGAGCAAAACAAAACATGGCACCAAGAAGGCTTTTCCTCCATAAAGAGCTGTGGACACTTGTTTGTCACCATGATAAATAATACACAATTAACCATACATAAATCGCATAATTATGCTTTTTAGTGAAAATCCAGCAGTTATTATGGATACTTTAAAAGGTACTATCCACATTAAAAAGTCAGTTACACAGCAAACCTTTTCACTCATATGAGGACATTGTGACCACCTGCTTCCCCCTCTTCAAGGGTCCATGAATACCATAGTTAGTGGAGCAACCATTTTTATGGCTGTAGGACATACTGTGCACAGAATATGCTTCAGCTAAAATGAGAAGGTAAATACCACAAAAAAAATCAAAATATTTTCACTAGGGTACAATTATTATTTTGTAATATTATTAAAAATTTACACAGGAATAGAGACCCAAATTCTCTCTCATCAATTAGGAAAGCAATGCAACAACTTCATGAAATTTAGAGACTGCAACATACTGTATTTCTCTGTAAAAGCAAGACACTAACAAGCCTGAAATAAAGTAAACTAGAACAATTCAAGAGAGGCAATTTTATTCAAACTAAAATTCTTACTTTTATCCTTACTGGACTATTGTCAGTATTCTTTGGCTTCCAATATAACCAAAGGAGTGAATAAAGTAGAAATACAGTAAATGCTGATATCAAAGACTACACTACTCCAAGTAACTTCATTTTAACAGCAGTATTTCAATAATCACTCATTAATAAAAAATACATTTTTTGCAATATTACACTACTGATTACCAGTGTTCGTGTAATAATGAAATCTTAACATCCCTGTTCTACTTTCTGTAAAAAACTAGGGATGGTGCAATACTTGATGTCTACTATAAATATCAGGTATAAGCTGTATATTTGACTATTTGCAGTCACAAGGGATATTCTCTTCACGTAACTAGATTTTGATACCGGAACTGTATGAAGAAATAAAGAAAAAATTGGATTAGAAGATCTAATCCCCATAAAAAAAGGCCATATTGACCATCAGCACAGATCAGCAGTTTAGTTCTAGTTAGTGCTTAGCTCTGTATTTTATAAAATTCTTGCCTTGGTCCTATATAGTCAATTATCATTTCGGTTAATATATACAAATTAGAACTCAAATATATGGATAAAATCCCTCTCCTTTTCTTCTAACTTAAGCCATAAAATAAAGGCAGTCAAAAATTTCAGAGCATCTACATTTTCAAGGTGTTACAAAAATCAGGAAATCAACATAACCATTAGAGATATGGGGCCAGTCTTCAAATCCAGATAACCCAAAATTAATCAATGTAAAAAGCATATACATGGATTTGGCCTAATTTAACATTCTGAGCCTGGAAACCAGATTCTATGGAAAAAAATCCTCACTCCAATCAGTCAATAGCTAGCTCTCTCAGGTGACAGGCCCAAGTCCTGATCCTCTAAATGACTAAACATGGGTTGCTCCACCACCCTATTGCATCTGCATCCCTGATTTTACCATTTCCTGGATAGGATCTGATATTTAATTTCCTATAGAACTTGCGACAAGTCTATCTAAGCTAGAAAACTGAGAATTCAAATTATTTCCTGTTCACTAAAACTGCTATAAACCTACGCTACTTCGGCTTCAAATAGCTTTGGTCAAAGGCGGATATCACTCTCCCAAGTTTTATAGAAATGTTTTGCCTATGGCTTGCAAATACGATGTTTAAAAAGTGAAATTTTAGTTCTGCAAATTAAAGTTGCAGCCACATCTCCAACCTCAGTTACTCAGCTACTTATTTTGAAAGTCCTATGGATGTAACGCGTCCTCCTCTTTACATCAGACTCTTAACTCACTCATTTCACAGTTTATGCAGTTCCACAACTTCTCTTTTGATTGGATACTTTATAAAAATCACAAGATTACATACTAATTGATGATGATAATTAAGGTTTGCTCAATTCCACAGTAAATTTAAAGCCAAGTTTATCTTAAGATATCGGAAAGTGAGTTCAAAATGGGAATTTATCAATTTAAGACTGATTTCATGAACTTGTCAATAACTGACCGAGACAGCTGCGTAAGTTATTTCAGTGTTATTTTTCTATGAAGCAATCTCTCCATATAAAGCAGTTTGTTCATTACTATTAACTTAAAAGGTACTATATTTCCTGAATACTCTACGATACCATTGAAAGAGTTAAATTTTATGGTAGATTTATCAGGGCAACATTACAAAAACAGTAAGATGGAAACCAAAGGGTAAAACAAGAAATTAACTACATGACTCTCATTTCACTTACAACTTAAAAATTTCATATTGCAGGTTAAAATACAGTAACTAGTTACCATTTAAGATAATAAGGCTAGTTCTAATTAAAACAAATTGCTAAAGTATTTACATTATTATAAGCCATAGAGCTTATACTCAACATTTCTAGGTGAAAACTGCATCCATTTTGTCCATGCTGTAAGTTGCAAAAGTTTGTGAGATTTTCTGAATGTTTTTGCAGTACATAAACCTTTAAAGAAAAAAGTTAACAGGGCAAATACACAATATACTAACAAACAGTATTAAACTAACTGCAAAGAGTGTGTGAGATGCTATTTTGCACAAATGTTGCTTTTGCATTGTTTTCTATATTTATTCACCAGTGCAAGGTGTAAATTTGTTGTAAAAAATAACTACACGCTAGATAAAGTGTACAATTTGGGGTCATCTGACAGAAGCGTGATAAATATTTTAATATATCAGATATAAATGCAATACTAATGTTGCACACTGGTGTCACTTAAGTAAAATAAACTTTATTACTAGACATGCAAAACATCTTGGGCTTCATTACAGTTGAACATGTCTAGCTGTCTTTTAATCAGGTGTCTGCTGTTTTGACTTTTCTTTCTGACATTAGTATCTATGTTTACTAGTCTAAGTTAGTTAGCTAAACACACAACAATCAACAACAAAAAAAATACCTCACTTACTCTATTTGCGCACCATGAGCCACAAGGGCACTTATGGAATCCATACTACCAGACCGTGCTGCTTTATGAATAGGAGTTTCACCAACATAATCCTGTAAAGACAAACTACATTTTGTCAAGCATAATCTTTCTAAAAATTAAAATATTATTTGTACATTACTCACTTTAATTAAGAAAGCAGATATATAAAAGCAGCATTTATTAGCTAGCAAATGCATCAGGTACTTTATTACTATTTTCAAGTTTGCAGTAGGCTGTCATGTACATTAGATATTTAGCAAGAAATAGTGCTAAGGGCATCTAACTCACAAGGTAAGCCTTATCCAATAACTAGGTAACCAACAGAGTCATATTCGGCAAAATTTGTTAAAAAAACTCACAACATATACCACCATAACAAGTTACTCTAATACCTTTATTTCCTAGCACTCTTCTTTCCCAGTCTGTTGGACTGAGCAAGCCATCTTGAATTCAGAAGCAGCATGGCCAAGTTTGTGGGACTATACTGCTTTCAGATCTTGCTGACAAACTTACACAGTACTGTACTGCACCACAAATACTCACCAGGTGAGGAGTGTGTAGGCATAACTAACTCTACTCTAATATAAGTATACCCGGAGTTCACAGGCCAGGCCAGATCTCCCCTGGGACATACACATTGACTCATGTCCTATATGCTTTTCTTTTCTGACTACCTTTATCCGTTTGCATTCCATTACTGTTAACCAGCACATCCAATCACTTGATCTTTTTGTATTATGTGCAAACATACTGGGAGTAGTGTATTGCTTTTCAGGCAACTCCTCTCTACAAACTGTCTTCGCAGGTAACAGGGAGAATCTACAGCCATTTTACAAACGCAACCGGCAAGCAGCAGGTAAATTCCATGCATCATGATCTACAGGCTGCAGACGAAATTCAGTACTTGCAATTAACCATCAATATTAAGAACCACAGAGAAGAATCTGTAATGAAATATGGCCTATGAAGTAGCAAGTAAATATTCAGTTACTGGTTTGTTACATGATTTAATTATCACAGTCCTCAACACTTTTAATGCACAGCACATTTTTTTTCCTTTCTTCCCCATCTTCTTTCTCTCCAAATTTACAGACTTCATTTGTTTGCACCGCTGATATTAAACATGTTCTAACTGTATGTACCTCATTTTTGCTTCCTCTCATGCCTTTTATTAAAATATCAACACTAGCTATTAAAGTAACACAGTACCTTTACTGACTCGCCAGTCTTCATACACAAGAGTGTTCACACCTAACTCTACAGTACTGGTTATGCTTTAGCTCTATTTGAAATGTGAATATATTCAAAATGTGATCATACTATCATCTTGATAGATAGAAGGTAACAAGTGTTTTAAACTGTCTGCCAAGCTTCTGAGAAATTAAAGCACATCTTTTAGACCATGTAAATATAACTTGAAGATGAATTTTGGATTATGTGTTATATACTCTCAATTTTCTACTTGCCAATTTTATTTCATGGTGAAATATTTTTATAACAAGTTACAAATTCACTGAGGGTAAGCCAGTTTACCAGTGCTTAAGACATATATTCAGCCAAGCAGTGAACCACCTAGCACCCCCAGCAGGCAACAATAATGGTACCAGACCAAGTTTACCTTCTTATAAACTAAGCAAAATTGCTGAGGCTGACACAAAGTTTGGAGACAGAAAAGAGCGGAAAACTCCTTGGAGTCCTTCGTGATTAAAAAATACCTATACAGCCCTTCTTCCAAAATGGCTGTCTATAGCTGATGAACAGAAGACTGCTTTCCAACTAAGTTTATATAATTTCTCCTATTTATAACTTTTCTTGAAGTTACAGGATAACAGAGGTGTTTAACAGAGGACACAATTTTATTAACCATCATACATGGAAATTCATTTGGCACTAATTTATCCAGGAACATTTTCTTCATAGTGTAATACATTTTCCCATCATGGAAGCCATCTTTGATTCATCATTTTGTTATTGTTTCCTTTCCCCCCTCCTCCTTTTGTTAAAGAGGTGAAAGTGTAGAAAAGAAGTGATTTGCCTCTTTTGTTCAGCATTAGTATTTACAGTCCCAACCCTAACTTAAAAGATAATAATTCAATATAAAGTTCAGTTTAGGGAAAGTTAGCTCAACTAGCCATGCGTATGACAAAGATGACAGAAATCTTTACTAGCCCCATAAACCTAGCATGCTGCCCACAGCAATATCTAGAGAACTTAATTATGAAGTATTGCTGTGGGGAAACGCTAGAAGGATGAAAAAAGCCCTTTGCAAAAGGACTCCTCATCACTGCATTACAAGAATAAGCTAAGCTTATAGCAGCTAACAATCCTGTCACCAACAACCAGAAAAAGGTTAGTATCTCAGAAGAGAATATATGTCTTGAGAAGGGCTTCTTTCAATCACTGGCCCGGAAAAGTGCATGTCTCTTCTCTAGAGCTAAGGAATTGAGAAAATACTTAAGAGAACGACAGAATATATGGATTTAGATTTTTATAGCAATTGTTTTAATTACGGCACCTAAGTTTCAGTCATCACTAATGTTATCTTCTTTTGAAGCTCTCCTATGGGACCAAATCTATTTGCACTGAAATAGTTTCTGAAAAAGTCTCCTAGCTCTACAAAGAAGAAATTCTTTCTGGGTTATGAGCTAGACTGAAAGGAAAAAAAAAATTATCTCCCACTGAAAAATGGCTTTAAAGTTTACTTATTTTTCAACACATCCAAACTCATGCATACAGAGGAAAACGAAGTACTCTATGAGACTCAGAACAATTCTGTTTTGATTCAACAATTGGAATGAATGGCACCAAACAGAAAAAGCAATATAACAGAGGTTTTTCCAAGAAGCTTCAGAGAACAGTTCAGGGTCTAGACTGCTAGCACATTTTCATGCATAAGACACCTCTTCCCTATCTCTTTTTTGGCCATGCGGAGCAAACTAAGTTATTTTATTTTGAGGGGCTCTACAAATTCCTAATTATCCTTGAGAATACCTCATAATCCTTCTACTTGTCCACAGTTCCCAGCTGTGCTTCAGTTTGATGCTTCCCTCCCTGGAATATTACTACAGAAGGGATTACATCAATAACTTGTACTGGCCTTTCATACCTAGAGCAGAACTTTTCATGGTCCCATTTACTCTTCTGATGTAACACTGCACCAACAGCCCAAACTTCTCTCACAATCCAGAAGTCACATTGTAAATAAATGAGCAGAAAGACGAATTAAATTTTATTAATTTAGCATTCAAGATAACACAGGTTTGTTTGTTTCTATGGAGACTTAAGTATTTTGTGTACAGTGCTCCTGAAGAGATCATAAAGAGAGTCATGACGCATCATAGGCACATTTGGTTTTTTGCAGCTCGCTGCCACTGTCAAACATCTTCCTCCTTTCCCTTGAAGGAGCATGACTATCCTTTTGCAAAGATAAGGGCAGTCTTCTCTAGCTTGGACTCACGACTAGACTACCTTTGACTTGTATTTCTTTTTACTGAGCAAGTAGCTAGCTTCCTTCCTTATTCTCTTTTTATTTATGTGGCTGAAAAGTCTTTTGCTTTTTTTGCCTTAAATTTTCTCAGTAAATCTATCTCCGCTTGATTAATCACTTTGCATTTCCTCACTATGCTGCTTAACCTCAAAAGGCACTTCCTCTACTGATTAAATATGTTTCTCAAACTCTCTCCTTATTCCCAGGCCTCTTTTAGATGTGATTATTTTTTCAGTTCAGTCTAAAGCCATTTTTTACTCTATTTTCCCTCTTTCTGTCTTTTGGGGATCCAAATTTCTGTTGGCTTTAGGATCTTGAGGTTGAACTTCGAGCAAATTTCATATTTTGTTCTCCAAGTTCCAAGTCTCTAGATACAAGTCAGTTCATTTCACTCACTGGTATCTTTATACCCCTGTCATTTAAAAAAAAAGTTACTTACCTGTAAGTTGGTTTTTTTGTTTGTTTGTTTTTTGTTTGGGTGGGTTTGTTTGTTTTAAAAAACAAAAAGCCCCCATGCACATCTACACTGAAAGCTTTCAACTACGTGTACTGGTCTTTGCTGGGATAGAGTTAATTTTCTTCATAGTAGCTGGCACGGTGCTACGTTTCAGATTTGTGACCAAAGCAGTGTTGATAATATGCCAATGTTTTAGCTAGCAGTGGGCTGAGGGTGCACAAGCAGCTGGGAGGTGACACAGCTGGGACCTCTGACCCAAACTGATCAGAGGAATATCCCATACCATATGACATCATGCTCAGCAAAAAAAGCTGGGGGGGGCTGGAGTTTGCTGGACCTGGGGACTGGCTGGGCATCAGTCAGCTAGCGGTGAGCAATTGTGGTATTTTTTGGTTGTGGCGTGGGGGTTTTAAAAAATTTTTATCATCACTTGAATTTCTTGGGTTTGTTTTTCTTTGTTTCCTTTTTTTACCTATTAAACTGTCTTTATGTCAACCCACAAGTTTTCTCACTTTTTCCCTTCCGACTCTCTCCCTCAGACCACTGAGGGGAGGAATGAACAAGCGGCTGCGTGGTCCTTCAGTGCCTACTGGGGTTAAACCACAACACAATGCACTTGCAAAATACTTCTAGTATAGATATCTGACTAAGACACAGAAGCACTATTTTACATGACGAGAAACAAACTAACTCCATTCCTTAATTCAACTGACTGAATTGCAAGTTCTACCAGCTGATCCCATTTCCAAGAGCCATTCAGATTTCTTGAACCCAGCACCCTACCCCTTCCGAAGCCAAGAAGCAGAAGCTGGAGAATACCAAGTATTTTTTCCTCATTCGTTGCTAAAAATGCTTTGCATTCATGATGGTTTCTCCTTCTGAATTTTGAATACAGATGAGAGTGGATGGAATATTTTTATCTGGATTTAGTCCAAATTGTTGTTTAAAATACAAAACTATAACATACCAAAGGAATGAGTGTTTTCTTCCTCCCCACCAAGGATATCAGCGTGTTTACAGTTCTTGCTAGCACGGGCAGTCTAACCCTCCTAAATCTATCTGCCATCACTGCCACATGATGGTAACTGGCTGGATGAAAAGTTCGCATCACCTGTAAGGACGCAGTATTTCTTATCCCTTCTCTTTAAGACAGGCCACACAAAACTGGTGTTTTGGCCAATCAATACAGGCAACATAGAATATTTAATAGGCTGAGGCTAGAGGGAAAATATATTTAAATGAAGTAATAGGCTTTTTACTCAAAAAATACTTTGCACTGTTACAGTGAACTAGAGCAGGCAGGTAGATGAGTGCAGGTCTTGAGTCACATTATTAAGAGCTATTAGTAGGCACTGCCCACTGAAGGAAAAAAAATAAATAACAGGACTTTCTCTTGAGTCCGCTGCTGGGTAGAAATAGGCAGGTCATTGCTTGACACTTCAGCTTTCTCCTGTGAATTTTTGTGGTGATCTGGGGGGGAGGGGGGAGAATTGCCCACTGATCATTAAAGTGAGAGAGATGGTTCTAGCCAGCACATACAGTTATAAAAGAGGGCTGGGCATCACAGGATATACTCACAGAACTCATCTGGGGAGTACAGTACAGCTGGGACAAGCAGTTTTTCAGCATTTGTCCTTCATTGCTGCTGCCTGAGAAATGTCCTAGGCAACTGTCACCAGCACAGAGATACGCATTTTCAAGTTTTCCTAAACTTCAGGGCAGGCAGCATGGGCTACAATACAGTACCTCAGGGCAGATATGAGAAAGCATGCATGCAAAGTCTACTGAGTACCGAAGGTTTACGTTAAGACTGAGAGACTCGAGTGGATTCCTTTTCAGAAGCTATCCTTTTCTTTTTCCAGAGATGATGGGTTAGTCTGTAGCCAATGACCAGGAGTCAGTTTGGAAGGAAAGTTTTACTAGTTTAAATATCAAGTATTCCCAGATCTTTCTCAGCATGTTTTGTATCCAGTGTCCATGGAACACTTGTCCTCACACAAGCATTAGCCAGTGACTATGTCTGTTTGAAGTACAGCATCAGTCAGCGAGCTGGAAGGAATAAACAAAATACACATCAGGAAATAGTGCTCCAAAAGCTCAAAAGTGTGGGTGGAAGCCCTAGATGACCACCTGGAAGTGCTTGGAAGTTAAAAAAGTAACCAAGATCATTCATTAAGCAGTTCAAATCAAACAAGAATAGCAGAATTTGACTGCAATTCAATAAACAGCTGGAAGGAATTGGGGAGAGCAAAGCATGCACTATGCTTTACATAGCCACGTATGAAACATTCCAAATATCTGTGAGATGAATTTGCTGCTATGGGTATCACCAAGGTACACCATTCAGCTTTCAGTGCTCATGCACGTGAAACTACTGTGATTGATCAGGTGCATCCTAACAAAGAACTTGAGACTTTTTTGTCTCTACTACCCTTTTAATTAACCAGAGCTATCTTCTCATTTTATCATCAAACCAAATCTAGAATACCTCTTCTTGTTTGTTCAACTAACATTTTGAGGGGGCAAAAAGAAGTTATTACATTCAAGCGTAACTTGAGCCTACCATTAACAATATAAGGCTTCCACAGTGTCATCTCTCAGTACTATCTCTATTAGTGTTCTTTGCCTGTCAATACCTCAATCTGTCCTTAGAATTCTACAGGATACTATCACCACTATCTCATTTGAAAACTTGAGAACCAGAGTACTCTTCCTCCTGTGGAGGACCACTGATCTATTATTTGAATTTGCTCTGGTGACACACCATCAGTTTCTAAAGACTCCCAAGTCACTGGCTAGTCTTGGTGACTTCTTTAAGCTGGAATGAGTTTCCTGTCTACTTTTAACTGCATGTCACACTGCCTTCTGCTTTCCTTTACAGTCATCTGCATGTTGCCCTCAGCCCATGGAGAGATCTCTCTGCACGCTTCTCCTCTTCGTTTGGGTGCTAGCTGCTACTTTCTTCTTTGCTATAACCTCACTCACTAGACGTGATTTTTTTTCCCCCATCACGTTCCAGGACAGCAAGCTTGTTCTTCAACTCCATTTCAACCTCACTGGTCAGTTCTTCTCTTTATCCTCATAGTTGGAAACTTTCATTCTTCTCATTCATTCATTTTCATTCATTCTTCTCTTCTCATTTAGCAGATAATTTGTACATCTTTATTCTGTGCATGCCATGTTTCCTCTCTAATCACCATTTCTTTACATTCTTACCTGGTCTCCAGATGCATTTATAGTTCTTGTATTTTCTCTTCTGAAGATTCTACCACTATGCAGCAATAACTTATTGCGTAAGTTACTTTTGTCAGGTATCAAGGAGAAGATGCGATCTATAGCCTCTGCATCCAGTCACCTTCATTGTTTCTACAATTCTCCTGGTGTCTCACAGCTGTTCTCAATGCACCAGCCTTCTTTTCTGAAAACTCAACACAAACTTCCCCATTTCTTATTTTTGCATAGATTTAATTAAAAAAAGAAAAACCAAACTCTAAAAATGCAAATGTTCAAGTTCTTCAGCAGACTTAGCTTAACTCTACTGCATATAAAACACAGTCTGGCCATTAAATATTTTAAGAAAAGTATGATGCAAGATTTAGCAGACCAGACATTTTACAGATGCTGTGCTATACTACAGCTTTTAGTAAATGCATATGCTGTAGTATTAATTACTCTCATAGAATATTATAAATAATAATTTTGAGTACTGTTATAAAGGCACACATTATGTATGCCCAGCAGACATAATAGATCCATTCAGTACCGCAAACATTTTATCCAAAAGCATGATAGATTTTAGCACTCAATTCTGTTACTGTACCAGAGTACAACAGTCCTTTACAGGAATTTTGCTACATTAATGCACTCTCTGCTACCAAATAAAGTTATCCTTACTCACAGTAGAAGTAATGGAAAATTATAAAAAAAAAATCACCCATTCATTCTTTGTTAGTAAAGTACATGTTTCTGATCTATTTGTAGGAAGTTACTAGAAAAGCTTTAGAAATAATCTAAAAAGGAAAACAGTACGAAACCAGATGCACCTTGAAATAAACCATGGCAGACCTTGCTAGTTAGATGTATGACTAAATCATGAAGCACCACAAAGGGCTCATGGTTCTGCAGGTAACGGTGAATTTTTCAAGTCTTAGCATATTCAATAAGTAAGATGTTCCTCGCTAGTCTTTTTTCTTTCCCCTAAAAAGGCATTACAATATTGGAGTATTTGCTAATGCTGCCAACACGAGAGCAGCACACCATTTTGTTCAAGAAGCAGCAAGATGTCAATTCCTAAAACAAATGTCCTCCAAACCTTTAGCGGCTTAAAGGACATTTATTACTCCTCTCTCTACTATAATGAAAAAGGTCTGTAACTGATGATTAAGTCATTTGAGTTCAGCTGATGTTAAAAACAATGTATCTGTACGTGAATGTAAGGATCACACATGTAGTAAAAAGGGACCAAGACACTCCTTCCAAAACTATATGCAGACATGAAATATGCATCAATCCATACCTGTTTGTTTATGTTGGCCCCCACTTGAATCAACCAATTCAGGCACTGTGGATGTCCTCCAAAAGCAGCAATGTGGGCTGGTGTTTGAGCAAAACGTGTTGTACTGGCATTTACAGAAGCTCCAGCTCTTACTAACTGCATTAGGCACTCCAGCTTTAAAGACATGAGGGAATAAAACCAGAAATGTTACACAGATACGCCATGACAATTAGCACATACTAAATAAATAAATAAATACATACATACATAAAACCTAGAAAATCTAAACTTGCTAGTGAGACTACACAGATGCAAAACAAGACAATATGAACATTAGGATATTCCCCCTTCTTCCTTTACTTTGGCCATACCCGAGATGTACTTAATTCTCACCCCCAAAACCGAATGCCAACATCTATGTTCAGGATGGGGGAAAAGAGGGCATAAATACCTCAGAGCTGAATACAAAAGCTACTCAGTTCGCTTTTGTTAGAGAGGAAAAAAGATTTCTGATCCAGCAAAGCTGCAAACATGATACTAAACAGACATTATTAGATAACATTTACCAAAACAAGAGTGTTGTTAGGAGCTACACAGATGTATTCGCAGGAGAGTTTAGAGTAAGGTAAATGAGAAAAAAACACAAGAAAGATTTTAAATTTCTTTAATGTTTTCTTAGAGTGACAGAAGCAGATTACTAATGAAAACTAATACTGTTAATACTATGCTAAATCTGTAAGAGGAATCAATTCTTTTCACCGTTTTCCTGTTATTACAGATGAAGAGCTGTTAAAAACCAAAATAGGTTGCATGTTTGTGGCAATACCAAAAAAGAAAGGCTCTCTGTTTTAAAAAAATTGCAGTATTTTGTCACACTATATTCTGACTTTTATTTTCCCATCATACTAACCAGAAGCGTCAGATATCCAGATACTATTTTTAAATGTTCATAACATTGCATTTGTAGAAGCTAGGCAAGCCACAGCCACGATGACCTCAACTTTCAAAAATAGTAAAAAAAAAAAAAAAAAAAAAAAAGCTCCTTTCCTGTCACACAGTAACATTGTCTTTTTGTTGATAGGAAAAGGAATGCACTATGCTAAAATAAACAGTTTAGTCTAGCCTTCCATTTATTGTGGTTAGAAAACAAACACCACTGCACACACATGCCACAGCAAAACTAAAAACCACCACACTGACTCAGGTTTATTAAAAAAAAAAATCTACAGGTCAGTCTCTCACAGTTAAAGAAAATGTTTGTTAGCCATGCCACAGCCATGGAATAATCTGTTCATAAAGGAGCAATTAAAAAGCATCAGAAAGTCAGCTGGCAGCTTGATTCCAGATAGAAGCACAAACATCACGATTTCAACATTCTTCTCTACTGCTGTATGTCAAGTCTCTCTTTCTCTCTTTTTTTTCTAACCTGTAAATTCCTGATCTTGAAGAATTACATACATGTGAGAAAAGTACCAACCACTGTAGTGAAGTATTTTATATTAGTTTTGCAAATATATTGTGAACTTCAATTGTTTCCTCCCCCCATATAGTTCAAACACATATGAACCCTATCCTTCAGGATATACAAAAGTACTTTTTTGGACTGTAATGGACTTGATACTAGACATAGACATACCATTAACTAATTACATGAGAGAAACATGCAAGGGTAACTGAAATATTGCAGTATTAATTAATCTAGCTCCATAAACCTCAACATTACCAAGGATGCAGTACCTTATGAAAAGCAAACAAGTACTTTTACTGCAAAAAAAAAAAAAAAATTCACATCAAAAAACTGGGGTAAGAAAATTTATAATTCTAATGCTAGACTACCAAAATACATTTTGTATTTGCTAATCTTAGACTTTCCTTGGTGTTCACATGCTAGCACACCTAATATTGCTGTTAACCTTCAATAATTATTAATAATTGTAACACTGTAATTATTAATATGCGACGTGGTGGAAAAAAACCCAGCTGCACCAAGGGGTTTCTCTACTATAACTGCAAACAAAAATAAAGTTCAGCCAGATTTTAAAACAATAGACTTTTAATAGTATTAATTTGAAAACACTTTCAGACAAGCATCACAGCTTCAGGAAAGAATATTTCCTGCACAGAAACCGGGCTGAAAGAATTTCCATAATTAGACAGGCATTATAGCCCATCAATTAAAAGGGGAAAAACATTGGAACTGGTTCACCAACACCATCTTGCACTGGTTAAATCCACTTTGTAAGATGGCCAACATGTCATAATTATCTATACAAGTTCATGTTTAAATGTTGGGTTTTTTCTTATGCGCTCCTCCCCCCATTCTCTCTTACAGGGTTTTAATAATGAAGATAACATTTCATCCCATTAAAAGCTGAAGTATGGGTCTTCTGCATCATGGCTGTCAGAAAAACCTGCTGCTTTGAACATTATGGTCGAATGACGTAAATTACTTCCGTGGATATGAAAAGTCAACATAACGAAAAATAATACTTCACTTAATTATTTACGCTTGAGATCAGGACACACAAGTCCACTTTCATTAAATAACCTTTTAGAAGATGTTTTCTACTGTATTGTTATACCTAAAGCAGAGGTTAAACCGATTTAATGAAGACGACAGACAGGCCTCCACATAGACCACAACATTGGCAAAATACCAAGGAAGAGACAGGCATTTGTATCTGTACTACTTTTGTTCCAAAAGAAACAGAATGTACTTACTACTATTTTGCTTCCTGTAATGTAAACAGTCAAATGGCAAAAATAAAAGTAGGAGAAGAGTACAAGCAAATAGATGTGGTCAGAGAAAATAAAAATATACATGCAAGTGGTTAAAAAGAAAAATGAGATTAAGGTTAGTGTAAGACAAAAATGAATTAAAAGCAACTTTTTTTATGCAAGCCCTTCATTTTCTACCTCTCTGGTAGCTTTTTAGATTGTTAGCAATTTTACATTCTGACCCATCTTCTCAGAAATCTACAGAATGCCAGTGTAATTTAGGGCACTATATAATTAACTCTAATTTGAATACAGCAACTCTAATGGGAAGTAATTTACATCTCAGGATATGAGCACTTCTCTGCAGTCAGGGAATATCCTGAAAACGCAAACTCCACCACAGATACTCAACGCAGCAAGTAAATTTGGACTTGCTACTATCTCTAAAAGGAGGTCTACGCTACCATTAGAACTTCAGATATTACAACCAGAAACACTGGATGGAAGTGCTCAATTGACTTTGCTGGTATTTTATTTATTACTTGCAAGCTCTACAAGTATGTTTCAGAGTAAGCTATTAAAAAACACTGTGTTTTCATTTTTAGTCTTAAGGTACTCCAACTTTATTGGTACTAGTATTGGATCTGTATTCCCCCCGCCCCAAACTATCTTTCCTCTTTCACATATTCATTTCTAGCAGAACTTGACTGTTGATGCTGCTTCCTTACTGCAGCACATCTAGGACTACATTCTTGCATGCAGTTGTACATGGCTTTATTCTAAAATGATTTTTGTACTGTCCTTTGATATAACAAGGCCTTTCTTCTATGTCCAATTGTGCAATAGGTAAAGGGAAAGAAACATCTCTATACTGCTGAAGTTCACCAACCCTGGATTGATGCTGTGTGTGCACACACAGGCATGCGTACGTGCATGAACTGTTTTAGATTTCACTGCTTACAACAAGCTGCTCCACAAGGACTTCTTCCAGAAAGGAACTAAATCAGTTTTGTCATTTCAGCCTCCTACAGGGCTGCAGTTAGAACCGATACATGTCTGGCAGACCACACTGCTAAACGGCCCTATATGAGAAGGACAGCCATGAAGTGTTCTGTTGCAATTTAATTTCTTTCAGGAAAAGAAAAACAAATGAGTGAAAATTCCACGAAATCTATAAAAACAAAGAAGTGCAGAGGGAAAGAGTCTTTTTCAGTAACTACTAATGAACATTTCAAAAATTCATGTTTTAAAAATCTAATACTCTACAATTGGAGTTTAGAATTGGAACTCAGAATTCTAATACTAGAACTCTCCATTTGAAGTTTTGATGAATCTCAACTTGGAGAAAAACCATAAATAACAACATAAGACATGTATATGAATGTCCCCTAAGAGGAGCTATTGTTTCATTGCTGGCAATCGTCTATTAATTGGTGAAAGGTAAAAGTATAACTATGCCACACAAAGAAAGTCAGTCGAGTTTGAGATCTGATTACATTACTGTAACTTTTTCAAGTGTGTTGTATAGTCTCTGGCTCAGAGAAAGGAACACTACCTGAGAACTATAAAACATGCAGATAACGTCCATAAATTTAAATTGCCTAGACCTTGTCAACAGGTTTTTAGGGAGGTACATATATGCAAAGTGGTATAAAACCCATTTACAGCCTATGTCATCTTTGCAAGTCTCATTTCACTTGCCAGATTTTTCCCCTTATACGCAACAACAACACATATCAAATTTTGCTGATACCCAAGAATGAACACGGCAAATATAAACACAGTATCTTGCATACTGACTTGTTCCTTTTGTTAGCTGTTTCTGCAAGAGTCTCTTCAACAGAAACTAGAACATACACAAAAACTCACGTAACCTAGCATGGTTAGAAAGCTGAAAATGTTTAAAGGAAAAAAACAAAACAACACACATACTTGAAAGGCAAAAGCAAGACTGCCACAACCATGTACCAAAGAGAAATTCTTACGAGATGGAAGAAGGAAACAGAAGACTGTAACACCACATTAGTATCTTTGCATTTTCTATGAGCGTACTTCACTATACGATTTAAGGCACTCCACGTTTTTTCTGAGTGTAGAAGCGTAGAAGGTTATTAACTTCTTTTTTGAAGAGATAAAAGGCTGCCTTAGGTTTGGTGGGTTTTTTTTGTTTGGGTGGGTTGGGTTTGGGGTTTTTTTGTTTTGTTTTTTTTTAAGACTGAAGGACTACTTAGCTATGTTTCTAAAATGCTTCTCCAACAAGCACTGCAGATAAGATCACTTAACATATAGAAAACATCTCCTAATGTACTTTCATAAACCTTGACGACTGCGTAAGTACATTCATTCTCCTTCTCTGACACACAATCAATAAACAAATAGAAATATATTGGAAATGGGAGGGAGAACAAGAACAAAGCTCCTCAAAATCCAAAACCAGACAAATCAATGAGGAAAAAAAACCCAAACCCCAGCCCTCCAGGCTGGAATTCTGCACAGGCTGGAACACTCACTGCATTAGAAACAGGAAAGGCCTACATAAAATCAATTAAGATACCACTCATCTTAAGACTTGAAGTTAGAGATAAGCCAGAGAAGAAAGGTGCTTTAGAAATACTTGGGTGATTTTATTTTCCATTTGCCCATTTCCTAAAGAGATGTTAATTCCCATTTTCGAGTTTGTCAATCCAACAAAGGAGATTGTAAACACATTTATTTTTAAAACGGTCCTAGGATTCTCGTATAGCACGGCTTCAAACACTGCCTGTCAGCTTAGACAGGCCACCATTATTTTTTAATACTTAAGGTTCAAAAGGAACGGAAGGCAGTGGTTTCAGGAATACAATAGACTAATTCAGTTGGGAGGGACCTACGACGATCATCCAGTCCAATGCCTGACCAGTTGAGGGCCGACCAAAAGTTAAAGCATGTTGTTAAGGGCATTGTCCAAATGCCTCTTAACCACTGACAGGCTCGGGGCACCGACCACCTCTCTAGGAAGCCTGTCGCAGGGTTTGACCACCCTCTCGGTAAAGAAACGCTTCCTCATGTCCAGTCTAAACCTCCCTCGGTACAGATTTGAACCACAGTGTAGGTACTTCCTATGTTTTGATCTTTTCTGCATCGCAACGATGCCAACGCAGTTAATTCCGTACTCGTTATCTGCGCGTGTATAAACCACGGTTTGTTTTTCATACTGACGGCAAGCGAGGAGAGCTTTACAAGCACAAGCATCTTCTTCCCAAACTCCTACCGAGTCGGTAGTCATAACACAGGCACCACAACAAAACAGTCTCCAGGTGTGGAGTCTGAGGGCGGCAAGGACCATGACCAGACTCTGCAGACAAAGCACGAAGCGCGACGCGACGCGACGGGGGGTTAGCGGGGAAGGAAGGGCTCGCCGCCACGGCGGTCCCTCTCGCCCCGGCGGGGAGGGTCAGCGTGGGAGGAGCCCCCCGCCCCTCCTCCCCCCTCCCGCTGAACCGGGCTTCTTCCGAAAGCCCGGCGGCGAGACGCAGGGCCGCCTGTCGGGCCGCCTGTCAGCCCGCCTGCCGGCAAGGCGGCGGAAGAAAGGGGCCGCTCCCGCCGCCGGCGGGGAGGGGATGAATGATTCGGGGACGGCAGGTGCCACCAGCCCCGGCATCTGCCGCACCCCCGCCTGGCTGACGGCGGGGACAGGCAAGCGGCCAAGGGCCGCGGCTCTCCCCTCCCTCCCTCCCGCCCGATCCCCTGAGGAGCGGCAGAAGGCCGGGGCGGGGGGGGGGGGGGAAGCGGCGCGGCGGGCGCCTCCCGGCAGAGCGCGCGCAAGGGGCAAAGATGGCGCCGCGCCGCGCTCGAGCGGGACTCGCGCCCTCCTTCCCCTTCACCACCAACCCCCCCCCCCGCCTCCGCCGCCCTCGCTCCGCCGGCCGAGCCGGGCCGGGCCGGGCCCCACCTTGCCGAAGTGCGCGGCCCAGTGGATAGGCGTCCAGCCGTAGAAGGAGTCCTCGGCGGCCAAGTCGGAGCGGGGCGAGCTCTGGAGCAGCGCGCACAGGGCGGGCAGGTCCCCATCGCGGCAGGCGCGGTGCAGGGGGAAGCGCAGGGTCAGCAGCTCCTCGCTGGAGAAACCCGCCTCGGGGCCGGCTCCCAGCGACATGGCGGGCAGGGCAGGGCAGGGCAGAGCGGGGCGGGGCGGGGGGGGAAAGCGGCGAGAGGGGGGGTGGCGGCGGCAGGGGCGAGGGGAGGGGGAATAGGAAGGAGGGGGAGAGAAGAAGCGGGCGGGCGGGCCGGGGCGCGCTGTCCAGGCGGGAAGCGGCGGCGACTGCGGCTGGCGCTCGCTGCCGGAGCACAAAGGAAGCGGGGCGGGGCCGCGCGCGCCGCTCCGCCCCTGGGGGGCGGGGCCGGGCGCCCCTCGGGGCGCGGGCGCGGGGAGCGCCGGCGGGAAGCCCGCGAGGGGAGGGGGCGGGAGGCTGGGGCGCGCCCCGCCCGCGGCCGGGCCGTTTTTTCCGTTGCCCGAGGGGGGAGAGCGGTTGCCGCCGCCGGCGGCCGAGGAGGCAGGCTTGGCAGCAGCCCCCGGGGCAGGGCGGGAGCGGCCTGCTCGAGCCAGGGCGCCGGCGGTAGAGGGACGGCGCCTCTGGGCTCGGCGGGGCAAAGCCAGCCGGCGCGGCCGTGTTTTTTTCCTCTCCCTGCGCGGCGGGGCGAGAGGAGCGGCCCGTGTTACCGCTGCTCTCCCCGCGCAGGTGGAATCGCCGGGGAGCGGGCTCTGCCGCGGCGCAGAGAGCGTCGTGACCGTCGCGGCACCTTTGCTGTGGGTGGCGGAATCGGCCTCCCTGCAGGATGCGCTGCTGGCTTTTAACGCGCCGAGTTTCCCTGACCACCAGCCAGTAGGGTTACGGCCTCTTCAGAGCGGCTGTGCGGTTAGCAGCAGGAGTTAGGGAGACCGGATGTTTGTCGTGTAAAAGCGGCCCGGGAAGCGGATTTGATGGAAACAAACCATACCTCATCAAGCCCTCTTCCAGACATCGAGTTCACCTGAGCAAACCCCCCTCAACTCAAAGGGACCGTTTGTGTGCGTGATATGTTTCCTTGCTTGGGGCCCTGACCTAGTACCTGAGTATTCAGTTGTGTTGTTTCCATACGCCATGTAAGTGCTTTCAAGCCAACTTCAGTACCCTTCAGCACCTGGAGATAGCGATGGGCTTGTGCTGCATCATAGATTGCAAACCAAAGGATAACCTTGTTAGTGTCTGATTAAAATCATAGAATCGTTAAGGTTGGAAAGGACCTCTGAGCTCATCAAGTCCAACCTGTTAATCTGACTGCCTGGTCCACCATGTCCCTAACCACCACATCCACACATTTTCTGAACACTTCCAGGGACTGTGATTGCACCGCTTCCCTGGGCAGGCTGTTGCAGTGCCTAACCACTCCCTCCATGAAGAAATTTTTCCTGTATCTAAATCTCCCCTGGCACAACTTGAGCCCGTTTCCTCTTGTCCTAAAATGACAATGCCAAATTTTAATTGCAACTAGAAACCAGTCCTTCAGTAATGACTCCACAGAAACTTCAGGAAACTTTTGTTGGTTGCCCCGAACTGTTTTCTGTCCAAAGTACTTGTGAACTACTTTTCTGACACTAGTAAAATTAAATTGATGGTCATGTGTTTGCATAAACCTAAGTGCGTTCATCTGCCCCTGAAAATCGAAGGATATTCCTTTTTCAGTATACACTCTTAAGTGATGCAAGCCAGGAATTACGTTCTGGGGCAAAGAAGGTACAAAGTAATTTCTGTTAAAAGTACCAAGAGACCTAGGCATTTTACAAGCTTTCCTTTAACATCAGATTAAATTGATCATTAATGTATTGTGAAACATCTTTTACTTAATATAGGAGTTCTGATTTCTCAGAAAGTATGTTGTTTTTCTCTCTTATGGAAGAAAAAAACCAGTAGTTAGGAAAAATGAAACTGGTCTTGGATTAGATTTTGTGCATGAGAACTGTGTATTGTGGGTAGGAACTAGTATCTGAAGTTATTTGGTTAAATTTGATTTTTTAATTACTTTTCTGATTGAGCTAGTAGTTAAATGTATAAAAATGACAGTTTTTTGGTTGGTTTTTTTTTAAATAGCTTTTTTTGTTCCATATATTCTTTGAGGGGGAACTCTGGGCTGTTGGGCTAACAAATCAATGTTAGTTTACAGCTTTTGCTGAAACTGTCCCTGATGATGGTTTTATACACTACCCACAGCAAGTATGCATTGTGGTTCCATAGGCGTTCCTCACATTTATTTGGCTTCTTTGGATTTTGGCATAGCTAAAACTGTGTATGTACAATATCCAATCCTCAGAGATAAGATTCCAACACAAAGAAAAACACCTACCTGCCAGCAGGAAGAACTGCACCCTGGAATACAGCCCATCATAAAACGCCCTCTTGACATATGCTTCCCACAGCAAATAGTTGTTTTGTGCATATGTAAAATCTTAGAAAAGGAATAAGAAATACGGCACACAGGGTAATTTTTCAGTCTTCAGTGAGGTGATAAGGGAATTCATTCACTGTGGAAAGGTACTGATACTGAGTGGGTGCTTGGTTGGATTGTACTGCTCTCATGTAGAGAAGGTGCTTTCCAGAATGCTGTTGCCACAGCAAACAGGAGATTTAGCTTAAGATTTTCCTTAAAATATCACAGCGATGGCCTGAGCTAGAAACAGTGGATTTAGACTGTAAAAATTATAGCAAAACCAGACACCTTTCTTGTGTTCTCAAAGTTTCATTTTGATCTGGACAGTCAAGTAGTAACATACGTCTCTCTGTACTTAGGAGAAGCAGCACAAGTCTGGTATCAAGAACTATCGTATTTAACTATGAATTCATAAAAATTATTAACTTTATATGTGGTTATATTTTTATAGCAGTATGAAGGCAGAGAATATAAAGGTAGAAAGCTTGCTTTCAGAAACTTTTGTTTTGACCTTAGCTGTCTTCTTCATTGTGGCCTTATTTAAACTATAGAGGCTTATTTCATTAGTTTTTTTAATCTGCAAAATGGGAATAATAAAATCATGTCCTGAGTAGTGGTAAGAAGCTCAATAAATCAAAGTGCTTTGAGGTAAAAACATAACACTATGATACGAATATACAGATGAGGAATTTCAGCACTAAGAATTACTGCAGCTAATATCTGTATCCTCTAGCTATTATTTTATCTTCACCGAATTAAAATAATACTTGGTTTCTACAAAGCTGCCAAGTTATAGATCTCCGAATAATGTGTAAAGGAGGATGAATGACAAGTAAGCCCTTTTATAGATGGTGACACTAAAGCATAGGAAAGCTAAATGCTTTGGCCAGGGGAGGGAGTACTTTCAGCTACAGCAACTTTCAGTTCAGTACCTTATCCTTTGCCGTACAAAAACGTTCATCTTACGTTGGATCTGGCCTTTGTTTTCACAAGCTCTGAGAGTTTATCATCCTAGAAGCACTTCTGTTTCTGGGTTATGTGGATTTTTTTTCCCCATATATAGCTAGGCAGATGCTAGCACTTTACATCAGTATGCCTCATTTTGGGATTAAATAATGAAGGTCCCATATGACAGAACAGTTGAAAGAAAAAAAGAGAAAAAAAAAAGAACACAAAAACCCCCAAACCGCAACTTAAATTATAAACATGGTCATTACCAGAATGCCTGGTATTAAGTAATACAGTTTCTTAGCTTGAAAACAGGCAAAGTGTTTCTCACGGTGTTGTGTATAAGCATTGACACAGCCGCTCACATATTATTTATAACTATCATAAAAAGCAATAAACATTAAAAATCTGGGTTATAGTGAAGATGGAATCATAGAATTGTTTAAGTTGGAAAAGACCTTTAAGATCATCAAGTCCAACCGTTAGCTTAGCACTGCCAAGATGAACAAGAATTAAATATTCCTGAACTTGGGAAGATTAATATTCAAGATTTGCATGTGTTTTTTAACTCTTACTGGGATATAGGAACTTCCATACCAAATAAAGGCAGTGGTCTATCTCATTCCCATATAGACACTGTCTTTATTTATGTCTTTATTATTCTAGCACCCCCTGCAAGAGAGACGAGTGCTGTTATTCCTTTTAGAAAGGGGGAAGCAGAATGCAGAGAAGGGAAGAGGCTTCAACAATGCCGTGCAGGAATTCTGCATGTGGAACTGAACCCTGTTTTGTGACTAAATTCCTCGTTATGAGGTCAGCTTTTTTTATTTCCTTGCTAGTGATCTACACCAAAAGTTCGAAAATAGACGAGCACAGTGCTCTCTGTATGCGACTGATTCCTTCATCAGTCTGTAGCTGGCATATGACTTGGGGAGTCACATCTGCCTCTCTCTATTTTTTAAATTGTGAATCATTACCCAGATAAATATAAACATTTGTATTTTTTAACATTCTGCTTTTCCATTGACTTCCTTAATATATTTTAGCAATGGGCTTTGTAGATTAATTAATGTTAATAGAAGTTAAATTAAATTTTAATTAAAATGTTGTCTTTAACTGCTGTCATATGTTGTGAAACTAGGGAGATAGGAATTCTGGTTTTAACTTTTTTAACATTTCATTACAATTACATTATAATTCATTCTTTTGTACTTCTTTATCATTATGGTGGTTAGCTTCTATACAGAACAATACAAATCTGAAAGATATTTTCGACAATCTTTTCGTCCAAAAGATCAGATACATATAATATAAATCTGTTATGTGGTTCTAACCTCTTTCTAGATGATAGATTTGTTTTCCCTGGCACACATAGCTGCTATTCTGGTCTGTTTGCACACAGCGTAAGTCAGGAAATTGACAGTCATGGGTTAAACTGTAATTTACAACCTCTTATGGAAAAAGGGAAGTGGTAATACATAACATCTCAGGTTCTTTGCATTTTCTGGTTTGTATAAAGACAGATTGTAGCATTTAATATGTTTTGTAAACTGAAATTCTTTAATGGAATGCAATAAATAGTATGCTTACAGTATTGTTTACACAAAAATCATATTCCTGATTTTTTATGACTCAGAAGAGTTCACCTCCTAAATTTAGTAGCCCACATTTTTGTGTATTTGAAAAAAATAGTTATTTGCAAGTCTGTTTGCATTAATTTCATCCTCAGTTCTATTCCTGGTCTTTTAAGGGAAGTGAGAGGCTTTGTTTCTGTTTCTGTCGGATCAGGGAGGTAGACTTCACGGTTTGTTGGGGCGTTTAACAGAACTAAATTTCCCCTAAGAAAGAAACAGAAAGACAGAGAAGAGTTTATAGGCAAAGAGGGGTGGAAGAAGAGATTTGTTTTATTTTAGCTAAGTTTGCTTTTATGTTCTCTTTTGGCTAAAGGCTGAGAAAGTAAATGGTCTGTAAATGAGGACTTCTTGAGTCTATTCAAGAGTCTATTGAGTCTATTCAATAGAGTCTAACAAGTATAAATTTAGAAAGTAAATACATTATTTTAAAGCCGTGTTTTGTGGAAAAGAATTTGCTGGCTTACGTAACTGTAATGCAGTCAGCTTCTTCTCTGTGCCATTCATTACATTATATTTGCCCATTTTTCTTTTCAGACAGGTTCAATATGGAGTGTTTTATAATAATTTGTACAGAACAAAGTCAAGGTTTCTTTCTGTTAAAAAAATACTGTAGAATTTAATCGAATACATAATTCATTCAAATCCTTCCATTCTTGCTGTAGCAAGCTTGCATCAGTTAACAGTTCGGGCTTTATTTAGTTGCCCATACGTACACGTCTAGTGCCATTTGAGATGCCCAAGAGTATCCTTCTTCCCTGTTGCCAGCTGCTGCTGCAGAAAGGTATCAGTTACGCAGGTCCTCTGCCGTGCCTGCACACAGCTAACAGGTACCGTGGGAGTCTGGAGGCTTCTTAGGCTGCGTTGGGCATCTGCGTCCTGACACATGAATCCTCCATAAATGTCATTTGCATGGATGTGCCCAGTCACGTAAGGATTTCCTCACATTTCGTCTGGTCCTGAATCCCGTAAAACCTCCTGTCTTTGGAGGAGGTTGTGACAGAATTGCTGGCTGCCTCCTATATTATGCCCGAATCCAGTTCTGGGTCTGTGGGGCATTCTATTAGCTACTTGTGTTTCATTTTGTTTTCGTATCTAGAATCTTTGAGGGGGATTTTGCAAAAGGACAAACTTATTCAAACATTATTCATCATTATCTCTTCTCTTCTCTTCTCTTCTCTTCTCTTCTCTTCTCTTCTCTTCTCTTCTCTTCTCTTCTCTTCTCTTCTCTTCTCTTCTCTTCTCTTCTCTTCTCTTCTCTTCTCTTCTCTTCTCTTCTCTTCTCTTTCCTGAAACTCTCAGTGAACTGTGATGAAAAGAAAGCATTTCTTTAGATGCCATGAATTTACTTTAGCAGTGGTGGGAACTTTCCATCATTTTCCTGGTGTGAATAGACTCTGACTTATCATTTCCAGGGACTAGTTCAAAGATTATGTTTATTTCCTATTTTGGGTTAAATTAAGCCACAACTGAGTGGTGTACCACTTGAAGTACGTTGTTCTTATCTGGATTTTTTGCTGTCTTCACCTTTCTTCAGTGAAGACCAAGTGTTCTGCTGCGATCACTCTTAAAACAGAATAGGAAATAAACATTATTCTTTCAGATGGAAGTTATTGGCAGGAACAGCTGAAACATTTTGTAAAAATTAATTTAATAAACTTAAAAGCATTAGTGCCCAAGTGCTAAAACTAAGTTTGCATAGTATGAGAGGCCTCCGAAGGCACAAAGATCAGGAAATTAATAGCAGCAGTAGCTGCTAACATGGAAAAAAAGCCGTGAGTGGAAAAACAGTAAACTGAAAGTCCTTTATCCTCCTTTCCAGTCCTCAGTTCTCAGAGTTTTGTCTGGCAGTGAAAGCAGGGAATCTGTCTGACTTTCAAATAATTACTGATGTATTACCCCATTGCAGGCTACTAGCAAAGAGCAGCTGTGCCCTGTAGCCAGAGCCAACTTCTCCCTTTCCCATCCCCCATTTCTGCCTGCCTTCCCTGGAGGAAGCTATCTCACTATTAAATAAACCAGGGTTGGGTTGCAAGATAAACCAAGGTTTCATTAGAAAAATATTTACTCATGCAGAAAGAAGCCTTTTTAAAAAACTTCACTACTTAGGAAACGATGCAATTTTGTGGGTAATAAATAAAACCAGATTTGTTACACTACAGTTGTAAAGCTGCCATCTTTTATGAGCCTGGGAAGAGTGACCTTATTCATCATAAGGCTTTGTCAAGTCTGCCTCCATGCAACTATTCTCTTCTTGATACATGTGAGTCATCTGGGCCGTGCTTAACCGAGAGGTCTAGTGCCTAAAAAGTAAGGGAGTTAATTATAGTTGTTGGCTTTTTGACAAACTACCCTTCCTTTTCCCACATTCTTTACCAGTTTTAACTAAAATTAGCATTTCTTGAGAGGCAAAATACCAGCATTGTGGTAAAAAAACAGTTCTGTAAGAAATCAATACCAAACCATTTCCATTTTCCGTTTCTATTGAGCCTGAACCACAGCAGTAAAAAGGCCCTTCAATGACCTCATCTCCAAAAGCAGGCGTTCTCGACAGAGTTACAGGACTGCCAAAAGTTCATGATATCTCCACTTATCTTTACATTTAAGAGAATGTAAATCTGAATTCCTGACAACTTGCATTCAGTAAATAACTTCTATCTGAAAAAGCGCACGGGTGTGTGGAGGAGTCTCGCTCAAGTTCCTGTTTAAATAATTGACATGGTGACTCCCTGAATTCCTCCCGATATTTCATTAGAGATGCTGTCTTCCTCCGCTGTCGTGCAGTGGGAAGCGGTGCCGTGTTGTAGCCCGCTGTTCAGCGGCGGGGGAAGCGACATGTTCATGTCATTTGTGTTGCGCCCTGAGGTATTTTGAGATGTAAGGAATGCAAAGGATACCATGAAAGTGTCGGCGCTCTCGCACTCAGAGGAAGGCTACCATGGGGCCCTGCACGTTGCCTCTCCGGGAATTCATGGCTGCTGGTATGGAATCCGTGTAATTGAGCATAACAAACCTTCCACGCCAAACCAGACTTTCTTATGTTAAGAACCACATTACCCATAATTACTCCGTGTACTGTTTTATTTTGCACTTGAATGGAAGCTTGAAGCAGTACATTTATGTAATATTTATTCAAATGTTAAATGAAACAACAACTAAACCCGTAGCTTGATTGCATCTACATGGATGTGAAGTTAATGAATCATGTAATAATTTTACAGTTCAATAATCTGGAAATCTCTCCATGGAAAAATATTTAATAAAGGGGAAAATCCTCTTACAAAGAGAACAAACAAAAATCTTGAGAAAGGTGAAGAGTGTGAAATGTCTGTGTCTGAGCCTGGCAAGTGTTCTTGAAACCTGCACCCTGTTCAGTGAGATTAGATGCTTGTGCTTGAGGGGTTTAGTCTTTACTCGTTTAAGAGCATGCTCCTCCCCAAACCGTGATTTAATAAAGCAATTGTAGCACCATCTTTTTGTCAAAGAGGATGGTGCCTGGTGCTTCAGTTGTTCATGAAAGGGAGTGAAAAGACTTAGCAGCCTGCGTTATCGGAATAGGTTTCTATTTTAGCTGGCATCATATGAAAGGAGCCATCTTGTGGTTGTCTCTTTTGCAAATGAAATGTTGCTGTGATATTGCCTTGAAAAGCTGAAGTTAAAGATGCATCTATACTTCTGTGATAATTTTTCTTCCACTTGTTTAGAATGTTACCTTTTAAGTAAAACTTGGCCTTATACATGTTTTCACTCAGAGAAATTTTTTCATTCTATCAGATTTCTGATTCTACCAAATCTTCAGAATGAAAATACCACATCTATCTATTCATGCAGGATTAAACTTGATATGTTTAACCTGTGTCCCCTACTAGTCAATCCACCCCAATATTTGCTCTTGCTCAGAGCTCTAATCAGCACTCTAAATTTTGCTTTAAAGTGCAATCATCAACAGCATATCCTCTGAAATGTGACTCCTTCTTAGTCGAACTGCTTGATAAATGAATGCTAAGGGATTTTTTTTTTTTTAATAATCTTCATTGAAATGTCATCCCTGGGAACTCTGTGCATTCCAGGCACAAAACTAAAGCATCCCCATCCTTTGCTCCTGGACTTCAAACTTGACTTGGAGAGACAACGTTTAGATGATACATCAGTCTGGTTTCTTCACCTCTTTGCTGATACACAACAGCACTTACCAGTTTTAGAGTTTGAGTAATCCACACAATCCTGAGGACATGTCAGCAAATTTATTTTATATAGATTACCTCACTGATGCTTGTATCAATTTAATTAAGTGTATTTAAAAAAAAACAACCTTAGTTAAACCAGAAGTTATATATAAACACAAGCCTCAGTCATGATTTGTAAAGTTCTATTTCCTTAAGAATACTGAATAAGGTAATGTATGATTCAACTTGGATAGCCATCTGTCTACTGCAGTTGTTAATAACTAAATGTAACATCAAGGCCAAAGGTCACCGTCATTTGCTGAAAGTATAAAAAATGTTACAAATTTGATTTGATGTATGAAATCTATAGTTTCTGGTAAATTTGTTCACATATTACAACTAACAGATAAGTGAAGTCTTACTTTAGAATGTGCCATTTGAGCTTTATTGTATTCCTTGGAATTGAAGGAAAGACTGCTCTAGGAGAATGCAAGTCTGGAACTGGGGTTTGAAGTGAGACTTATTCCTGCTGCAATGGGAGGTAGACCTTGAGAAAAGGAGAGATAGGATTAGTAATGGTTTTTACTACACCTGGTTTGGGAAGACAATGTAAAAATTTATTTTGCGAAAGTATTTGAGCCATCAGATTAATATTAGACCTGATAGAATTTTAAATCAGAGAATACCAATTAACTGGGGAAAAATCCAACTTTTTGACTGAAAATGTGTGTTTGGGTTCATTCAGAATATGCTTTCTTTGCTTTAAAACTGGAAGTGTAACATTATTAGATGAAAATCTGAGTTTTTTAAAATAAAAATTCAAAACATCAAATTCAAAATGAAATCTTTTTAAATTGTTAACTAAGATGCTTAAGTTGCTTTTCATTTTTTAAGCTTTTACTGATATTTTTACTTTTTCTCCCCAATTAAAAGGAAGACTTAAAAAAATTAGATTTTCTTGAGATGGAAAAATTATTTCCAGTGTCACTCTAAATCAGATCAAAATCTGTGATAGTGATAGCATCTAGATGGCATCTCACTATTTGAGAAAATTACTTCACTGAACGAAACACCATGGATGTAGAAAACTGAAGCAGGGACATCAAAGGTATCATACCATATAAGATTTTGACATAACATTTGCATAAGATTATGTTTGAACTGATGTAAGCAACAGTAATTCTCAGGCATAATCATAGATCTTTACTTTCTATTTTAATTACTGTTCTCTGTCTTGCATCTAGTAAAGGAGACACAATCTCTGTCATGAAAGAAATAGAGAGGATTCCTGCTTAGGAAATCAGTTAAAAGTAAGTGAATGAAAATATCTTCCCTTCAAAAGTGATGCTGGTATGACAGTGATGATTATTCTGAGCACTGGAATAAGAGAGACAAAATATATATGGGGTTCTTTTTGACGCAAATAATCTGCTGTTGTATAGAAAAGTTAAGTCTTTAAATGTACAGGATTCTGAAAGATAATGGATTAAATATAACAATTAAAATAACAGCAGTTGCATAGTTAACCTGCCTCATTTCCCGACCTGTCAGGATGCAAAAAGTCTCCTTTAAAAAATGGAGTCTCTGTGCATCTCTGAAGACAACCACCTCAGTTATCAAGAACCGCAGCCTGACCTCTGTCTCTACATATTTGAGTGGGACTTGAAGCAAAAGCTTATTTTTAATATGTTTCCACAAAAACATGGATTTACTTTAGTGAAACTGAAATCAGACATAGATCCCAGACTGATGTAATTGTGCAATTTTTTGATGTTAAGAAGAGTAAAAGTCAAGAATTTTGGCAATTGTAGTATATTCTGAGGAGAATAAATAGGCATTCTAAGAAATGTGGAATGTAATGAAGTGAAAAGAGAATCAAATGTGAGAATGGACCCCTTGGAAGAGAGTACATTTTTAAAGTATTACATTCCCTCTAATGTCTAAACTTTACAAAAACTGTTGAAAAGTATCAGCCTATCCTCACTTAACAGAACTAAACTGAGTTTATTAGAATTACCTGGATTTAACTTCCAGAAATTTCTTGTTGCTAGGTGAATTTGTAGTCATAGATACGTGGTTTTTTTACCTAGGTCAGCACTTCCATATTAATAAACAAGAAGTAGGGTAAGATTTTCCCTAGGTATAAATCACTGCCTCCACTGTTTATGGAAGCTTATAGCAGATCAGCCTTAAAGGTACCTTTGTACTTTGTATAGATTTTTTTTGTTCCTATTAATTAGGATTACACTGCATTTGCAATCAGAAACTGTTTTGTTCAAAACAGTAAGGAAAGCATTTTTAAACTGTGTTGTGAAATAGTTAAATGTCAGAATCTGGAAAAGAATGTTGTAATGCCATCATCTGGAAATTCATCCAAACAAGAAACTATTTGTCTCCCTGCTTCTTTTTCCACTTTGGCATATTGAATGAATGTCTAATTTACCTGATTGAAACCTTTTGCTTCAATAGTAAACTACTGATTTGCTAAAAATAAAATCCTTTTGGTACAGAGAGACTTTTCATACATCTGTGCAGGAACATGAGCTCTATCTGTACCCTGAAAAGCTTTCAGATATCACGTGCACGGTACTGAATATACAGCGTGAGAGTCTGGTGGAGGTTAATCAGTGATATTTCCTGTGAATTCACCTCCAGATGAGCGTTGTCTCTTTTTGTCATTTACTTTGGTATGATATTATAACAAGGGAATATTTGTTCCTTTTTTTTTTTTAATAAGACTTTAAACTTAATCTTGAGAAGCATAGCATTTTTTCACCATGTCCAGTAGATGCTAGACATCATTTAAACCAGCTAAGCACTGCTAAAAGCCTGTTGAACACCCTCGGTTCTTGCAGACACCAGCCTGTCCTTCACCAGTGCCATCTCTTCTGCAGTATCTAAGTCCAGGTTCTGATGTAATTGGAATGAGGTGAATTTTCACTGACCTCGCCAAAATAACAGAGCAGCTTTCAACTAAAATACTAACTTTGTTAATTAGATTGGTAATTTTACTAGATAAATCTGTGCCAGCGTTAAATAGTTGGCTGGACTGAAGAAATGGTTACAGCCCAAATTCAGCTATGTCATCTGTTACTGTGAAAATCTTGCCTCATGTGCAACTTCAGTACATTTTCCTCTATCTGCTAGGCATATTAGAATACTTCTGAAATAACACAGTTCTGAGCAGAAAGTATCAAGAGTAAACGCTGGACTGAAAGCAAAAGCTTTAGGCAATGCAAACCAGCATGTTAACCTGGAAGCATCTCCATGTATTAGTTTTTATTCTAGCAGATGCTCTCATCCCAGCTGTAGCAGCGACATTCTTGCATAAACACCTAGTATCCTAACATGCAGATATTCTTTTTATTGACCAGACTATCCCTGACAAGATACACAGACATTTTAGGGAGAAAAAAAAGATGTGTTTTATTTAGGTTTGGTGCTGCCATTGTGAAGAAGTTTGTGAGATTAGACTTAGCAAGCTTTATGGAGCATCTTACAAGGAAGCTTAAACCACAGCCATTATTTATATCAACATAAAGTAATTGTGTAACCCCAAAGGAATGGCAGTGTGTTATTTTAAGCAGTCAGACAGGACATGAGAGACTGATATCACATGTTGGCATGAAAGTTAATGCTGAAATCTTTAGCCATGCCAGGTTTTAAAATGACGGATAGTACCATGTCTAAAATGTGTTATCTTTTTTGAAACACACATAATTTTCTCCCTGCGTGGGGAATAATTGTCTGCTTATCATAGTAATGAAACGGGTGACCAAACTTGCAAATCAGCCTTGACTTCCAAGCATTTGAGAAGCTGAGGAATATCCAGGTAGTTAGGATACCAGCCTGCATTATGGTGGAACAGGTTTGGTTCATTCGCTGTTACAGATTTCTTATGCTATCCTGGATAAGACATACCAGTCCAGATCCACAAAGGCTTCTTGCTCCTATTGACAGCAGCTGAAACCCACTTCAAACAGCAGTTACTTTCTTAAAAACTTCTGCGGGTCTGCGCCTAGGTCCATATTCATTGGGAAAACAAAGTCTAGGAGAACTGCTGGGACTCCATCATTCCCCAAGTTTGTGAGGCTAAGTATAATTTCTGTGAAGTGCTCAGCTACTACAAAAGCCGGGGGCAAAGAAATACATAAATAAAAGCTTACAAGTTTCTCTAATACATCAAGCATGAAAAATCTTTGATACTAAAGCTCTAATATATTCATATCATGAGGCATTTCACCACTGCAAAAAATGAACAAACAAACAAACAAACAAACAGAAGTACAAGCTGTAAGTCTGTTTGTTTGGGAAATGCTTTGGTTTTTTCTCAGTGAAATGCTAAGAAAATAAAGCCTCATGTGAGGATAAGAGCCATTTGGCTCAAATAACCCCAAAATTTGGTGCTATAAGCAAATTGGTATTGAAAGAATTCCAGGCAGTTGTGATACATACAGTTATAAAAAACAGTAGTTCTTTGCTTTCTACAAGTGTAACATTATGTGAAATTTTGGTAATATAAGGTACTATTTATTAACCTGTTTTCTTAGCTTAATGCAATTTATGATTTGTGTTCAAGTTTCATAAATCATAACCTAAACAATTACTTGTTCACCTGTGTGTCAGAATCAAGCAGGAATATTTTTCACTTTTAAAAATCAGATTTCTGATTTTTTTGTATGTGTGACCTTGAACTTGTGGATTCCTGTTCTCTCACCAGGTGATAGCTATTCTCCAAAGGAAAAGCAGCACTGTCGCGTTCTCTCCTCTTCTAGAAGTATTTCTGCTGCCTTTTGAAGGGAACAATGTAGGTGACTACCAGCACTCCCCTCACTGGAGCTCAGATTAAGGCCCATCAATTTCAGAGGTACATACAGTGTAAGATGTACGTGATGCTCTTTCCCCCAGCATCACTACTGGCTAGTTCAGGCAGGCCAAATTCAGTGTACTGGCTGTTTTGAATTCCCATCTAAAAAGATGTACGCTGTGGCACTTTTCCCATCTACATCCAGTTTGCTCTTGTCCAGCTGCCGCTACCATGGATCAAGTGGATCCATATCCACTCTTCGGGGAGGCCAAGGAGAAAATCTCCTACTTAAAACTGCTCACTCTGACTTGGGATTCCCTTACACTCCAAGCTGCACTATACAGGAGCCAAGGCACCTATTTGGGTTTAAAAACATCCAAAGTTAGATGTTGTAGTGCTCCACCTACTCAGTTTGTAGAACTGGCGTATGGTTTTTGATGGTACTAGGCCAAGGCACCAAGTTCATCCCTTGTATAACAACAGAAAGGGCAAAGACAGCAGCAGGAATACTGTGTTGAGAATCACTGCCTTGCCAGTCTGTCTCAGCCTTGACCAAAGACTGAAATCTTTATGGTTCATTGTCAATGCTGGTTCAACCTTCAGTTTTCACTAAAAATACTCAAAATATACTAAATGGATGCATGCCACTGTTGATGTTTTTAAGGATTTCAGACTAAATGTGTTGAGGTGTGTGACCTCAGAAGTTAAAGTTATGCACGTACCATGTGTATTTGGAACCTTATCTGGGAATATGCATGCTTTCCAAAATGTATAGGGGTTGGGATGAAAAGAGAGTATATTTCAACTTTTCAGTTTTGGGAAAAAGCTTAACTAAAACTGGAATATGAATTCAGAAATTCACTGGGGAATTGTAAGAATAATCCAGGATCAGGCCTATAGTGAATTTAGGAGCAGAGCTTCTGAAGGAAGATGTAGCTAGCAGGTAGTTTGGGAATGGGCACAGTGCTAGAATCTCAAATTAATGGGATGTCTCCTGGAAATGAGAATCAGGAAGGAAAATCCTAGTGATTGTTTGAGCCTAACTTCATGTTTCTTACCTCTAGCCACCTACCTGGACCGTTCTGAGCAAACGCTAAAGAGCTCTGCCAGGGCAGGTCTTGCGTAAGAAGTTCCATTATTCAAATTTAATTCAGCAGTCTAGATTTGGGACGTACTTAGCTATTTCCTAGAAGTGTTAGTTCAGTTTTACTCAGGATTTCCATGGTTTTACTGCCAGGCAGTTTAACTGAGAGTAACTCAGTTTTTCCCTGTGCCTTATATTATGGGAAAGAACCCATAACTGTCAAGAGTTTGTATGATGCTTTATGGTTTTTTCTTGCAATACTGATGTAATTCTTGCACAATGTATGTGTGATAGTGTTACCTAGACTTTACAGTTACTATTATACAGATGACGTACTGCAGGAAATGCAAATGGGAAACCCTATCGCTCAGAACTACATATTTATAAGAGCAGTACGCCAAGAGTCGGAGCAGTGAGGGCGCTGACTCACAAGTGGTGCTGCTTCCCTAGTGATGGCTGTGACTTTCCCTGCTCCCAGCTGTCCTTGCCATCGCATGACATGCACTTTTCCACCCTCAGTGCAGAGATGGTTCAGCTGCTTATGTAGCAGCTGCTGAATTTCTATAATTTGCAGCCAAGCATATTTAGGTAACCCCAAATAATTTTTGGCTTACCCTAAAACATTGTACTGCCAACTGTAGTACTTCAGCAGCTGTTCTCCAACTGAGACATGGTTGCAACAGAACCAAAAACCTCTGGGGAAAGGGAAACAGGACTTTTATCAATGGCCCAAAAGAGTCAGGATGTTGGATGGGAAAAAAGTTATATTGTGTTCTGTGCTGAGAAGCTCAGGAGCATTTCCAGGCTCTTTGGTGTGAGTACATGCCCTAGCCTTAACCCAGCTACAGGTTCAGATGAAACACACATCCAGGACAAGTCACCTCTGATCATGAATCAGAACTTTTAGAGTGGGAGTCAGCTCCAGATTCAGAGCTAAATTTAGATGTCTACAGTGTAGATTTCTACATGTGAGGTATGTGCTTAATGCGCAAAAGATTTAGCAGATACAGTCAATGATGCTTTGAGACCAATTTTGTATCTTTTCGGATTATATCCTCTTCTTTCATTGGCCATTCCAGGAATAACTGTCAATGAATCATCTTCATCTCTTTATTTCTGCAAGTACTAATGACTCCTCAATGATCTCTGCCTCTGTTCTTCCTTTGTCATTGTTTTTCTTTCTCATTTGTTGGTAATAATTCTCAAGTCTGTTTGGGATGTAACTGTCAGAGACTTCTTTGTGTTTTCTTGCAGGAATCTCATGAATGTTAGTGGATTGAATAGTTTGTGCTCTACATTATGGACTCAACTTCTAGATGTGCCGGTTTGGCTCAACACTAAGGCTATGGGCAGAAGACAGGCAACCTGCATCATTTGGTGTCTCTCCTCCCACAAACTATCAAGTGTCTCTCTGAATCAATAAGTTTTTAAGGGCACATAATGGCTTTCTCTTTTTTCTGTCTTTCATCCATGTGTGTCTTGGGTTTGCGTGGCAAGGTTTTCGTAGCGGGGGAGCTACAGGGGTGGCTTCTGTGAGAAGCTGCTAGAAGCTTCTCCCATGTCTGACAGAGCCAATGCCAGCCAGCTCCAAGACAGACCTGCTGCTGGCCAAGGCCGAAGCCATCAGCGACGGTGGTAGCGCCTCTGGGATAACATTAAGTTAGGAAGGGAAAAAAAAAACTGTGCAATTGCAGCTGGAGAGAGGAGTGAGACTATCTGAGAGGAACAACCCTGCAGCCACCAAGGTCAGTGAAGAGGGAGGGGGAGGAGGTGCTCCAGGAGCAGAGATTCCCCTGCAGCCCCCGTGAAGCCCATGGTGAGGCAGGCTGTCCCCCTGCAGTCCATGGAGGACCCCATGCTGGAGCAGGTGGATGCCCGAAGGAGGCTGTGACCCCATGGGAAGCCCGCGCTGGAGCAGTCTCCTGGCAGGACTTGTGGACCTGTGGAGAGAGGAGCCCATGCTGGAGCAGGTTTGCTGGCAGGACTTGTGATCCCATGGAGATCCACACTGGAGCAGTCTGTTCCTGAAGGATTGCACCCTGTGGAAGGGACCCACGCTGGAGCAGTTCATGAAGAACTGCAGCCCATGTGGAGGACTCACGTTGGAGAAGTTCATGGAGGACTGTCTCCCGTGGGACAGACCCCACACTGGAGCTGGAGAAGAGTGTGAGGAGTCCTCCCCCTGAGGAGGAAGGAGCGGCAGAGACGATGTGGGATGAACTGACTGCAACCCCCATTCCCCGTCCCCCTGCACCACTGGGGAGAAGGAGGTGGAGAAATTGGGAGTAAAGTTAAGCCTGGGAAGAAGGGAGGGGTGGGGGGAAGGTGTTTGTAAGATTTGGTTTTATTTCTCATTATCCTACTCTGATTTGATTGGTAATAAATTAATTTTCCCCAAGTCGAGTCTGTTTTGCCCATGGTGGTAATTGCTGAGTGATCTCTCCCTGTCCGTACCTCGACCCAGGAGCCTTTCACTATATTTGCTCTCCCCTGTCCAGCTGAGGAGGGGAGCGACAGAGCGGCTTTGGTGGGCACCTGGCATCCAGCCAGGGTCACCCCACCACAACATGAAAAGGTGTTATCTTATTAATCATTCAGTTGTGCCTTTCCTTCCAGTGTTCTTTTTAAGAGCACAGCTGCTGTCTTGGGCTAAGTTATCCTGAGTCCTTTGTGGTTCACTTTATCCCCTGGTGACTTCATCTGCCATGAGATTGCCTGTATAGCCAGAGCACCTACAATTTTGTTCCACTATTCCGGTCATTTTAATACTAAAAGGATTCTCCGTAAGGCTGTGAAATGTATGCTGACCATCATTTCGTTTCCCTTCCAATACTTTCCAGAGTTTTTCATTAGTTTGTCTTTTAAACGCTATTGTTAACAAGTGTGTGGCTGAGATTAAACAGAATCATTGTTCAGAGAGAAAAGGGCTTCTGGTGAAACAGATGTCACTTGCAGGACTATATATCCCCTTCCCTTGGCAACTGACACAGATTCTGGCTAACGTATCCGTGGGCATCCTGCCCTCCCAACAGATGGTCAGAAGTGCGGAGAGCCAAAAGCCCATCTACGGACGCGGAATATGTTGAAGGGTGTATGTCTAGACGCAAATGTTGAACGAGCTTTTTACGCTGAACTTCTGTGCCCACAGTCAATCTAGAGGAAAGGACAGCTTTTTAATAAAGGAACATTCTGCATCAACATATGGCTCCTTTGGTGTTTGGAGCGGCTGATAGTTATGGGAGGGTTGGGGAGAGGGAGATCATGAAGTAATGAGCAGATTAGAAGAGTCACTCCGTTTTTGATTTCTTTCTGTTGGGAATATCTAGTAAGAGACCAAAACACAATTCTTCTGGTTCAGCTGAGTTTTTCAAAATTAGTTTAGGAAGTTGGAGAAATCTGCGGTACAGTTGCTCAGATAAACATATGTAGCCTTAGAACAGAATTTCACATGTGTTTTAGTAGAAAATTGAACTTGTTTTCTTAGGGCTTTGTCATATTTGCCAACAACTGTAAGAATCAGAGATGGTTTTGTTGTCACAAAATCATCCCACAAAATACAGAAGTTGTCACATGGATGAGTGAGAACAGTTTGTGTGGCTTCTTATAGTCATGCTTAGGAACCTGGCTCGTTCTTAGGTTTTTAGGGGAAAGGCAGTGACCTGTGCTACTGTCGCTGGGCATGGAAATGTGTAGTGCAACAAGGAGAGATATATATATAATTAGGTCAAGATTTTTGCCCTACATTTTCCTACAGCTGGAACTGCTCACTAATATATAGTCTGTACTTCACGCATGATCTGCCTTTGCTGATACCTGTTGAACTCTTACCCATCTGAACTTAAAAATCAAGCAGGTTTAAATCAGTTGCCTGGTGTGTTAGATAAAGGCATAGCAAACTGTGATAAACACTTACAAGAAATTTACTGAGTAATATTAAGAAATTGATGGAGATTTATATGAGTCAAGGCAAGTCAGCTGAAGAATTTGTATGTTTTTTGCATGAGCGTAAGGGAGGAGTTGACTTTAGCTATGAAGAAAAACAGAGGCAGGCATTAATGAACTGAGAGAGGGACGGAGTATTTTTGTGTGCGATGAGAAACTGAAGGAGCTGGCTTTGTTGCTTGCCGAGCCCTGAGAAGAGTGCTACAGGTGCTTGCGTGCCCTGGAGCATGAGCTGGTACAAACCAGAGGCAAGAGTCAGCCTTCACTCCGCACCATCAGTGCATTCAGACAGCTTCTGAAGATCGCCTTTTTCGTGGCAAAAGGGAAAGTTCATCTTTAGGTAGTTCATGCTTTGGCAGAAACGCTACCAAATGCAACAATAATTTATTAGTGTATGCACTAAAACTGTTAGGATGTTTCACTTACGAGTCATAATAAACAGCTATCAGGTTGTCCTGGTTTCACAGGTAATAATTATTTTCACTCACTACCAAGACTATTTTGGTCACCAAGGGCTGAAAAGTCATATATCACATTGTCATTCACCTATATTTTTTTGATCCAATTCAATCCTGTTTGTTGTGGTTTAACCCCAGCTGGCAATTAAGCACCACACAGCGCTTGCTCATTCCCCCTCTAGGGAAGAGAATCGGAAGAGTAAAAATGAGAAAACTTGTGGGTTGAGATAAGAACAGTTTAATAATTGAAATATAATAATAATAATAATAATAATAATAATAATAATAATAATAATAATAATAATAATAATAATAATAATAATAATAGAATATACAAAGCAAGTGATGCATGATGGCACCCACCAAATGATGCCCAGCCCATCCCCGAGCAGCAGCCCTCCATCCAGCTTTCCCCCAGTTTATACACTGAGCATGACATCAGGCGGTACGGCATAGCCCCTTGGCCAGTTTGGGTCAGCTGTCCTGGCTGTGCCCCCTCCCCTTCTTGTGCATCTCCAGCCTTCTCAGTCGGTAAAGCATGAGAAGCTGAAAAGTCCTTGATTTAGTGTAAGCACTATGTAGCAACAACTGAAACATCAACGTGTTATCAACATTATTCTCATCCTAAGTCCAAAACAGCACTATACCAGCTACTAGGAAGAAAATTAGCTCTATCCCAGCTGAAACCTGGACACTGCTTTACACCGATTCCTCCCTATAGTTTTCACTATAATTCCCGAGTATTTTAAATCATGGCATTTTTTAGAGTAAATCGTATGCCCTGGGGTTTTTTTGTAACTTCATTCTCTATGTTATTTGACTGCATACACGTGTTTCTATAGTTGATTATGATTATAAGGTCAATCACGGAGTGAGCTTGCTAGCAGTGTGCATTCAGTAGCACTCCTCATTAGCTGGTTCATAAAAGCAGGTTTTTTCATTCTTTGTACATTATACTGGTGTGAAGTGCCCCGTGAACTCAGTATCAGCTTTCTGGTATTTACCAGCCTGTTTTCTATTCTCTTTTAGCTCTTTTAACTTTGACTAAATACTAGCTGATGCACAGTCTCATGATCAACGTGAGACTTGCTTTTTAATAGTATTTTATTTAAGTAATGAAATTCACAATGGTGTTGAATTATGGTGCTTGCTTCAGAAGTGTTTTCAAGCTCCTTGTCTTTCTAATATTGCAAGCACATGCCACGGGTGTAAGGAAGGGGAGGACATAGCCTAACTCACTAGGTAGAAAAGTACGTCTTTGTGTTAGCGCTGTGAAAAAGGCCTAATCAGGGACCTAATCAAGAGACTGCAGAAGCTAAAGGCTCTCCAAGATCGACAGCCTTGGTATGGGGCTATTGTGTACTGTTTTAGAGCTGAGGCATTGTGTTTGCTATTCTGATGCAGCCCCGCACGGGGTATGAATGGAAAATGGAAGCCAATGCCAGTTCCTGTTAATTTTTTTCTGTATGAGAGTCTGTTAGCGATTTGCCACGCACCCTGAAGTCCTACCATCACGTGGGCTTGTTTCCTGCCCGTGTCTCTGCCACGATATTTTCGCCATCCCTTGTTCATCATTCTTTCCCAGCCCCTCTGCCACACCTGTGTGCTTTTGAACTGCTTTATGCATCTGGAACAGTTTGTCAGACTCTGGGCAGTAGTTTTTCTCCTTCGGGAAATCCATGTTTCCATACCGTATGAAGAAATCTGGCTGCGTTCCAGCCTGCTTGAAAGCGCGGCTTTGCACAGTAAAGTGTGTACACACGAATACCGAAGTGAGCGCTTAAGTAAATCTCCAGAACAAATCTATGGGAGTGTTACCTAGGTGAGGGCTGGGTGGCTTATATCTTATGATCGGGGAGTCATATTTCACAATTCAACAATTACCTGTTACCTGCTTTGAGTCTATCTAGTTTTTAAGGGGTGATTGAATTTTTATTCCTTCATATTATGCAAGAAAGGAAGAGTTTTCATCCTCGTTTATTGACCTAAGTCAAATAGTACCTTCATTAATAGAGAAATTCGTAGGTTTAAGTTACAGAAAAATTAATCTGATAGCAAGTCGTACTATTGCCAGGTCATTAGAAGGAATCTCACTACAGTGATTTTTGGAAGTTGCAGCGCACACATCACAAGCCGCAGATGCAGGTGCACACTGAGAAGTCAGACATACATCTACCACCTATAGGAGTGTTTTAGCCACTGGGCTATAGGCCAAGTTAAGTTCAATAGTATTCATCATTCCTGTTGAACCTTAGCCACTGTGTGGCATGGGAAGCTTGAGGAGAATCTGGAGTGCTAAACCTTCAACTTGGGGACAGTAGGAAAAGTGACCATTTTTAAAATGCGTGGGTTCAGATTTACATGAATTCCGCATAGAAAATAAACTGGCCATCTTTGAGTCTGAACATGTAACAGCAGTGTGCACAGGACCCTGCCTGTTTCCCCCACTTAGAAGCGTCTAGCTTATCAAATTATCTTATAGTCATTCAGTTAGGAAATGGGTCATGTCAATGAACAGATATTAATTGAATATGCTTACGCATGTTACCATGGTTAATTCTACACACTTATCACAGAACTGTTGGGTAAATTAGGAGATTATTGGCATGGTTAATTTGCATTCCACATCTAATGCCTAATACAGAATTTTGCTTTCTTATTTGTAAACAGAACAGTTGGGACTCAGGGTGGACTTGAGAGAGCCAACAGGCACTGCCATCTCATGTCAGTTTGGTCTCAAGTCAATGCTCAGGTTAGAAGATGCAAGGTTGCTAACCTTCATGATTCTGTTGCAATGTTTGGTGTTTTCCTTAAAACTTCAGCCTCTTGTTGGACTTCAGCAAAGCATTCAACGCTGTTTCCCACAGCCACCTTCTGCACAAACTGGCAAGATACAGATTGGATGGGTGCTTTCTGAGATGGGTAGGAAATTGGCTAACAGGTCGCACTCAGAGGGTGGTGATCAATGGTTTTTACTCAGGCTGGAAGCCTGTCACAAGTGGGGTCCCTCAGGGATCAGTACTGGGCCCCATGCTGTTCAACATCTTCATAAATGATCTGGATGATGGGACTGAAAGCACCCTCACCAAGTTTGCTGATGACACCAAACTGGGTGGTGAGGTGAACACGTCAGAAGGGAGAGCCATCTTACATAGAGACCTGGACAGCCTGGAAGAGTGGGCAAGCAAGAACAGTATGAAGTTTAACAAAGTGTGGCTGGGGAGCAGCCTTGCTGAAAGGGGCCTGGGGGTCCAGGTGGACAACGAGCTGAATATGAGGCAGCAGTGCATCACTGCAGCAACCAAGGCAAATCTGATCCTGGGCTGCATCTGCAGGGGCATTACTAGCAGACAGAGACGTGATCATCCCACACTACTCGGCGCTTGTCCGGCTGCACCTGGAGTACTGTGTCCAGTTCTGGTCCCCACAATTCAAGAAAGATGCGGACAGACTGGAGAGGGTCCAAAAGAGGACCACGAAGATGATCAAAGGGCTGGAGAACCTGCCCTCTGAGGAAGGACTGAAGGAGTTAGGTCTCTTCTCCCTGGAGAAGAAGAAGGCTCAGGGAGGACCTCACCACAGTATTCCAGCTGCCACTTAAAGGGTGGCTACAAAGAGGACAAAGGCTCTCTCTTCACAAGTTGCCATGTGGAGAGGACAAGGGGCAACGGGTTCAAGTTGCACCGGGAAAGGTTTCATCTCAATATAAGAAAGACATTTTTTACAGTGAGAACAATCATTCACTGGAACAACCTCCCCAGGGTCAGGGTAGAGTGCCTGTTGCTGGAGGTTTTCAAGATGTGACTTGTCGGGGTGCTAGATAATCTCATCGAGGCTCCCTTCCCCATGAAAGGTTGGACCAGATGATCTTCTGAGGTCATTTCCAACGCGGGCTGTTCTGTGATTCTATGATTGTTTAAAAACATGTTTTCTTTCAAATAAAAGTAGTCTTTAGCCCTAGATATTAGAGGCAAATGCCTGGAAATGTTAAAAATAATGTGGGAAGAGCCTTGGAGGGCAAATAAAAGGAGCTGAGAATGAATTATTGGAAAGCAAATCTGAAACTTTTTGCAAGCCAACACTCTTTATGTTTGAGGAATCAGTTCAGAACTTGTAAAGGCATAGGATGTTCAAAATTGTAAAAAGCCTCTCTTTGCTGCAGTTGGTTGTTATTAATATTTATTGAGAGGATAACTGAACTGGTACACCAAGTGGCCTGCTAAGTTACCCACTAAATTTTGGAGTTCACGTTCGTTGGCACCACCAGAAATTTTTCTTAATCTTTTCAGAAATGCTTATGCGTTTCCAGGCCTTCTGCTGTCAGTTTGGTTATTTTCTCCTCCATTACATTTTTAATATTCTACTGTATTGCTAATCATGTGACTTTAGGATTTTTTAAAAACTTCACCGTTCTCTGATGGCCTCAACTTCTGAATTATTACCTGCATAAATGCATCTCAGCTTTCATTGTACACAAAGTATCTACACATTTCAGTTTCTAAGGAAATGCTTGAAAATATGACTGGAGCACACTCTAGAGGCTCAAAATCTCAATGGCAGATAAATAACTCCAAATTTATTCATATTTCAAATCTCATGATTTTAAAGCCAATCTCATGATTTTTTTAAGCTTGTTTCATTTCTGATGAAGATCTGAAGCAAGATTTGTGACTACTATGGATTTCCTTATCTGCCGTTTCTCCACAGAACCATCTTTTATTATTCGTAATCTGCTGACAGGGAGCTGGGTTTTGTGTGTTCTGCTAAGTCTTATATCTAGGTGAAAGACGGATGGAACTCTGCCAGTTCATAGAGATGCTGATATTGTTTCTGGAGTGTTTTTGCAAACCAGCAAAATTTTTCTTGGTAGGTTTTGTAAAAGGATTGTGTCCTGAGAAGGACAAATGCTGCACTTCATAAATTTATTTGGAGGACCAAGACATAAATATATGTAAATTAAAAAATTCTAAACAGGTCTGCAGATGTCATAAGATTGTATAAAATTTAGTGTGCCACTTAAAATGGGTCTCTACCCTATACACGGGCGATATGTTCTCTGCTATTTTACATCATGTCACATGACGGGGAAACTTGCATGGAGAAGAGGAAGAGCAAGCTTGATAAAAATCCTGATTTATGTGTTGCTTCAAATCATCCGAGTTTGACCATGTGTCTATCCATCTCCACTTTGCAAATATTTTTTACCTGTTTAGTATTGCCAATAAAATGTGAAGCTCTTCAAGTATAGCAAAAGGATTAGTGCATTTTTTGGACGGTTGACACTTTAGGATCATGGTTAGTAATGGGTTCACGCTACTCTCTTGAAGGATGGTACAGATAGGGCTAAATGTCCAATTGAGTGACCTAGACAGGTGAGCGTTGTCACTGTATCTGAGCAGCAATTTGTAAAATCATTCATGCTTTCTCTATCAACACTGATAGATTTTTGTTATTATTTTCAGCTATTTATTAAACACATGTTGCCCGCTCAGACTCTGTTGGTCATATATTATTTTATGCTGACACTCTAGAGCCTCAAAGATGAATCAAACTCAGGCATCCCTGTCCGGGTGCGGAGCCCACATCCAGTAATCACAAGACCTTTCTTTTTTTAAACTGCAGTTGCTGTCTCTATTCCCGCTTCTCTGGCTCGTTATCGCTTCGTTACACAGACAATCTGCCCTCCAGTCCGAAGTCCTGCATTGGCTATGCTGCCTATTTGAAGACTTTGGGGCAGAATCAGGCATAAGCTGTAGCAGCCTTCCCGGGGAACATCTTCCAGGGATGTGTGGCCCGTCTGCAGAGGAGCTGGCATGGCATGAAGATGGTTGGCACACTCTTGCTGTCAGGACTCTGCATCTGCTCAAGACCTGGAGACGTGGCCAAGGCAGCTGAGGGATGTGCTGATTCAGCATCTCCGTGCTGGGGCAGGGATTTCCAAACTGTAACCTGTGAGCTAACATTTACATTTGGAACAGGTGGGAGTTTTTTTCTCCTTTAGCTGGTAGAGAGCCTTTACGTTTTGGAAATTGTTTGAATGACTGTTTAGGCCAGTGAGCTGCTGCGATTGTAGTTTACCAGTCCCTGGCAGAAACCACACAGCTGGAAGTCAGGGATAAAAGGATAGAAAAAAATTCAAGGATAAAAAATACCCAACTGGACCAAACCCAGAAGCATTTACTCCCCTTACATGAAGTACAGCTGAGGACATGCCTAAGGCACTACATCAAAATAAGACCTCTAATAATTATTAAGGGAAGGGAAGGCCATGGCAACAAAAAACAGTGGGAACAAAAAGCCTGCGGGTTCTTTTTTTTTCAAAGGAAGAAATGTTCCATGTATCTCTAGGGTAAACTGGACAATGCATCCAAGGAGATTTGCTTTCCCTAAAAGGTATGGATCACTAGATAAAAGTAAAACTTTTGATTGAAAAATGCCCTGTATTCTGGCTTAAAAGTTGGGAAAACCAAAGTACTTTCATTTAAAAAAATCAAGGAAAATTTTGAAAACTTTTAGTATTTTTTGTAAAAAAGGAGGTTACGAGGGAAATTTGTACTTGGTCAATATAACACTTTCCCATCAGAAGGCAGTTTTACCAGTCTTACTGGTTAGTTTCCAAGAGCAGACCAAATACGAAGTTTTTCTCCCAACCAAAACATCTAATTTCTAGTAAGCATCTTTTTGAAAAGTGGCCAAGTTGATCATTGGCATTTAATCCTTGCTGGCATTCTGCATCCCATAAATCCTGAGCTTGACAAAATTCTGGTTACAGAAATGGCTTTGGCAGTACTAACTACTGATTTCTATGTACTTGTAGGTAAATCCCTCTGCGAAGAAAAACTTCTGTTTTCATAGTAGCTACCAGTAATGACAAAAGAAAAAGAGGAAAAAACCCACAAGTGATAAGTAAAGTAAATATGAAGGAAGGAGAGAGCATCAAGCAAGAGAGAAGGAAATGCCGTGCCATCTGTCTGCTGTCAGAGAGGGGAGGATCATACTCAGGGTCTGATCCTGAGGCTTCTCTTCATTTACTGATTTTGGTGCCTAGCACTGATGCTGGGTAAGACACCTAAGATCGTTTACATATACCACGTTACCTTCCAACTAAATAAAAGTAATTAATAGCTATACATAAGACAGGATATTCTTAGGGAAGACATGGTTCCTATTTGCTTCTTTCAGTGAGTTTGCTACAACTCTGTGGCTTTTATATTTTCAAAAATTGTTCCTAATGGTGCAAATGCAAATAAAGGTGTGGAGTAATTTCTGCTTGCACTATAGCCTTTATGTGTGCAAACAGCACTGCCATAGATATAGCTAAAGGCTAGGGAAAAGTCAACATGAAATGGGCTTGTTTCTTACCTGAATTTTTTTAAATAATATTTGTTCCAATACCACTGACTGTAAGTCTTAAGAAAGATTATTCTTTTTATTAACCTTATTTTAACAATTACAAAATGAACAGGTTTATTTAATTGCTAGTTGTGTTTGGATATTTTGTAAGACCTTTATATAAACTTTGTTTGATTTCTTACTATTTATTTACTCCAGGTTAGCCTTCAAATACACTTATTTTTAACTGCTTGCACAGATGGCTTTGCCCATTGCTACAATTCAGAAGGACAATGACACTACAACAGAATTAAGAAAATCATGCAGTGGCTATATTGTTCTGAGCTACTTACATACATGTACATATAGAATCAGTCCATGTGGACTGATAAAAATCATACTGCCTGCATAAAATTTGTATGTACACAGGGGTCTGAACTCTGCAGTTAAAGTTGGGGAGAGCCTTTTGCCGCCGGGAACGTGACAGGAAGCAGAAGCCGCTTCTGGCGAAGACAAGTAATGAAGTTAACTCCCGTTCATCGAGCTCATCTTACTGGTAAGGGGAGGCACTGTGAAAGTAATTATTAAGAGACAGAGCTAAGAACATCACTGAGCTCAGCATCCTATGCTTTTCAGCTTTTGTGATTTTATTAGATACATGGATGAGGTCACCTTTTGAAATAGCTGAGAAAAAGGAGAAAGAAGAAAAGATGCTGGTTGCCTAACATCGTGCTGCTAAAGAAATCATGGAGCCTCTTGCTAACACCCGGAGGTTCGTTGTGGGCTGCTGTTTTCTGTATCTTGAAGGATATGCTAACAAATGGGAATTCTTCTGTTCTGTTCTGTTTTGTTTCCCTGAAAATTCTAGAAGAGTAAATCGGAGTCATTCTTGTGAATGCAGCCTCTTGTCCTGGAAAATCATAAGCAATCACTGTCATTGTTTCAGTCTTTCTGGTTGTGAGTGACCACAGAGAAATCCTGTTTTATGCCTGCGTTTTAAGACCAGAAGTGAGAGTGATGATTATTTAGTCTGACATTCTCCGTAACACAGGTCACATCTTAAGTCATAGTCATAGAGGCTCCATTTGATAACTGCCTGCTGTCTCATCTGCTTATTCAGTACTGAGTAATAAAACGCCTTGAGCTTATTCCTATACAGTTTTTTAATGTCAAGGTGATTACTATGAATTTCCATTAGCAAATACCATCGCAAGGAAAGAGTAGCTATTTTTCTGTAAAACTCGTTGATTACTGATCTTTCATTTATCGCTGCAATTCTAGTTCAGATTGTATTTTAGACTGTAATTTAGACTTAGTGGTATGTTTTTATTCCTGTGTTTGATATATAGAAGCTTCTGTATGAAATCATTGGACTTGAAAGGACATCAGAGTTCATCTAGTGCATCTTCCTGTTGCCAGGCAGGAACATGTGTAGATATATCACTTCTGACAGATACTTGTCTCATGTTTTCTTAAAGGTTGCTAACAACGCTAAGGTTACAGCACCTCCCCAGAAAAGCTGTAAAGACATTTCCCAGTGTCCAATCTGAATTTGCCTTGCTGCAGCTCAGACCCGTTCTTTCTCATTTCATGCACCACAGGCATGGAAAACACATTATTTCCATCTGGTTTGCAATAGCCTTTCTATGTATTTGAAGATTTGCTCCATCTTTTCGCGTAGGTCATATATTTTGTGTATTGTGCTGTTGTTCCTGCCTTGCATTCTCACTTTCCCCTTGCTATTATCGGTAGCTCCATGAGCACATGTATCTGTTGTTATTCTTACTGTTCTTTCATTTTTGCCTCAGGTACTTAAAGTTAGAATCTTCACAGTGAATAACTTCTTGATAGTGAATCGTCAAAACTTGCTTTTATATTTTAGCTGGATTATTTTATTCATACTGGTAAAGACACAAGATTTCTAAAGTCAGTACATCAAGAATTTTTGCTAAGTCATTGAAATTTCAATACTTTATTTTGTTGTTTTTTTTTTTTTAATACTGATTTCTGTTTTCAGCTCACCAGTATAAAAATGCTCTCCAGCTGAAAAGCAGGGAGGTATCCCTCGCATTTGCTTCTGGTTTTGGGATGTCAGACTGGACGATTTTGTGCAGGTGCCGTTCCTGCCAGGGCAACAGCTTTGGGCAGCAGGGCTATATATCTTGGCCCTCAGAAAGATTTAGCTTTGAATTAGCTAGATGGCCGGTGCTACTGGCTGGCGGAGAGTTTGACTAGTCTGCCCCTAGAAGGTAGCTCTTGTCGTGCAATGGTACTCTCCTCCCATGCCCAGCTTCCAACAGTGAAACTTCTGTGCTCCCTGCAAGGCGGACCTGGATCATTTCACCTCACGTAATCCCAGAGCAGAATCATGGAATGACTTGGGTCAGAAGGGACCTCTGGAGGTCTCTAGTCCAGCCTCTGCCTCAAAGCAAGGTTTACGCAGGACTTTCTCTAGTTGGGTTTTGAATGACTACAAGCATCTGGTCTGGTCTCCTCTAGATGAGATACATGGAGCCAGCACTTTCCCAGGCTGAGCAAGTCCAGCTTTCTCAGCCTCTCCTTTTGCGTGACGTGCTTCAGCCCCTGGACCATCTTTGTGGCCCTGCGCTGGACTGGTTCCAGACTGCCAGCAAGACCCCGGTACTGGGGTGCCCAGGAGAGGATGCACTCCTCCAGATGTAGCCACTCAAGTGGAATAACGGCCTGACAAGAAAGAGAGGAAAAATCACTTCCCTTGGCCAGCTGGCTGCACTCTAACGCTGAGTGCTCGAGGCAGCAGGGGGTTAATGTAGCTGAGATAAAGCTTCTGTATGGATTTAAAAGTGTTATTCTTTTTTCCCCTTTTGCTTCAGGCTGCTTATATGAGTTTTCTTCAGAACAAGTAATACTTTTGCTTAGTCCCCATGCGTGTAACTTTTATTTAGACTTCAGCATCCATTTGAGTGCCTCCCTCAAACAGTCTTTTTCACTCCTTTTTCACTGGTAGCAGTGCCACATGCTTGCTATGTCTTTAAACAGCTGGTGGTAACTAATGACCATGCTGAACGTGGATCCATTTGCAGGCTTGCATCGTCCAAAGCCTTTAAAGGAATAGCTGTCTGCAGATCTCATTTTCTTCTAGAATGTGTTTCAATATTATTAACTGAATATTCAGATTATTTGCAGCATTCCTGCTCTCAGTGTATGAATACCTCCCTGCCTGACTAGAAAGCTGAGGCTTAATCACACTGTGGTCAGCAAACTCATCTATCCTTTATTTTGGGAGCTCAGCTGGCTGTTACGGAGGGGCAGTTTCCGTTTCATCTGAGCACATCCTGTGCTAGAGAAATACCTCAACCATGAACATATGTTACAGGAAATACGGTGGTAGCACATAGGGGTTTTTTTTAATTTATTCTTAGACTTATGACTAAAGGGCAGTGTCAAAGTTCATGGTCTAAAAATGAGTATTTCTTGACAGTCGTCTTATTTTTAGGTCCTTTAACTTGAAACAAGATTTTTCTTGGCTTGAAATGGTGATCAAAATACAGCTGCAATTTACAGAAAACAATGAAATGCCTTTGTTGAAGCTAAATTTGCTTATGTGAGATTCTAGTGTTTACAAACCTAGTAAAAGAGCAATATTTGACTACAAAAAGTTGAATTATTTCAAAGTTTGTTTGCTTAGTTTTTTCTGAGGTTTTCTTTTCCTTTTGGAAGAGGAAGCTAAATTATATCCAGCTTTGCAGTCCTGCAGGCATGATGTGCCATCGTTTCTCTTTCTCATTTCATTAGGTTATTTTGCTGTGAATTATATGTATGTATATCTCAGATAGACCTATACCGTTTAATAAATACACCCCTAAAATGTACTTTACAATGAAGCAAATAATCTGTCTTATGCTTTGCAAATTAAAAGGTACAAACCATCTTAAATAAAAAATGTCTTGGGCTCAGATTTTGATCTTTTTATTGTATGGAATAGTAGCTGCTCCTCAAATAGTCCTGTTGTGTTTTTTTGAGGAGTGAAGTCCTCTTCCATGTGAATAAGACTATCCAACTTTGTCACCCAATATTTAATTATGTTTCATTACTACTATAGAAGATCTGCTTTTACAGTTTGGGCAAAGATCTCAGTGTATTTATCAGGACTGAATAAAAATTGTGGAGTCACTCTGTAGCTACTATTACTTAAGTTAAATGCATTACGGACTGTTTTTGTGTAATGCTTAAATAAGTGTATATGGTGTCGGACTACTTGATTCATAATTCTCACCAGCTGGAGTCTTCAAAGGCTTAAGCCTAACTGAGATATTAGCTGAAAGAGCATAGATAAAGACCTCAAGTAACTGCAGAATTCATTACTTTCTTATTTTCATTACTTATTTTTTATGTATGCAGAATTTTTAGCTCTGGTCCAAACACAATGTTGCATTTGTTAAATTAATAATTTGTTGCAACTTCTGTGTAAAGACCAACCTTTATTTACGTCAATATTCAAAATCCGGAGAGATTCAGAACAATTTTCCCTGGGCATGAATTATTTCTTCATGAATTAAAATCAAGAGAGGAGAGTAAAGAAGGAAAATCCTATAAAGTTCCCCTTGGAGTTCTCTCTGTTAACTTTTAATTTGGGAAAAATGAAACTGGTATTTAACAGAATGAGGTAAGGAGCCTGGAAAAAGTACAGTCTTCCTGTATCGGTGTTTCTCTCCTTGTTTTGCACTTCTTCTGTAGTTGAGTCTCTGAATCCAGTCTCTACAGGGCAGGACAGTGCAATGGTGTATGGTGCTGTACGACCAGCCTTCTTCTATAGCAACAGAGGAGCATCCTCCCTGGAAAGATGCTAAGCGCAGATTTGGAAGGCTGCTCCCTTACCTGAGCCGGTAAACGGTCTAGTTCCACTTTTAAGGAAATAGCAGCAGTCGACGATGTCTCTGACTTTTCATTTGCCATTTCAGAACGTTATGAATGACAGGAAACAGCAATGTTTGCCTTTTCTCTTGAAACATTTCATGTCTGTATGGAAGATGTTCAAAAGACTTTTTTTTATGTTGGTTTGAGCAAAAGGACTGCAGTCGTACAGGCATGACAGTGGCTGATTGCATTTTTCTCCTAGCTGGTTTAGAAAACAATCCAAGCTTGAAGTTAACTTCTGAACAGCTTTAACATCAAGAACAAGAGGTTGAAACTGGTACGGGGGAGCCCGTTTGTGAAAGATCTGCTTGCTGGTGGCTCAACCTCATCTGTGCCATATTGGTTGCGTTGTCCAAGCTTGAAATCAAAGATGGAGTAGTCCCAGTGAAGGGCTGCCCCCCGTGTGTCTGCTCATTCTCTACAGGTTTCTGTGATCAGCTCCTCAGCCTGGGAAACTGCACCCAAGAAAACAGGATGTTACCTTTTAAATATTATTCAGCTGCAAGTTTGATAGAGGGGTTTATTCTTGCCAACAGAAGTTGCAGGCAGAAGTTGCCACAGATGAAATTCGTCTGTTGCAATGATGTCTTTTGAATAAAAGATAATATGAGATTTCATACTTTATGTTTAGAACAGTACTTTTCCTTTGTTTTGTACTGAAATTTAGGATAGAAAAAGAGCCAGAAGTGGGCTTTGAATTTTTTCATCACTCCTTTCTCATGTAAAACTCCTGGCTACTTTGTGAGCATGGACTTTGGTGTTTGACTTCTATACCAACTAATTAAATGATTCTATTTTCAAGAAGTACTTGACCAGTAGACACACATGTATATACTGGAATGTAGTGATGTTAAACGAATCATTACTGGTGCAGACTGTCCTGTGAGTCTGGATGTGACAAACTGATGAGAAAACAATGTGGGTTTGAAGTACAAGGACCACACTCAATTTCAGCCTTTTTTTTTTTTTACCACCACCCCACCATATTTTTTTTGCAGGCTTTGTCTCATTTCCTAGCATATATTTGGAAGGTTAAATAGCTAGATCAAGTTATTTTGGTGGTGCTATTTCTTCCCAGTGGCATTAAGCCATGACATTCAATCCACAGCAGCACAGTCAAGCCACATTTGAGGATCTCTGTGTACATTAGGTATGTCAGACATCAAAGCGGGAGGCTCACATTTAGGTCTGACCCCACCCATATTATTAAATTTAAAGATGATGTCAATACTGTTGTGAGTTACGCATCAAATATAAATTGGTTACAAAACATATCTGAATGTTAAACTGCCTCAGATTGCCTCAATTGGTGCAATTAGACAGCGAATGTAATTTACATGTTGAGCAGTGGAAAAATTCTTCCTTGTACTAACAAGGATACATTAAACAATGTCTCCAGCCAGTTTCCTTCCCTTAATGTCCTTTGCTTCTTAAGTTATTGTTTAGTACACTTCCTAATCCTAAATTAGTGCAGGTAGGACTGATTTTGTACTATTTGGCATTGATGCAGCAATTGCACATGGTTTTTTCGGACCGACGTACATGATAAGCAGCTTTTCATTTCTGAACTGAACAATTACAGACTTGTTTTGCTGATGAACTGAATATGCAAATAATTATGAGGAAAATAGGCAATGCTCCCAGGAAAGCCTCTGGTTTCCAAGTCTAGTCTAATTAGTAAAGAAGGAAGCTTTCTTACACAGCTTTTATCATGGTCTGTTTCACTGATCAGATAGAGATTATTAATAGAGAGGGGACTGAACACTCTCCAGACTGAAAAGTACCTCGGTATAGAGTCAATCCATTATATCAATTACTGATTAATGTAATACAGGCTTATCAATATCATCACATCAAGTCATCACATGCAACATGCTGAAAATATAGAGAGGTCTGCAGTGCTTTGAAGGTGCCCTAGAAAATCCAAGACAAACACTGAAAAACTTATTTTGCTTAATTTAAAAAGAGATTTTATCTTACCTATGCAATGTCTTTCCTTTTTGTAGCTATACCTGATAAGGAGGTGGAATATGCCTTCTGGAAACTGGCTGAAAGATGCAGAAGCAATGACTGCAGAGCTGTCTTTCAAAATGTACCTTACATGAACACAGAAACTCATCATTGGGAGCATAGGAAACATGGACAAAGAAAAAGGAGACAAAAATTTCAGACAGTCTTCAGCCCAGGGTTCTTACAATGTTTTTTAGTCCAATTCCTATGTTTAAAAGCAGGAATATCCCATTAATTTGTTGGAAACACGAGTTTTAACACAAGGCCACTGAGTAATGAAAGCCTGACGCTCTCCTTACAAGGGGCATTTTTATATGGGGTAATACCTTCCGTGAGATTACACCTGAAATATGCCAGGAGAATACGGCATAGGAAAATATGGCATATGGCATACGAGGGCAGACCTTCTAGATGGTTTGTTTGCTAAATGATGATGTCACCTAAGCTTGGGAATTCTAGGAAATCCAGCATGTCAGTGACTCTGTTATTTCTCCTGTCTAATGAGCGGGTGTGTGCACCCTGGCATTTATAAAGTTGTAGGCCTTTAGGATTCAAGGCCTCTGGAAGACCTTGTTTGGTAAGCTGCTTTTCAAGTGACTACTAATTTATCAGAGTGTACTTTGTAGTTTTATTTGGCCAAAATCAAAAGCACCAAAAGTGATAATCACTGCAAACAGGACTATAAAAACCAGGAAAAATACACAAGATTGGGGTTCTTAAACACTGGGAGCTTAAAGAGAAAAAGGCAGCGGGCTGAGCCAAATCACCACCACCATAACCCGACTCTGTTGGGTGGCTGCAGTTTTGCTCAGCAAAAAAGAGAGCAGCCAGAGGTGCGCAGAGATTCTGGGGCGAAGTACAAGATTTCAGCTGCTGCCATCTCCATGTGTCCTGGGCGACGGGGCAGGGAGCAGTTTCCCAGCCCGCCCTCCGCCCTCCTCTTGGTACCCAGGAACAGCACCCATGCAAACCCTTTAGTCTAGGGAGATAAAGCTCCAATAAGCTAGGTAAGCCTTCAGCAGAGCTTGTGCTGGAAGAGTTTATTTAGTATTTGGTTTCTTTCGAAAGGAGCACTAGGAGAACATCTTACTGCTGACTGAGAGTGCCAGAAGTAAATCTGAAGTGAACCAGTGATGACACAAAGGTCTATAACCTAAATGGATATAATATAAATATGGAAGGGTGCAGATGCTAACTGTAGGGCAGATGGTGACATTTATTGACTGTAACATTTATTGACTGTAACACTTATTGATGGATCATTAGAAGGCTTCTAGCGCCTTGGCACTTCAGTACCTGCTGCACAGGGAACAGACGTAGTCAACAAATCGTACTGTAGGACTAAAAATAAAAGCTCCATCCACTCACGTGGTCTGCTGCAAAAATAGTCCGGAGAGCACTTGAAAGCCTGATCGAGCCAATAGACGTTGTGCTGAGCCTTGCTGCGTGCCAGGCTGGGGCTCTGGCCGGGTGCCAAAGGGAGCAAGCTCCCGAACCCCTCCCCTGAGCATGCCCTCCTGTCAGTACCGGCGATAAAAAATAGCAAGGGTGACCCAGCAGATGGTAACACTTGCTGTGCCATGGGGAGACAGCGATTTCCCCTGTGAATGGGGAGCAATACAGTTTTATAGTTTTACCAAATGTATCCAGTATGTTGACCGCTCATACAACTGGGAATAAGAATCCTCTTGCAAACCTCACCAACTAACCAACCCCATCAAATTACTTCTCTTTACCTGCAATTTGCACTGACAGCAAAGTGTGGAAATGGTATCATAAATATCCTGATGGGAGAGTCGTACATTTTATTGCTCCTGCTCAATACATTGACCAAGAGCCTCTAGCATCTCCGTGTTCTCCTTCCCTCTCCCATCCCATGTGCTGCCTTTCCATCCTCCCGTACGTCGGAAACATCTTGAAAACTGTCTGTCTACTGCCAAGGACTTTGGAGTGAAGTGGAGGACAGGCTATTCACACCAGTAGCAGGACGCTACTTCCCTCTGGTAATGACTGCATGTTTAAAAACAAAGCGGGCATAGAGCTGTGGCAAACTTTTATAGGACAGAAAAATATGAATAGAAAAGGACTCGGCAAAATACGTGCAAAGGTCACTGTGTGTACCTGCCAACCCAATGGGCCTATATCTCAGAGAAGAGGATTTTCTTCCATTAACCTAGTTTACTAAGTGAATTTTCCATGCGGCAGTGAATGACTGTCATTAGCATTCACTCTGAGTGAGAGAATGGCTTTGACTGTGGTTTTGCTTATTTGACTTCTCTCACTAAACCTTATCCATCATGATGAATGCTTGGCCCACTTTGATTCTGGTAGGCATAACGCAAAGTCTGCTGAGGAACGGAGCCTGGGTGAAGTCCAGTCCCTGCTACTGCAGTCAAGTCATATAATCACTTTAACCCACTCATGATACTCCCCTCTAAAAACGGTGGGGTTATTTGCCCCACTATTTCTTATCAGCATTGAAGATTTTTATGGCTAGAAGAATCAAACATCTTTTCCTGATTTCCAGCATAAATTTATTCAGGACCTGTTTATATCCATTTGCTCTTGTGCTAGCATTGTCCTTAAGCTTAAATAGCTTCTTGCCTGTCTATCTGTGATATTTACCCGCTGATGTATTTATAGACAGCCCTCCTGTCCCCTTTCTCAGGCTTTGTTTTGCCAGGGCAAACAAGCCAAGCTCCCATAAGATCACTGTCAGTCTTCTAATGACTCTGTTTCAGTGTGATTTAATTTTTCTGGAACATGAGTGTCCAAGTCTCTGTGCTATACTCCAAATGAGGTTTTACTAATGACTCTGTAACACTCTTTCTTACCTTTACTCTGCCCAAAATTCATCAGATACATCCTAGAATCCAGTTTGCCCTTTTTATGGATGGTCGTGTCGGACCTCTGCAATCAGAGCTCTTTGCAAAAGTTTTAGAGTTTGCTGTTTAAAAAATGTCACAGATTCGTCAGCTTCAAGGGAGCTGTGACAGCTTCCACCAGCTGGGGATCTGCATCTGATATTTCGGTTTGCAGGACACAGCTTTCTCTGTGGCTGGCCTGAAATGGTGGAGCTCGCTGCCAGCTCCCCTCCCCCAAGACCTTCCCCAGGGGAACCACTGATTTGCTTCCGCCCAGCCTGCAATGCTAGAAAAGCACTTACTCCATCTCATGCTGACAAAATACAGGGCAAAATTTGGCAAATTCTATTCATGCAGCATGCATGCATTAAAAAAAAAAATCTGAAAATCTCAGCTCCTTTTTTTTTGTTTAAATTCAAAACATTTTCAGTCATTTTAGCCATTTTGATTTCTGGCCATTCAATTCTTTTCCTTCATTTCTTTCTCAGTCCTCATTAAGTGTGAATAAAACTTTCAAAATGGCAATTAAAATAGATTGCCTTCTGTGGAGAGAGCCTACGTGTGACTGCACTGCTGCCCATTGTCCTTCTTCATTTCTTCCTTTCTCAGGTCTATCCTTCATCTTCTATCATCTGTGATTTAGACTAAGCCCTTCATGGCAAGGACTTTTGTTTTATATTCGTCTCTGCCTAAAGCAGACACACTTATTGTTGGTTTCTGAAAGTATAAAGAATGCAGCGGATCAATGCCATTATCCTGAACTGCACTTAGAAGGGAAACGCAGTGTGGCTGTTGAATTTGTGCTCTCAGGAGCACGGAAGCAGAGCTACATTTTGGGCTATCGCAGACTTGCCCGAGGACTCTGTGGATATTTCCATCTAAAGATCATAGCCAGGGTAAAAGCTACAAAAGCGTTGGTGACTGCGATAAAGCTTATAACACAGAGAATTTTCTTAGTTACCGTGTCAAATGAAATGGGTGTTAACAAAAATTTCGACTGCTACGACTAAGATCGCTAAGGATCTGGCAGGAGCCCGGACTCTGAGCTCAATCAGAGCATGGTGTCAATAGGCTGCATTGATTTAAAATAAAGTATTTCTGCTTCTGAACAGACCCTAAAGGCACTTGCCCAGGAAGTAGTAGAGCAAGTGGGCTAGAGGCCTGAGAGATCTGAAATCCATGTCCAGGGGGAATAAATCAGGGATCTGAGCTCTGGGGCACCTCTCTCCCAGCTGAAAGCCCTAACCATGCTCAGCATCCCTGTTTTCCCTCAGGCCCTGCGACAGGTGCCTGCAGCCCCCATGAAAGAAAGAGGTTTAGAAGCACCTTTTCCTTTGTTTATTTTCTTTTTGGGACTGCCTTGGACATTTCTGCATTCAGCATACTGCCTACCATGAACCCTGTTTGAGAGGCCCCAGTCTGCCTGGCCACCCCCCGCGCTGCCCTGCAGCCCCGAGCATCACGCCGCCGTGGCCCTTGGTTAAACGCCTGCTCCGAGAGTCCCATATTTGCGATTCTGCATCAGCACGTCAGCTGCACTCTGTATGGTACTCATTTATTTATGCTGGATTGACAGGCTTCTCAGGACCAGAAATTTTGCATCTGCTTATTAAAATACTTTGCAACTTGGAAGATAATGAAATAATTGGTTCTCTGTTGTGTTTCTTTTCTCCATTGTCACCTGTGCCAGGACCACGCAGCTCATGGATCTGCCTTCCTGAGTTCACCAGCACCATCTTTGGCGTATAGATTTTAACTGACACCTTCAGCTGACAGGTAGTCAATCAACAGCAAAGAGAGCTGGTGACATTGAACTTGTGATAGCTGGTTTCAGTAACTGCAAAAGACTAGCTCCCCTGCAAGTCTCAAGATACTTTTGAAAGGTAGGTTTAACTAGACATGGAAATGTATCTCTGAGTTTCATACAGAAGTGTTGCTTTGTTGGGGTGAGGTTTTTACTCAGAGGGATGTAAACCTCCCTAGGCTACAACTACAAAGATAATTACATATAGGGTGGGAATCCCAGCACAGTGATTCATCCAGTATGACCCCTACATAGCTAATTACAGACTGTCAAGGCAATTTCTGTTCAAGCCGGACCGATATTTAATTAGTCTCCTCCCCATCAAAATCCTGACCTTGGTTTGGCACCGGGAAAGCAGAGAGTTGTGTATCCGGCCAAAGCATCTCATTGCTGCTCCGGGGGCAGGCAGATGAGGTATTAACAGCTGAAAATGCAAAATCGCAAATGAGAGTCCAAAATGAAGCAGCAGCTTTCTCTACCTGCTATTTCCTTCCTCTCCTGCTCTCCCTCCTCTAAAACCTGTTGCTCAGGCTAAAAGACTAAATAAAATCTGCGGAAGTAAAATTGCCTTTTGGTGACTTCCAGTTAGTTCATAGCACAGAACAGAGGAGATATCTCTACTGGTAACTTTTTAGTCAAATTGAAAACTGGCAATTTATTCCTGCTGCTTTGTCTTTCAACCACTTTCTAATCCATGGCAGAAATTTACCTTCTACCTCGTGCCTACCTCGTTTCCTTAGTAACTTCTCATAAGAATACGACAAAAGCTTGGGAAAGACCAAATAAATTGTCAGCTGCTTAATCTTTATTTACAGAAAATGTTGCGCTATTGAATTTACTAGATCTCTGCCAAAGCTGGATGACGTATTTCATAGAATATTTCTTCCTCTCTTCTTCAAAAAAGGGTCCACATATTATTAAACAAACAAGCAAAAAAACAACATATAAAAATCTCTTTGCTTGCATAAAGAGATTTAAGACCTGGATGTTACCTGAACCTACATACGTGCTCCATATCTATCCTTTATTTATGAGAGTCAGTACCAAAATTACTTTTTCAGCTTTGCATATATTTAAAATGTTTTGCAGAAAAAGGTGGTTAAAATCATGCCTCTCGATACCTTCAGAAAGAGTTTAGATTGCTTAAACATTATTGTGATGAGTGCTTAAAGAAAGATATCACCAGCTTATGACTTAGAAGCAAAAGCGGGACCAAAGGCAGGACAGAAGAGAATCAGAACAGCTTTAATTGTGAAACAGAGGACTGCAGATTGGCAATAATTACATGTTTCATCGTTTGTGTTACTTCAAAACTCCCACCGTGGCATGGGTTCCACTTGCCGGATGGCGCAGATGCAAAATAACCGTCCGTCCGGCAAAATAACCGAGCCTGCGGTATGAAGGGTCAGCACTGGGGAAAGGATAAAAGAAGGGAGCAGTGCAGAGAGTTCGGGTGGCCTGCGCTGAATACCTTGTAGGGGAAAGTCTGACGAGGAAGGCAGGCAGGAAGAGATTGGCACGCTCCTACGTCTTTCGGGCGCTTCCACTTTTTTCCGCTAAAGATTTGGAAACAGTTCTCCCACCTCGGGCGAGCTTCTTTCAAAGGTCTCCAGGTGGGCCATCCACATGGCTTTCCGATGGCAAAAACTAGCCACGTTTGTGTTCTTCATAGCTAACCAGCTATCGGGTAGGAAGCTGTTACTTAAAATATGTATGGAAGGGGCAAAAGGAAAGACAAAGTTTCAAATGGTTGACGCTAAGAAATTCTGGAAGAGGTATCACACCTCAGGCGTCAGAGTTTAAGAAAATCTGCTTCTCTTAGGGGTTAGAAGGAGATTGAACGTTGGATTTAGATTATCTCGTCTCAAATCCAAAGCCACCTCTGTCTTTCTGAGAAGCGCGGTGGGCTGGCCCACGGTTCAGGAGGGAACGCTGGACAAGGAGAGGAACCCGCCGGAGACGCTGCTCTGGGGCTGGGGTGGCGGCGGCCGTGGCGAGCCAGGCTGGAAACCGCACCAGAGAGATGAGTTCTGGGTTGGCAAGGAGCCCTCTAACGCTGCCTTGAGGGCGGCTTTGCCCCTCGAGGGGGTCGGGTGGGGTGCGAGGGGAAGGGGTTGGCATCACCTCTGCAGCGTGTGCGCGGCATCAGGGAGGCTGATGGCGACAGAGGGGCCCCGGGGAGCCCTGGCCAGGTCTTAGCGAAAAAATACTGATTGCCCATAGGGTCCTCTCCGAGCAAAGTCCCGTGGGGTGCTGTCCACGCAAAGTCTTGAGGAATGGGCTCTGCCGGAATAAAAAGCACAGGAATGCTTTCACCGCCCTGTTTCAGGTTGGCCTCCCCGGTCCTCCTGAGTATTTACGTTGGCTTCCCAACCAGCGCCGCAAGCCGTGCAGGTGGGAGCTGGCAGGAGGAGCGCCGGGGAGGCACATGGCGAGCTGCAGGCGTGGTGGCGGGGACGGGGCCGAGGCTCCTTAACGGGCGTCCTCGCGCACGGGAATGGCGAGCAAACGCAAAAATCCGGTAAATGGGATCAACCGGGGTTTTTTTGGTATCAAATCAGCCTGGCACTGAAGGCCCGCGGGGGCGTGTTCCCCGCGCGACAGCGCGGAGGAAACGAGGGGCCGGGGACCCGGCAACTCTCCCTCCCCCGAAGGAGGCCGCGGCCGCCGGTGCCCGGCTGCTCCTCGGCTGCTCCTTCCCCGCGCCCCGCTGCGCGCCCGCGGAGGCGCCGTCCGCCCGCTAGGGGGCAGCCGCCGCCCGCCCCGCGGGCTGCGGTGCGGGCGCGGGCGCGGGCCGGGGCGGCGCGGGGCGCGGAGCGGGGCGCGGCTCTCCGCGGGCGCGCTGCCCCCGCGCGGCAGGGCCGCCTGCCGCCGCTGCCAGTGATGTCATGGGGCGGCGGCGGCGGCGGCGGCGGCGGCGGCGGCGGGGGGGGGGCGGAGAGGAGGCGGCACTGCAGCTGCATGTGTCTGTAGCGGCGGCGGCGGCGGCGGCGGCAGTGGCGGGGCCGGGGCGTCGTCATCTGCATTCACATGGGGGCGGCGCCGGCCTCCGCCTGAAGCCCCCGCCCGGGGAGACACAAAACCCACGCGAGGCGCGGGGTGCCGCGACCCCCGCCCCGCCGCCGCCGCCGCCACCGCCGCCGCCATGAATTCGGCGGAGCAGACCGTTACGTGGCTGATCGCCCTGGGCGTGCTGGAGTCGCCCAAAAAGACCATCTCCGACCCCGAGGGCTTCCTCCAGTCCTCGCTGAAGGACGGGGTGGTGCTCTGCCGCCTGCTCGACCGCCTGCTCCCGGGCACCATAGACAAAGTAAGTGCCCGCTGTCCCCCTCCCCTTCGCCCCCCGCCGCCCTTTGTGCAGCCGGGCCCGCCGCCCCCGGAGCCACCTCGTCCGCCGCCGGGCCCCCCGCGCCGCCGCCGCCCGGGCGGGAGGGAGGGGGGTCCCCCCCGGGCCCGGGGCGGGGGTGAGGGGCGGAGGGGGTGAGCCCCGGCCCGGGGGGGAGAGCAGGGGGGCGGCAGCGGGCAGCCGGGCTGAAGAGGGCTTTCCCCTCCAGGGCCACGGTTTTGCAAGTGTTTTGCATTAAAAAAGGCTCCGCTCTCCCAGTCGAGGTCCTGGATGTGCATGGGAGAAGCACCTTGTTTTTTTGGGGGGGGGGGGTTTATGGACCTTTTCTGGCATGCCACGAGCCGGCTGCAAACTTGTCGACGCAACTGCTGGAGCAGTCGGTGCCTCACCTCACTTGGGAGGTGATTCAGCTCATCCCTCCCAGCCTCTGAAGGACATCTTGATGTTTGATGCTTAGTGTTCTTGAAGGCTGTTTTAGCGTTATTTGGGTCTTTTACTGCTCGGTAGCCTGTGGAAAAAAATTCTCATCCTTTTCGGCTTGAAAAAACACGTTACAGCTCTTTTCGGCGTCGCGTTTGAAGAAAATGTTCTCTGTCGGGTAACTTTTATGTGTTGCGTGTGCGTATGTAATTCCCGTCGTAGCTCAGCTAGAGGGGAGGGCTTTGATTTTCGATACCGTGCCTCAAGACTTGGGACGATGCCGTTGTCTCACCTGGAGCTCAACAACGTAGCACATGTAGTGACCCGCCTGTTGGCGAAACTTTCCTTACGAGCCAGTACCGGGTGGCAAAGAGAAGATTGACGAAGGTCATCTGCTATGCTGATAGGGAAACTCTTTGCTTGAAAATAACGCCATATTTTTCACCTTTTGCAGTTGGCAGACCACTCCACGCACTGGAGCCTGCTGACAATGGGCTTTTGTTACCTTTTGTGGCTCTTTTTCAAGTCGGCCGCTGACCCACGAAGTTGAGAACCAGTGCTTTGAGCTCGGTCGGGCACTGGACTGGGCTTTCTCCCTTCAGGTCGCCACCAACCGGGGTCGTTGCTCTTTTGTGTTGTACTGTAGCGTGGAGGTCCTGGCCTTGGCCTGGAGTCCCACTCTGCTGGATGTAGTAGGTCGTTCCTGGACCCCTAAATTCACAAGCAAATTAGGAGGCAGCGTGGGGACACGGAAACCCCGCAGGATCCCATGGCGCTGTCGAGGGGCGATCGAAGTGATGAGTGCGGGCAGCGTGAGCATGGGTAACTTGGGGTCCGCCACGGTGACCAGCAGAGCTAGCTGGGACAGCCGAAGCTGCTGCTGCCGGCACCAGCTTTCCCCGCCACCATTTTCCCAGAAGTGGCTGTTTGGGCAATAGAGCTGAAGAGGACGCGTGTCCGCCCCTGAGGCGCTGCGGCTTTAGGGCCGTGGTACGTGAGGTGCAGACCGAGGTCCGGTACGCTGGGCTGTAAACTGCGGCTCCGGAGCGGGTAAATGTCCTGCTCTGCCGTCCAGGGTGACGCGTGTGACGTGGAGCTGAGGGCAGGGGCCCCCTCAGCGTGGGGATCCCCCGCCTGGCTGCCCGCCTCTGCCCGTCCCTCCTTGCCCCCCCCGGGCTCTGTTGCCTGGTGGCACCAAGCCCAAGGAGGGTCTTGGCAGCCCATCCCACCACGCCGCTCCAGGCACCCTCTCCGAGCACCTCTCCAAAATCTCGGGCTTTGGGTCCTGAGCTTCAGGGCAGAAAAGGTCTTTCGCCCTGTGCAGATGTCAAGCCTAGTAAAATGGGGTCCTGAACTCGATTCGGGAAACAGGCTCTGCTGAACAACGAAATAAATGAAAAAGCATGACAGAAGTAAGTGTTAGAACAGCGTTTCCCAACTTAACGTGCTTTTCTGTGCATGGTATAACCAGGAGCAGCTCAGTTAGTGTGAACGAGAGGTGCTCTTTTCTTTTCACATCAGAGGAGCGAATACTTCTGATGTTCAAGCAGGGGTTTCCTCCACAGCACCCACACCCGCAGGCGGGTTTGCAGAGGCGCACAGCTCCCCACAGCCTACCCCGCCACCAGCCCGGCCCGCAAGGAGCTGGCAGGGGGCTGAGCATGGGCCCCGTGGGGCTGTCAGGGGGGCTCAGCATGGACCCCGTGGGGCTGTCAGGGGGGCTGAGCATGGGCCCCGTGGGGCGGCGGTGCGGGGCTGGCAGCGGGTGGTGTGCAGGCTGGGACAGCGGCCAAGGCGGGAGGAGAGCTGGCGCTTTGCAGCCTCCCACCTCCCCGAGCTCGCCCCGCGTCGAGCGGGGCGCTGGGACGGGCAGCTGGCGGAGGTCCCTGCCGACCTAGCACGTCTCCTCTGTCTTTGGCTTAGTTAAAGTCTGGGGAGGAATAACTCTTTTTTAAATTTCTTTTTTTTTAGGGGCTCTTTACTTTTGTGCGGAGAACTGTACTTATCTTTGTGGGCATTTCACATTGCACTTTCTAATTCATAGATGTGTCTGAGAGACTCATTAACTCATTTTCCCATCCAACTTTGTGAATTTTTTTTTCTGTAGACTCAGAGTATATACCACATACTACTTTCATGCTCTCAGCTACGATTATAGGTCTGAACTATTTCCATAATACCTTTTCTGTTTCTTTTTCTTTTTGCTGATAAAAACATACAAAATTTACATCCTTCCCTGTATTCTGTTACTTTTTTCAATGCCTTTTTTGCTACTACTGTTCTTTTACATCATACGTTTTCATACTGAGTGCATTTTAAATATGAGCCCTTTTATTCCTTATTTGTCCTGAAAGACTCCAGTTCAAACTGGACAATTTTGAAGTCTAAAAGATACAAGGCTTCTCCCGCAGATGTAGGCTCTTTCAGTTCTTAAAATCATTTCAGATCATAACTTTCTATAAATATCTGACATCAGCAGACACTTTGAAGACTCACAGAGCTCATTTTTCTGTAAATACAAAGTAGTAACTAAAACCAAAGAGAACATAAAGAAAATACAAATTATAAATAAGAATAAAAGTTTATCAGGTTTTTTTCTTAAAATGTTTTCTACAAAAGTCTATAAATGCGTTTCTTTCAAAAACTGTTTAGAAAGAAGACTCAATATGTGCAGGAATGTAATAATACCTTTTTTGGCATTTTCTGCTTTTTAAAGCCTCTGGGTACCCTGAGAGTAATTAGTAGAAAATTTTTAATAAATAAATGTTGTGTGACCATAAAAGGAATGAAGCACTTGAAGGTCAAAGAACAGATTTTTCTTAAGTCGATAAAACAAATTAGTGGGTTTGAAGGCTGGTTAGTTTGGTCTTCCTTTAGATTGCAGTGTATTTGTATACCATCCTTGCACAGAATAACGTACAGAGCTTCTTGTCAGGAAGTTTTGGCTAAATTTGTTTACGTTACAGTCATCTTCTATCTTGAGCAGCAGCAAAAGACAGATATTAAATTTACCAGATTCCAAGAACTCGGAATGAAAATATGTTGGAAAGTAACGTTATTACAGACTGTTTCTCTCATTTTTGGGCTTCCATTTAATGCCATTATTGGCATTTTGAAAGAGAACATGACGGTAAAACAAAATAGTTGGGTTAGGCAGCGTGATGGTGCTGCTCAGTAACCTTATCCCAAACATGGGAAAGGAACAAAAGGGAGAGCAGTTACTAAAAAAAAAACAAACAAACAAAAAAACCAAAACAAAACCAAAACAAACCAAAAAACAGAAAAATGGAAACAAACCCAACAAAAAACACAACAGCTTCCCCCATCCCTGACCAAATCCAGCCATGTCTTAGTTTTTTTGAAGCACAGAGATCTGTACTGAAACACCCTGGTCAGTTGATCTGCTCTAAAGGAGAGGGGATTGCTGAATTCAGGTCATTTGAATGAAAAGCCGTGGTTTCAAGTTACCGGATTTCAACCCTGCGCTGTAAAATTGAGTTGCTTTGATGGCAGGGGAGAGGATCCCCGTGGAAGCATTGCAGTGCAGTTGTCTGCCGCTTAGATGCTTTTCCTCGCAGAGATCATTTTCCAAACAGATTCCTCCATCGCGGACCAGTTTGACCCACTTTCGATGTTGTAAACAGAGATCAGAACTGGAGCGGGCATTTTCCTTGTCCTATGAGGCTTCGCGCTCCATTAAGTTTTGTTTGTACTTTCATTTTTGGTCAGCTGTTCGACAGAAAGCATGATTTTGAGGACAGCTTTGTTCCGTTCAGGGAGGATGGGGAAGACACATCGGGGGATGCGATGCAGCAGCCATTTGGCACCTTGTGGTCCCCCCTGCCCCTCCCGTCAGGGGCTCCCGGAGGGGGCGAGAGCAGCTGGTTCAGCGCCTTGAAGCCAGGGGATGGGGAAGCGTGCTGGGTCTCGCGCGCCTTGGCCCCCCTCCGTCGAACAGACCGTCCCCAGCCGTTGCACCGAGCATGGGATTAAACAACCCAGGAGCCGCTCTGCCGCGCGTGGGAGGCTGATCCAAAACACAGCCGCTGCCTCTCGCTGCTCCTGCATCGGCGAGGCGCGAGGGGAGCGGTGCGAGGCTGGCCCCGGGAAAATAAATACAGCGCTCTCCTGCAGGCTGAGACTCTGCACACGGCTGGAAGAAAACTTCATTCTCCCTGTGGAGGATTGGGCACCGGTGTTGACATTGATTTGGTTATTTATTGGAGTGGTATCAGGGCTGATGGGAGCAAAGATTAGGATCTTTTCATAAACACCTCTTATATTAGTATCGTTCTCTTTTTAATGATGGATGTCTTTGGCTAAACAAGGCGTTCTGAATTGTAATTTAGGAAGACATTAACTCTTTGCGACTCACAAGGCAAATGAATTGCTGTGTATGAGCGCGAGCACTGCAGAAGGGTCAGGGTCCCCAAAAGGAGGGTTCAGGCTGCCACGTGGGGCAGCCGTCTCTCCAGCCATGTCCTCGCGACGGGCGTGAGCCCCGACGGCTCTGGCAAAGGGAGGCTGATGTTCCCTTGTCTCTGATTTCACACGGGTGTATCGGGGCCAAGTACTTCTGTCCTGTTGTGACAACGTGTGACCTGGATGTCGTGTTTCAGGCCTTGCAAAGGAAGAAGGAAGGGAAGGTGTTTGGGAGCCAGAGGTAATAACAAGCGGTGCTTTTTATAGCCCGATAACCTTTGCAGAGGGTGCAGTGCTGGTCGTGAGCTGACTGTGGAGCCCAGGCAAAGCTCAGGAACCGTGGTGAGCATCCGATCAGTGGTGCAGAGGTTACTTCTAAGGTAGCAGTTGTCAGGTGCTGGTTGCTCCTGAGCAATTTGAATTTGGGAAATTCTTCTGGCAAGATGGCTCAGCCCCTGCAGCCCTGCTGAGGCTATTGGGGTCTGCCTGGCTGAACCGAAGGACTATCCCGCCTTTGCTCACTGAAATCCATCAGGAAGGTATTGCAGATGCTGGTATTACAACAGCAGCAGCAGAAGGTCATTGTAGGACTAGACCTGTGAGGCAGGAAGCAAAATCTGCATTTTAATGTGCATATGCGCTCTCCCTCCAGCAACAGTCCTTACATAGAGCCTCCCAAGGAGATTATTTGTGCTTCTGGCAAGAATAATCCGCACTGGGCAGCTGTGCCTGCCGTGGCTGCGTGCTTGGGGAGCGCCGGCGTGCGTGTGGATGCCGTTGCTCCAGGGTGGAAACACTGCGAGGGCGAGCCGAGTGCCAGGGGAAAGTTATCCCAAGCGAAGTCATTAGAGTGCCATTTTCCTGAATAGGTGCTATTCTTATAAGTGTTACTGTGAGCTTCTTATGGGATCGTTTGGTCCTGTTATGGAGTTATCATTGGCCACGTTGTCATTTACCATGTTACTCCTATTGTCTTGTGAGAGCAGCGGTGCACGGATCCACGGAAGGAGAATGCCCTGGCTTTTCCCATCTATGCACACTGGCTTTGTAATTCTGGTGACTGGGATGTTATCCAGAGAAACATGGTCTGTATGCACGTGCTGAGGAAGCAGAGGACTTGTATCTGCGTTTCCTGTATTTTTCCTTGAAAATCAGGCTCTGTTAATGCACAAGGGTCTAGACTGAATTAAATAAGGGCATGCCAGACCCTGAGAAGAGGGGGAAATCAATGAAACTATTGGCGATTAAATCGTTTTTGTGAGAAAATATGGAAAGATAATTAAGTTTTGCTGGTCTTACTCTTGTTAATGTCCTTTCCACAGTTTCTAGATATGTTCTTTCTATGTCTGTGCATAATATGGACAACAGAAAAGGCAATTCCTTAGCCCTCAGGTGCCCTGCTGCTACCCAGACCATCCTTCAAATGCTGTGTCTGTGTGGGGAAAAGGAAGAGCTGTGGGGATGCCACCCGCGTGCTCCCTCTGTGTGCTAGTGGCCAAGGGCACCACATCGTTCAGCTGAAAATGTTTAAGATTGTAATTCAAGCCTTAGAAAAACTGGAAGTCTGGCTTTAAAATTGAAGTTTGCAAATTAATTATATATATGTATATAAAAAAATAAAAGTGTATTTATACATATATACACACATATATGTATTTAAAATCTGGCTTTGAACCACTGAGGATAATTCAATATACATCTTTCTTAAATAGCAATTCTAATCAGTTGTTACCCAGTGGCTGTGATTTGAAGAGCTGGAACCTTAGAACATTTCAAGCATGACAGGGCTTGCAAAAATACTGCGAGCTGGCAGCGTGGAAGCGGCGTCAGTCTTGCACCTTGGCTGGCTGCGCTTTACTCCCTGATCCTCAGCCAGTGTGACACTCCCCCGCTCTCCCTGGCTTTGCTGCGTGGAGCAAAGCCACCTTCTCTCCACATCTCTCGGTATGATGTGGTTGCCACCATCACCCGCCACTGGCACTGCAGAGTCGAGGAGGGGTGGCTGGCCTCGTCTGTGAGAAGTTGCCATCGCCCTGCTCCTCGCCACGGACCTTTGGCACCCGGTGGGCAGAGTCCCCTCCTGGCCCACGAAACGCTGCTTGGGTCTAAGAGCATTTCGTTCAGGTCTCCATTTTCCTGCTCTGCAGCGAGCGCCGTCAGACAATGTTGGCACCTTGCCCAGGAGAGGGTCTCCGCTGTAGGGCTTTGGTCGTCCTATGGAATATTTTCACACGAGGCGGGGAGGGGAGAAAGCAGTAAAAATCATACACTGCCCCGCCGGCACAGCTGTGCTGACAGAGAAGTGCTTTTGTTGGCTTTGTTAATGTCATTGGGGGAAGTGGTACTGTTAGACTGGCAGAGGAATTCCCTCTCTGGCATATGTTACATCCACACCGAGGAGCGATGCCAGCGTATCTAGCAGCAGAGCTCTCCCACTGTAAACAAACCCTGAGTGATTGGACTCCTGAAGCCCGAGCTTGTGCTGCATCAAACCAGCGATGCTGCGTGGGAGACGGTGCAGGGTTTATGTGAGAAGGGGCGCAAAATCCCTACCCACCAGCCTCCCTTGGCAGGGGAGCCTCTTTAGGTAGGTTCTCGCCAAGCACTGCCCAAACGCTTGCCCACACCTGGAGCTTTTTCCACTCACTGACTTCAGGGAAATACACGTCTTCCCGCAGGCACCTAATGCTGGCACCCCTGGAGCTCCGCAGCCTGAGGCTGATGATACCGCATGGGGCTGGTGACAGTTGCATGCTAGCCGATTTCCTCTTTTTCTTTAAAATAGCAAGAAAATCAGGAAAAACACAGGAATATTAGTTCTCAGTATTTAGGAAACGCTGGAAAGAAGACTACTCCTGCAGCTGCAACTGGACCCTTTCAGGTATATATACAAAATTTTTCAGGCACACTGCTGTGCATGTGTTCCAGTAGGACCCCTGCTTAGTTCAGTTCACGAGGTGGGCCTGCAAGTGGGTCGTCATTGCAGTTGCAAAGGCAGCTGTCAGTCTTGTATTTGCTAAGTTTTACGTGCTTGGCATTCTCAGTTTCTTAGTGCTGTCTTAACGTAGTTTTTTGTGTGAAATACAAAAATATAATGGAAACTTCAGAAAACAAAAATACTGTCCAGAATGCCCTGGCACCCTTAACTTACTATGTTTGTATCTTAGGGCTCGGTCGAATACCCACCTCCTGAGAGTCAGTTTATAGGCTTCGATGGGAATTTGATCAGGGTCCAAGGGAAGTGACAAAAGTACACTAGTTCCACTGCAAAGAACGTACTGTTTTCCTGAACATTGTTTAATGCAGGTGCAGATCTGAAAGGATGAGCTCAAACAGCTGGATCAGTTTTACAGTATCATTTTCGCAGGGCAGATTAAAGAAAAATAAGTGGCTCTAGTAGTTGTATAAGACTCAAAGAACCAGTTTATCAAGGCTGCCACAGACCCAGTTGGCATTTTAGCCAAACTGTACATTTCCTTTGCAAACTTAGCCCTCAAAAACTACGTTCAGCTATTTCCAATAAGGGACTGAAGCAGCTAAAGCAGAACATCAGTGTGTTTAAATGCAGGTCACTGTTAGTGAAGGCTGGTCAAGCAGATGAGCGTTTCTGAACACGTGCAGGGGAAAAACTTGAAGAGCTGGAGGAGTCGTCAGTCAACCAAAGTGCTCCTGGTGGCAGGTGCCGTAGCAGGGTGGAAGTTGAGGGAGCATGGAGCTGTGGCTGATGAGCTGGTATGGCCCATTGGACAGTAAAGGAAGGGTGGTTGGGATAAGGTTGTGTGGTAGAGGATTAAATGTGGGATTGGAGTTGCTGGTTTGGAAGGTGGTGGTGTGTGGTCTGAGGTGGGACAGATGTTGTTGAATGGAGTACAGGGACTGGTGTGGTGATGTAGGATGTGCAGCAGAGGAGTGGGGTGAGCTGTGCTGATGGCTATGGAGCGAGGCAGTGGGATCTAAGAGCTGCTGCTGTGGCTGTCACTAATAGTGGTGTCCAAGGGGAAGAGGTTTGGGAACCACCATGCTAAATTATTTCTTAAAAAGTGGGCACCTGTAACTTCTCAGAGAGGATGCACTGTTGAGTTCTTCCGAAGGACACTCAAAGGACTCTTGGAAGTCCAGGAGATGATTGGAGTTTGGGACACTAAGCAAATGAAGGCTCACTGTAATTAAAGTCCCGGATTGGGTCAAGAACATAGGTGCACTCTTGCTTTTGCCTCCTGCTGTGCCTTAGCTCTTGGTTAACTTCAAGGCTGGGTGTCCCTCTCAGCATATAAGAATTTTAGGGCATATTTTAAGGCACCTGCCTTCCCTTTTGTATGGTGTGCAGAGCCTAGGTGAATTCTTGCATGAACCCTGGAAATTTAAACTTTGGGCATCTTAGTGCATGGCTTGTAGGAGCTTCAGTCTTTGCCTGGATCTAGCTCTTGCTATCTGTGCTGACTGGCTGCAGCTGCGTTTTCAGAGCACGGGTTTCCTCATGCCAAAATTCAGGTGTCTAGCACACGGTAACTTCTGTGTGGCTTATTACTGAAAAGTTTGTGGGCAGCAGGTTTTATAGGTTGGGAAAAGTCAGTACTAAAGAGCTACAGTACTCCAGAAACAGTATCGTGGCAAGATCTGGTGCTCCTTCAAGACACCTAATTTTAAAACAAAACTGCTCCTTGCTGAGAATCCTGATCTGCATTTTTAGTTTAGTTATAGCTAACGTCACCTAATGCCACCAGCAAGACGTGCGATCCATGAAGTGGTTGGGCTCAACTGCAGGGTGCTCCTCACTTCGAGACGTGGAAGATGTGACTCTTTCAAGGGCAGCTGTGACTCCTGCTGTCCTGGGAGGAGTGTGGGGCTCCATCCGCAGTCCCCTGCGCCCAGCTCTGTTCACTGACTATGGAGGGAGCGCCGCACCTGCCATCGGTCCCTAGCAATGGATGCTTCCTTAAGAAGCAGATGATGTCCTCCAGTGTAGCTACAGAGGACATCGCTGCGATGTCACTCTTTCTTTTCCATCCCTGCTGGGTGCGATTTTTGAGGGCGGGTGCTCTGGGACAGAGGACAGAGCAGGAAACCTGAACGCCCCAAGGGATAGGCCCTGCTGGGCACCGGTGCAGGAGCAGGCAGGAGGTAACACAGCTGGGAGCGGTGGGGAGGGAAGGAACCTGCAGGAGTTGCTGGACAGTGAATCACCTGCAGCTTCACAGCCCAGGTTACCGTGAGAATGGCCTGGCCTCCTCCTCGTGATTTTTTTTTAATCTCATTTTTATCCCTGAACACAAACCCTGGTGACAAACCCCAGCCTGCAGCGCTTGTGCAGGAGGTGTTTGCCTCTGTGCCACCATGCTCCATCGGAAGATCAGCGGCCCTTGATGTTGTGCCTTAGCCACTCAAAGGGGCTGGATGCAAAACACAGCTCCTGTGGGACCAAATGTGATCAGTAGGACCCTTTCATTAGCTTTGCTGCATTGATCATTTATGGTATTTTTACTGATTAGATTGCAGTAATGCTCTGTGTGTACAAGGTGTTCTGAAACCTGGAGTGAAAACTCTTCCCTGCTGCGAGGCAGATACGGTGTAAAAGGCTCCAGGGTGCGGAACAGGGTGTGGGAAAAATGGTCTGGCATGTTGTGACAGAGGACAGTACCCTCGTTCACCCTGTCTCTACAACGCCATCCTTTGGGATTGCATTCTTCTGCAATGCTCTTTACAGTGCAGGGTTGCCTCTTTATGGGATTTTCCCCTAGTATCCTTACTTGAGGGTCGAGTCTTTGAACTTCAGACTCGGGCAGCCGTAGTCCTGAACAGGACATTTTTAAGTGGTAGTGCTGGACATGCCTACTAGTTTGCAGCTACCTGTTATGTTCTCTATCCGTTTCTGCTTTCTAGTAACTTTTCTAGTCTTCTTACATAGTAAACCATGTTGTACATATTATATGTCATGCTGGATTAATGATTGATTTTTTTAACTTATATGTAGTAACCTTGCTGTCAGTCAATCGCTTCCTATTGCCCTCCTGGTAGATTCCAGTTTATATTTAAAGACCTCATACACCTCTCTTCCTTTGACCCATTTTGTCAACTTGTTCAGCAGATAAATACAAGTAAACAGCTAGTTTCCCATACATATAGCTGAAGATGTCTCCTACTTTTCATTGATTTCTCGTGTTTATGCATTGCTATCAAAGGACTGTGGTTTTTTTTTTCTTTTAAACTCATTATTTTACGCATTCCTTGCTTATTTTCTTCATATACTTTCCCTGTTCAAATGAACTAATGGTAGCCTTTTTCATTTTTTCTAAGACCACTCCTGTCATACCTTTTCTTGATACTGCCTGTCTCCACATTGCCCTTTTATATGCATTTGTAGTTGTTGATTAAAATAGTAGATTTAAACTGATCAAAAGGGATGTGACATTTAGCTAGGTACCATCTATTCGTATTGCACATTGTTGTCCATCTTTTCTGGATGGTGGAAAATGTACTCGGCTTCTTGATAGCTGCAGCGCATCACATAAGCGTCCTCATTGAACTAGCCGTGATTGCCAGAGCTACTCCCTGAGAGATTAAATCTTAATCAGAACCTGTCCCTGAACCACGACAAAGTGGTTTATACTGTTGCTGCTCTGTGTATTACCTTCCACTTGTCTCTTTGGATTCCACTGTGGAGCCCCGGTCCCTAATTAAGAATCTGTCAGGTCCCTCTGGAATCCTTGTCTTTTCTAATTACTATTAACCTTTTTTATTTATATTACTAGAGCACATAGAGGTTCCAGTTGGACACTGAGGCCTCTTTGTACTAGGAGTCGTATAGACAGGTAAGAAGAAGACAGCCCCTGTTAATGAACTAATGGTGTTGGTCTATGAAAGCAAGAGGATGAAGCAAGTACTGGAGAGGAAAATATGTAACCTCTTTATTTCATTGGCTTTATGTACATGCAATCAACTTTTTATGAAGCTAAGTAATTTTGGAGTATGGCCCTACTTTCTCATTTTGTTTATCCTTTCTCTCTGGATGTATTTGCCATCTTTCAGGCAGACTAGGACTTACCTGCCTGTGATCTGCTCGCATTATAGTCTATTACATCTTGAATGGTCTGTGAGGCTATAAATGTGATCTATGAGAGAGAGGTCGTGCTCCGGAGCTTCCTATAACTGTATGGAAAGGATGTCGTATACCATAAGTGTGATTTTAACACGGGCTTGGCCCACATAATTGCACTTCGAGATTCTGTCGGGGGGCTGAGTTTGTTACTCAGGTCCCCCGCTGTGTTTCTCAGCCATCTGTGGGAGAAGGTTGCCAAAATCACTTTAAGACTTCCCAGGTAAATAAGTTAACGGGTTTGCTTCTTTTTATGGGATCATTAACACTTTAAATTTCTAGCAGGATACAAATGCTAAGATATTTTTAAATTCTTTACCCATATGCTTCTGTCTGCTGTTGGATAAAAATGCCACTGTAGCCACAGAGCTGAGAAAACGTAACCTGCTTCTTGCACTGCCCCTGAAGTCTTTTCCCTTGTTTTGTGAGAGAAGAAATGCCATTTCTAAAGATTTACTGTAATTTATTTTATTCTTTTGAGGGAAGATGATTTTTAACTGGAAACGTGCATTAGGGCTGAGGTGTCACAGACGTATATTTGGCATGTATTTTAAACTTCCAGACCTGACCTAGGACAATTTGCAGGATTTGGGTTTTCTTTGCTTGTTATTTCTTTAATCTTAATTGGAAGGTTTTGCCCTCCTCTAATCAGATGTCCCTTTTTACCCCCTTTGTTTTTGGTTTTTTTTTTTTTTTGCCTATTTCCAGGTATTGTGCAGTCTTTTATGAATTATGTGCAGTCTTTCACGAGGTAGTAGTCCATATATCTGGGTTTCTTAAAATTACTGAGTTCTCTGCTTAATGTGTTGGGAGCTTTGGGAATAAAGAGTGTTAATGTGGATTATGTTATAAGACAAAACATTTGTTTCTTTTGAGAGAAATCTAGATTTACTGTGATTTCTTGTTAGAGGTTATTCTTGTTTGGAGAGTAGAAGGAATTTTAAGGTTTCCCAGAATGAAAAGAGGCCTTGATGAATGAAGTAGAAGCAACCAAGAAAACGGTGGGTGCAAAAAAAAAGATGAGGAAGTATGACCTATAAAGGGAGATAAAACCCAGTTATTGTGCAAATAGTTGAAGAAAAAAAAAAAGTTATAAATTGCAACTATATAATTATTATGTAAATACTAGGAATATGGAGGAGGGAGCATACTAGAAGCATCAACATGAAAATACTAATAGGATTCTCAGGAATCTATTCTAGCAAGGTATGTTGGCATGATTGACTAAGCTTGAGATTTCTTACTCGAATTAAGAAGTAAATTGATAGAGTAATCAAAAAGCGTAACAAGCAAAAGGGATGAAGCCCATGATGTTTCAGGGAGGGTTCTGTCACCGCTTGTGTCTTTTCTGAACTTACTGATTCGGGCTGTTGTACTCACATAGGACTTCTTTGGCATTGCCTTTACCTTTTAGCGTAGTAAAAGGGTTATTCTTAACCCACAGTGGTTTGTCATAGTACCAAACAATTTGAGGAGTTTGGGGTGTGTGCTTGCTTGAGGAAAGGCAAATTCTTCAACTCATATCACTACGAAATTCCCTGTATTATAAAATAGCGGCTTTCATTTAAAGCCCATCTGAATTTTGTGTTTAGAAAATGATAGTGACTTGTGTTTTAAATTTCTTGGTACCAGGTTCACCCATGTGGTATCACAGGGTCAAAGATAGCTTTGATGCCATGTAAACGTATGGGAAGGCACTGCCTTGGTTTCAGCTTGATGCAATGTTTGGAGTCAACCTTACGTGAAGTTCCCAGTGCTATGGAGGTGGATTATGCTTGTGAGTTTATGTAGCCTTGACATACGTGTGCATTTAACGAAACTTCCTTCCGAGTGTAATGGGTAATCAAAGGCCACCTTAGCTTCCAGCAACTTGCAGCGCACTTCTGTGCTAGGCTTTCCCCTTCCAACAGAACGAGGTGTCCAGGGCTGCAGGTCTGCTTTCCTCTCAGTTTGGGCAATGCTTTGTTTGCTAAACAACATCATAGAAATCAATGAATTTATTGTGAAATGACGCTTACCTGCACACGGAATTTGAGGTAAGCTGTGGTAAGTTCAGCTGCGGCCCTGAAGCCCACAGGGCTGGCTGCTTTTCCGTGGAAGGTCTGCGCCTCAGTTTCGGGGTAGAGGCAGCATGAATGTGGCCGCAGAGGGCACATGGCTGCGTTGCTAAAAGCTCTTTTCTCTTGAGTCAAGGTTTTCCCCTCTGTGAAGTTGCTTTTCTTCTGGGGTAGGAAGAGACCGCGTCTGTGACGGACAAACAAAGCTCGTTAACGTCGGACCCTGGAATTGGTAGATGATTAACTCTGGGTAGGGATGTTTTTCCACTGAGGTCTTTGGGGCATTTCTGATCTATTTCCTGGTTAGGAAAACGATGTTTAAGGGTGAACCGAAGTCAAAACAACCCGGGCACTGGCAGCCCCACAGACCACCCGGGCCACCCGCGACGTGGGCGTTTTACCCTGCGCACGATCGTTTCTTCCCGCGGCGCGGGGCGGGACGCCATCCCGAGGAGGGGCTGTCCCCTGGCTGCCCAGGGCCCGCCTCGCCTCGCCCCGCAGCCCAAACCCCTAACGGCACCGGGGTGCGGGTATCGTTGTTTAAAAAAAAAAACCCAAAAAATTAAAAAATACTCAGCGGCGAGGCCCGGGGGCGCTCCCGCCTTCCTCCGCCGGCCGGGCCTGCGGCTGCAGCCGGGGCGGGGCGGGGGAGGGCCGGGCCGGGCCGGGCCGCGCCTCCTTCCCCTCCCCTCCGGTCGCCGCCCGCGCGGCGGCGGGGCAGAGCCGCCCGGGGCCGCGCCTGGCCGGGGCACCCCTGCCCGCGCTCCTGCCCGCCGCCCCCTGCCCTCGCACGCCATTTCCTGTGCTCCGTGTTTACTTCCCGGTTCAACCCCTTCACTGGGAGCGATCGGTGCTGCCGCCGCCGCCGCCTGCGGAGGGAGCGGGAGGTGAGGGGAGGGGAGAGGCGGGGCGGGGAACGGGGGACGCGGGCCGCCGGTCCCCGCCGTGCCGTGCCGTGCCGTGCCGTGCCGTGCCGGCCCCCGCGCTGAGCCGTCCGCCTCTTCTCTTGCAGGTGTACCCGGAGCCGCGGACGGAGGGCGAGTGCCTGAGCAACATCCGCGAGTTCCTGCGGGGCTGCGGTGCCTCCCTCCGCCTGGAGGTGAGTGGGAGCCGGGGCGGGGAGCGCCCAGCGGGGTCGGGAGCGGGGTGCCCGGGCTGGGGGTGCCCGGCTCGATCGCCGGGGGTGCTGGCGGGGGCTTCTCTGCCTCCCTCTGCCCGCCCGGCGCCGCGGGAGGCGGCGCTGCCCTCCCTTTGTGCCCGGGGACGCGGGGGCGGCCGGTGGCGGGCGGTTGACAAGATGGTGGCGGCCGCCCCTCCCCTGGCTGCGGGCCCGGGGGGCGGCGGGGGAAGCGGGCGCTGCCCGCCTGGGGCTGCCTCCGCCGCCTCTCCGCTGCCCGATGGGTCGCGGTGGCGGCGGCTGCGCCCCGGCCGGGCCTCCATCGCCGCGGGGCGGCTTGGCTTGCTGGCGGCCTGAGCGCAGAATGCGCGGTACCGCATGGAAGGGCCTCGCTTCTCCTTACCGAGCGCTGAGGCGGGGTGCGCCCCGGCTCTCTGTCAGTGGAAGGCGGGGAGATGCTGCCGGGGCTCCGTGCGGCGGGTGGGGGGATGGACGGACGGACGACGGGCGGTTTGTCCGGCTCCATTGCGGGTAAAACCTTTGCTTTTCTCTCCAAGGGGATTCTTGGTAATTAACGAATAAATTGTATGCAATTTATTTGCGAAACTGTTTCTGAAGCGCCAGTTGGCTTATAGAAATGAAGTTGATAACAGCAAAATGAAATACTAATTAAGGAAAATGGTAGGTGCTGTTCCTTCTCTTTACATTTACATAAAATTACATAAAACCCCAGCAAACTGCCATCTTCTCCAAACATGCGTTCACAGGGTTGTGAATTAGGTAGTCACATATTACCAGTATATTTAGCTATAGCAAGTACATGCTGCTGTCGAGTTTACTTGAAGTGTGTGCGTGGGAAGGAACTGATGCGATTAAAAACGGGTTCCAGCTTCTCTGCCTTGGAAAGTGAGCCGTATTGTAAGTTCAGTTCTCAGAGGCATTTTTTGGGTGGAAAAATGGTTTCTAGTGCTTCTGAACTTAAATTAGTGAAGTGTTGCCTTAATTAGTTCTCAGGTTCTTACAGTACCTCTGGTCCTGCCTGTAATTTTGCCAGGCAGTAACAGGAAAAAAAAGGCTCTGATTGCTTTCCCGAGGCCTCTAAACAGTGAAGTGTCATTAGTGAAATTAATGGTACTTACAGGACTTGCATTTAATCTTAGGTTCCGTCATGAGGAAGGATGGAAATTAAGACAGCTTTTAGCACCATTCCTTGTGAAATAAACCCATATATTCTTACCTGCCTTCCTCCACCCCCCACTACCCCCCCCCCCAAAGAAAAAAAAAAAAAGGCAAAATAGAGAATCTTCTAGGATTTGTTGGGACACAAAACCGAATTAAGTTCTAAAATATTCAGAAACCAGTTTCTGGGCTGAACTTTGCATTATCTCAAGCATTCTGTTTTGCCTTAAAGCAGGTAGCTCTCCATTTGTCTTTTGTAGGGCTGCATTAAGTTTTAATTTTTTGAACATTCATGTGTGATTGCTGATCTAAAATTCAAGTAGTAGACATGCACGAGCTAGAGAGAATTGGGGAGGGAGGTACTTCAAATCTCAATTCAGAAATAAATTGAGTATTGCAAATATTAAAGCAAAAGAGAGGGGAAAATACCATTAATATCCCTCCCTCCCCTTTACTCATTTCCTACATCAGGTCTTTCACTAAGCTTGAAGTTTTTGCAATTGTGACAGGCTGGGAATAGTCACAGCATTGCAGTATGGTCTCTTTTGTAGTTGCAGAAAGCTTTTGTCAGCTCTTTTCCTCAGAGTGACAAGAAAGTGAAGAAAAATGATTAAAAGAAAAGATAATTTTGGTCTTACTCTCAGAGTCTGAATATTTTTGGGCATAGTCAAATTGTTAACCTGGCCTCAGGGGCTTCTCAGCAAGATTGCCGGAAACTCCTTTCTTACGTGGAGGTAACTGGCTGCAGTAGCTTCCAGCTCAGCATGTTGGAACAGGAATTACTCCCAAGCTACCAGAGAGTTGAGAGGCTGGCAGGAAGGGGCACAAATGCTTGGGCTTATAGAGCTTCTTGTGTGTGTATTTACGGCTTGTAGGTTAGCCGGTCCCTGTTGTTTTCTCATTAATTTTTTCAACCCCCTAGCTGCAGCCAAAGATGAGCGGAATGGCAACCCGGATTCAACCAGTGAGTAGCTGGCAGGGGCCTCTCGGCTGTCCGCTAATCCTGGGCTCTTTCTGCTGTCTCCTTTAACAAGGTGTGAGTCAGCCCTCGTGGATCTCTGCCTTCCTCGCTGTGGGAACTGGGGAGATGCCATAGCTCCTCTGTGCAGCATCTATGTAATGCTTCCTTAGTTGCAATCAGGTTTAGAGATTGCATTGTGCGAAGAGTGTGAAGAGCGTCTCTGGAAGCAGGGAAGGGGATATTCTCAGAGAGGGCAGATTAGCTAATAAAGAGTTACTGGTGAGTATAAATACTTGACAAAGTGGTGGATGTGTATGTGATACCTTAAATAGTAGAAACATTTGGATAATACAGGTATCAGAGGAAGCTTTGGAGCGGTGTGGGGAGATATGACCTTGTTCTGTGCACTAATGTGGTGCTTTTCCTAACAAGTATTCCACAGTGTGGAGTTTTGCATGGTTCTACAAGGGATGCACTTGAGCCTGACGTTGAATCTGAGTTATATGTAGTTGGATCAGCTGATTTCTTTGTGTGTAATTTTGAGAGCGTGGTAAAAACATGGTACTGATTTGGTTAGCCTAGGTTCAGCATTGCACAAGCACTTTTTGCTCCCAGATCTGAACTCATCTTGGAAGTAGTAGAATTGTATTTTTACGAAACTGCGTCAGAGCTCCTTGCCTTGCTGGACCTCTGTACGGTTCCAGCTTTGGATACTTTGTTATGGCATGTTTCAGAATTGATAAACAGATGTGGTTAATGGAAAGTTGCATAGCAGTAGATGGCTTCTTTGAGATGCTTTCCTCTGTGGCATCCTTTTATTAGAGGACATGATGACTGTTGTCTTCCTACCCTAAAAATAAGGGACAGAGGTGAGATGCTTTGTTGGTTTGGAAATGTTCTGGTATCTGAAAATTGTTCTTATCTTCTTCCTGTTACTTCCCAGTTTGTTTGGGCTGTTAGAAAGATAATAGGATATTCAGAAAGGATATTTCAGATTCTAATGAGAAGGATTGCTATTCCTGAAAGGAAACCAGTGCCTTCCTTTCCACACTCTCCAGTATTTTTTGATGTTTAAGTGTTCCAGACCAAAAACAGTACTTAATCTGGAGCTTGCAGCAATCGTTTGTAAGGTGAAATTTAGGTGGGTAAAGCAGAGCGAGTTTCAAGAAATAACCAGAAGAACGTTATGCAAGTATTGTTTTTTTTAATTTTTTTTTTAATACAGGTTTTTCATATGCAGATACAAAGAGCTGAGACCTGTTAATGAGAAAATGTTCCTAAGACCTCACCAGGGACTGAATTTGCAACTCCATATTGTTTTTCCCTTCTGGAAACTGTTAGTGTTTGCTTAGAATAATTGTAGTGTCGAGTAGTTTATTCTACTTTGAATCTTAACTTCCTATGATGAATGTCTATGTAGATAGAAGGGGCTTAGAATAGCTGCCTACATTGTCCGTTCACGACTTACTGTGCACTTTTTCCTTAGGCAGAGGATATTTGCTATATCCTGCTTTTGCCATTTTTGCTTTAAAGGCTGTTTTCCCCCACAGTTTTATCCTTGTCTTTGTGGGAAGACATCTAACCGTACTCACTTCTGAGAAGAATGACCTGCTTTTCAAAACAGGGTCCTAGGCGGTTGTTGTACATGATGGACTCTGTTCTAGAAGAATCTTGGTGGGTATGTATAGCTGATATGGAGCTCATTGCAGGTATACAGTACACAGAAGTCTGGCAAAAGAGACAAAAATGAAAAGGTGATGGTCACAGAGCATATGTTCCTATCTGAGCCCTAATAAGTTTTGTCATAATGGTTATCTTGTACCTGTGTTGTGTTACTCCAGTTTTGTTCTCTTTCAAAGGAGTTCCAGCTTCTTGAGTATAATGCAGTCTTTCCTCATTCTTTGGCCAGAGGTGCTTGACAGCTCGCAGGGCCAAAAAGAGGCCCTGGAGAAATCGCTGTATAGTTCAACAGCAGAGACGTTTGTTTGGGGAGCAGTTAAATGTAGAATAATAAGCAAAAATACATTAATGGAAAATCATGTTAGTGTCTGTTGTTTAAAGGGCAGAACGCTTGATATATCCTGTGAACAATACCAAGCTTTAAGTGATCAAATTCCATGAGTAGTGTCTTGCAGCATTTTTCTGCTGGCTTTCATCACATAAAAGATTAGTGCCTGCTTGCCTGTGAGTATCTAATGTTAACGTGTTTCTTGAGCTCAGAAATGTTTTGTATTTCTGACTTTCATACTGATGGGAAAGATGGCAACTGGCTAATGGAAAAAGTTTCTCAGATACATGGCTTGTCTATCTTTTCCATACCTGCCAAGAGACCTGCTTGCCTCTGGGATTAGGATGGTCATTTTATTACAGAGGCAGCAATGCCAAACCTAGGATTTTATTTCTACAGCAAACTACCCAAAGAAGAAATAAAGCAAACCTGGCAGTCTCATGCAATCTAAGAAGATCCTGTGTTTGTTTATTATTAAATCTCCTGTATAAGAAGGATTTGCCCTTAAGGTTCAGAACACTGCATGCAAATTTGGGATATTGAATCTCGAGAGCTATGAATTATATCAAGATATACAAATGTCTGTAATACAGCTCTAGCCTTGGGGAAAAGTTTGTAAGGGGTGCCCATGTCATTCTGTTCGACCCGCTAATCTTATGGGAGCAAGCTTGCATGTCTGTCTTCTTCCCTCACACCCACCCCAACCATAGCAGTTAACCTGTTTGGTGACGCTCCTTTTCTCTGAGCCTTGCATGCTTCTTTAGATCATTATTGCTACAGTCCTACTACCATTGTGGCCTTGGAAAGGTATTCTGCAAGTTGGCTTACAAAGACCTATTTGTGTAAGGAAGGTGTAGAGGTAAGCTGCTAGCATGGATGGACTTTGCTTGCATCTGTCAGTGAATTAGGAATGACCAGGATTCTAGTACTGAAGAGCTTTAGGCCAAGCTTATGATGATGACATAGCAGGTGGGTGATTGAATTTCTCCTTTTCAGCCCTTGTTCAGACTATCATCTTTTTCTGTCAAGAACCATATTTTCTTTAGATTTGATCTTGGTTTTATTCCAACAGAATGTCTTTCTAACCCAGAAGGTGTGCTGCTGAATTTTAAAGTTACCGTTCTTTGCTTACAGACCACATGTTGGAAAGTTTTATTTGGAGGCTGAGATCTTACGGGTAGATTTTTCAAAAGGGAAAAATTGTACAAAGAAGTTCAGTCTTTTATTAAAGATATGTCTACTGTATTCCTTTTCCCCCCTCCGATTTCTGGTTGTTTGCAGAGCTACTCTGAACAGATCTATGCTGGATAATACTTACAGCAAAGTGCAGTGTGTCACTGCAGCTCGCCTTGTATGTACTGACCTCCAAGACATGACTCTCCCCCCATCCCAATTTCTATCCTTTTTCTCATGTGTTCATATGACAATTCTGAGAATCAGTGTTTCAGGCAGCTCATCCTCATGTCTTTTCTTTTTGGCCTGTTTTGCCTATCACATATAATAGAGAAGTACAGCCTGACTTGCATGACTGGAAAGCCATGTTAGCACATCTTGGAATCTTTCTAAGACAGGAAGATGCTGTTACTTGACTATTTATGTTACTTTTATAGAATGGCTTCTTTTTATGATGTGAAGGATTCTTAAGATGCACGAAGTAGTAGTCTAGGACTCTGATCATGTTTCATGTGTTTACCAATTCTTTGTATTGATTGAGGAGAAGGCTTTCAGTACTACTTTAAGGGTGTCTTACAAATAGTATGCTGGAAAAATTGTCTCTTTTTTTTTTTTTTTTTTTTAAGGTCAAACCAGTCCCTCATCTCGTATATCATTCATGCATGGTGTCATGGTAGCTGAGGAGGTGACACAGAGAGACAGGAACGTGGTGTTGGACAGGGAGGAATGATAGTATCAGAAGCTGTTACAGTTTTATCCAGTAAAACACGAATATGCATACTGGCATTTCAGATCCTTACACTGTTCCCTGCTCACTTAAACCTTCCTTCTCTTCCCATGAGAATTTATTTCTTGTGGTTCTGCCAAGCTTGTTGCATCACCAGTAGCGTGGTATTGTGCTATCGCTTCTTGACTAAAGCAACTTCAGTGGCTTTCATTAACTAGGAAAAATGCTTCTCCTTATTGGGGTATGTGTTCAAAAGCACCTGACACTGAAAAAGTTTAAGATGACTTTAAAAAAAAAAACCAAAACACCACAACAAAAAACCCCTAGCAAATAACAAAAGTAAATTAAAAGTGTGTGCCTTTGTAAGGAGTACTGTAACAAACAGGGTTGGGGAATGTGGTGGTGGTTTTTTGGCTACTTAAGGGCTACATTCAATATTTCCCAAGTAAAAAATAACTCAGAAGTTTTGAATTGGACCATAAATGTTTTAATTCCTGCCAATTCTTTTGTATTGCGTGTTGGTGTGATACCTTGAACACAAAAATGTAAGTGAGTGTGCGGGTACAGAGTCTGTCTGCCATGGTGAATCCACCACAGGTGCAAATCCGTTTGTCTTTGCTGAATGACCATACGCGAATGACCATACGTGAGGGTGAGTCTGGCATGACAAAACTCATCCAAAATGTTTCAGTCGTATCTTGTGGGTCAGTACGTGCAAGACAAGTTACAGTGACACGCTGCACTTTGCTGTGAATGTTATCTAGTATAGATCTGTTCAGAGCAGTTTTGCGAATGAGTTGCTGTGTGGTTTGGGAGAGGCCTCTGTGTAACCGCTTCATTTGTGGTGTTCATTTGGATTGTAAGAATAAAACGAACCTTCATGTAGCAATTAAAATGTATTGCACTATTAATCTAGAATGCACAGAAGATTTCAGCATTGTGATCTTATGCTCAAATATAACAAATTGTTTTCACAAAAGGGTTTCAGTGCTTCTTTGATAGAAGAGGAGTTAATCATGTGAGGGAAAGCATGGAAACTAGGAAAATTGGGAGAAGGTGGGTAGAGAGGGATGGAGGGGAGGAGGGGTTTGGGCAGATCTTTGGAGTCCCTGAGGGGAAAAAAGGGAGAGAATGCAGAGGCTGCTTGCTGACTTACACTGTTCTCCTGACTTGTCAGAGGAGTTCTTTCTAATTTCTTTAGCCCTCCTCTGCCCTCCAGCTCTGTGGTGTGAAGCACAATGTGGAAGCACTCATCTGCTGGCTTTCTGAAGGGTGAGAGCTGTGGGAGGAAGTACTTTTGATCAGCCCTGAGCAAGGAGCAAGCTGTGCAGGGGTGGTGGGAATGCCAGGTGTAAAGACAGCTCCTGGGAGGAGAGCAGGTGAGCTGCTCCATCCTTCCTTGCAAGAGAGCGGCAGCAGGTACGGTAGGTTGAGTGGTGAGAGAGGGGAACGGAGATGGCATTGGGGTAGTGTTGCACCTGCTGCTGTGAGGTGAGGGCTGAGCAGTGAAGTGTGTTTGAGAAGGCAGGTCTGTGTACACGTCAGGGCCTGCCTGCCTGCCTTTCTCCTGCACAGAGGATGGCTATGGTCTTACGTGTAAAAACCACAACAGCAGCTAACGACTTCTGAAGTTGGACTTCAGAAGTCTTGGATGCCCTCCTCACACACACTTCTCTTGAATAGTTTTGAAGACTTGTAAGAAATTTTTAACTGGTAAATGCACTCTCTGACTACACTTGTGTATACTGAACACAATCACCTTGTTATTAGGTGTCAGCTGAATTTCCCAAGCCTGTGTGTGACAGAGGGAGAACAAAAGGTCTACCTCTATACAGAATGTGTTATAGGTGGTGGCATTCTGTGTGAAGAAAACTTGAGTACCTGCAGATCTAATGATGTAGCATTGTATGTTTTTAACGTATGCTTTTGGACTAGTAAGGTCCTCATAGCTGAAGTGCATCCTGCAGTATAGGAGATGGCAGTGCACGGTCTCTGCAGGAACTTGGAAAACTTTCTCATCTTGTGACAACGGACTATGTTGCATCTCTTTGGCAAAGGAGGAATTCTAGCAGAACAGTTGCTTTGAAGCTTACCAGAGATGAGGACTACGCAGAAGAGTCCAGCTCTGCAAAACAGGCTGCTGCTTTTGTTTACTGTGATCTCGCCAGAATCTTCTTTTGATTTTACTTGGGATTTAAGAATCGACATAAATCACTTCAGTTATGTGAAAGTGATGCGATATCAAATCTAGGTCTTCAATGGCTTGCTCTGATTTCTTAAATGCTTCCAGCTTTGCAACTGTTCCTGGCTTCCGCTTGCATGTAAATGTCTTGGCATGTGTGGGAAAGGTGGTATGCACTCTGCTGTGGAGAGGAGGTTTCACAGGTTTAATTTTGCAAGATTGCGTTGATGAGAGAAGAAAAGTGCCTTGCTCACTTCCTCTAATTGAAAGGAAAAGGCATATTGGAATATGGTGATTTTTCCTTTTCCTTAAGGGGAGTTAATCTTATCTTACTGTGTTCAGCTGAATATCCAGATAGCTCTAGCTCTCACATGTTTCAGCTTGAACCCTCTGTTTTGCTGTAGTTAACTGTGTTTAGATGTTTCATCAGATGCTGGGCTGGTCCTGTCAGTATTGCCGAGAGCTGAAGTGTGCCTATGTGGGAAGCATCAAGGTTTTTTGACACTGCTAGCTTTTTCCATATCTTTACCTCTTTCAGGAAGTACTGGAAAATTCTAGGTAACAGAGAAAATTGTAGCACTGAAAACCTTCCACTCTTGTTACAGAAAATAAGCTGTATTGAGTTGTGTTGCCTCAGTCTACCTGTCTGATGAAGTGACCAGGGTCTATCTGACTGGGTAACTTGAGGGCAGGTGAGGAGGGAAACTCGGCTATGTGGGAAGATGATGTGATGTTTCAGTAGGTGGCAGTCCTTCTCTGGATCGGTCCAGGGCCAGTGGTGAGCCTGGTGTCAGAGGGAGGAAGAGAGAGAGGAAAAAAGAGGGAGCAAAGTCTTTCTGTCAGTGCCATCTTGTGGGCCAAGTGCAAATACGCGAGCCTGAGCACTGGTGGCTTGGAAAGAAGAAGAAGGGTGTCTTTTCTGGTGCAGGGCAGTCTGCCTGCGTGGTGTCCTGAGGTGGCTCTGCCCCGCTGGCAGCCTTTGCTGGGGGACGCGGGGAGAGGAGAGCCTGTCTGGGCAGCCCAGCAGCTGCCCTCTTGACTGGCCTGGATTGGTTAGCGTGGAGAGCTGCAGCGTCCCTGGGAGAAGCAGGCAGGCTGGCATGCCCCTGTCCTTTGGAGCCAGTGGGGAGGGCGTGCGGTGTTCTCAGAGTACCCTCTGCTTCCTGAAGGGCTGGGGCTAGAGGCTCATATTTAGCAGATGAAATTCTGATTAATCCTTCTTCCCCCTAAGCTTCGGCTGAAGTAAAAAAACTTCCAGTTTTTTGACTGTTGTGTATTTCATGCAGCGTAGAGTGTTGCTCTATTTCATCATCCAGTTGGCTGCGCTTCTTTGAATGGAGTGTTTAGAAACTGTTAAGTAGCAGTTGCTTTTGAGTCCGATTTAGAAACAAGACATTAAAAACTGAGCCAAGCCCCTGCTCCAATACAAATCGTCAATGCTACTTGCTTCACCAGTCCTATGAAAGGTAGAGCGTAGTGGTGCAACTGCCTTAGGTGGTGAAATAATAAAGGAAAAAAGAGTGCGGGGGGGGGGAACCCAACAACAAATATGTGCCATTACTAGCTGGTGTACTTCCTGTTTGTGAAGGACTCCTTCACAGATCCTCTCCTGGTAGTGCTAAGTGAGTTGGTTTTTTTTTAATATATATTTTTTAGAAATTTTTATTCCCCTGCCCCCCCCCCCCCCCCTTATTTTCTGCCTCTTACCCCTGAGTTGTTTTCCTTAAAGAAGAGGGCATTAGAGTGGTTATCAGAGAGAGGATGAGTGGTGGTTAGTGAGAACGTGGTGATGACATGCTTAATAGTTTTTTCCAGATGTATAGTTGTTAAATATCCTGTGAAATTCCTGCCTGATCTCCTGTGATGTCTACTCTTGCTTCACAAGAACCCCGAGGCTGTTTTGTGTGATGATTTTAGGGCATTATTAGCTGGCAGTGCCAGCAAAAGCAGTAGCACTTGTCCTCTTAGGCTGGTACTGCTGAAAACCAAACCATTGCTCTAGCTTTAATTACAAAATCTGTCCCTTTTTTCCCCCTCTTCTCCCCTCTCTCCAGAAAGGGGCCTTAGCTGGTTTGATTCCTTCATGCAGATCACTCAGCAGATGAATGGAAGGGCGAGTGTGTGAGGGGTATTTTTCTTTTAACGGCATTTGCAGTATTGGAACAAATTAAATAATTAAATCCTCAATTTTTAGGGTGACTTAAGTGTGCTGAGATTTGTCTAAATAGGACTCTGGTCTGTGTGCTGAAAGCACTAACACTCCTTTTTCTTTTTCTTGCATCAAGTTCCGTCTGAAAAATTTCAAGAACGAAGACTCCGGGTGTCCCAGGGCAGGGTTTCAGTGCTGGTTAAAATGCTTTCCCCTCGCCCACCCGTCTGGCAGCGACGGAGCACAGCGGAGCAGAGCTTTGAGGGGTGTTGAGCGGCTTTGCATGTAGCTGTGCACTATGCAGCTTCCTCTGAAGCCAGGAAAACGAAGTTGAATTGAAATAGCACAAAAATATTTGATGGTGGGATTATTGGTGGTTCAGTGTAACATTAACTGGTGGTGAATTTACGTGTAACAAAGGGAGCCAATTTAACAGGTCGCTGCTGCCAAAAGAGATCTGCTCCCACCTTTGCTCTCCCCTGCCCTCCCTGCCATGGCCATTTCATCTTGTGCTGGTTTTCACATGTGCCAGCTAGCTGAGTAAATCCACAAAAATCCAAAAATCCAAGCTCTTCCCTCCCTACCCTCTCTCAAAAAAAAAAAGGGCGGGGGGGCAGAGAAGGGAAGAAAAACCACTCCACCATCAAGAACAGAAAATCGTGCTTCCCCCAAGCCCACTGCTGATGGGATGGTGAGCCAGGTTGCCTCAGTGCAGGGTCTGAGTTCCAGGGCTGGTGCAAGGGAGGAGTTAGGGGCACCTGTTAGAAGCAGGACTGCATATTTCAGCAGATATCTGTATGGAATTTGAAATCCTGCTCCAATTTTCAAACAGGAGAAATTATTTTTGAGAATCCTGTTGATGGTCAATTGCTCAAGCATCTGTCTGTGTAAGGGGGGGTGGTTTGGTTGGTCAGGGAGCAGTGTTAGGCTGTGGCAGCACCCTGGTCTAGATTTGTGTGAGCTGCCATGGAAACACCCCTAGCTAGGCATCCATGAATTCAGTGTTTGACTTTCCTTACAACTCTGGCAGCAAGCATGTACTGCAGAATATTATTTTTACTTCATCTAGATGAGTTTACGCTGTATTTTATGTTTATTTCTAATGAAATATGAGCAGAAACGCACCTTGCTTTATTTTTAGATGAACTGCCAGACTTCCAGTTAACTGTTCATTGTTTCCCTGCCAAGTCTCTGGTGGGTTAGATATTTTTCTTCCAGTGTAACTGACCCCCTGAACTGGATCAGAGTGGATCGGTTGAGTGACTGTGGCACAAAGGACACAGCAGAGAAGGGAGGGGACCAGGACCTCCTCTTTGGCAGCAGCAACCCAACCTAAAATAAATAGACCTTTACTTACTTTTCAGCTGGATTGGTCTATTCTTCAAATGTTTTGAGTTCAGTCAGTCAGTACAAAGCAAAGAGACTGGGAGAGAGGGTGGGATTTATCACACCCTCCCCCACTTGTTCACTTAATTAATGAATAAAAATGAGGTTTAAGACAGACGGTTCCTGATTCTAAAATCTGGTAGCAGAAAGTGCATAGAAACAGTTTGTTTTAAATCAGCAGGCCCAAATACTTCTTCCTATTTGTTAAATTAACTGTTTTTCCATGCAAAACATGTTGAAACATCTTTTTCTTACATGTTCTGTATGTTTATTAGCTACATAGAGTGCCTTCAAAATGTATACCTTAACTGATTACTGTGTTTTGTCTAAAAGCAGCCTCAGTGCAGAAATCATGACATAGTTCATCATTTTCTGTCACTTGATCAGATTCTTTGTTCTCATGTATGTTAAAGCATTTAAGTGTGTGGAGGTAGAGTAATCTTCCACTTTTTCTTCCTGAATATTGATACCTAGTGTTTAGGAAAGTTCTTGAACTACAAATACGGAACGGGATGTTAACCTATACTAATCTAATAATTACTTGAATAGGCCATTTAAATCCATCCAGCTGGCAGGCTTATGAGTGGCGTAAAGTAAATTACAAGAAAATGCATTTTCACACCCTTTGCCTTAGGTAGTTCTTCACCCTGGTGTCACATGAACATTTTGCAAAAGGTAACTTCCATGTATAATACAGCTGAAGTATTTTCTGTACTTGGCAGTTAAACTGAAAGAGCAATTCTTCATTGTTAAGATACAAAGTTGTTGTAATTAGCTGACTTTGATATTGTAAACTGCTGATAGTTAAATTGACCGCATCTAGGTATTATTTATGGCCTAAGTTAATTAGTTGGCTCCGAGGGCTCTGCAGTTTCAAAGATGCCTGTCAGCTTGTTAATTTCTTTCCTGCCTGTACTTGCTTATTAAGATGGCTTATCTCTTAATTTTTTGTTAATATTGCTTGCTAGAAGTATCTCATTTTCGAATGTCAGTATATCATTCAGAATTAACTGAATGATTGTGGTTTTATTTATAGCTGTTGTCAGCAAATGCAGAAGAAAATGTAGATGTGCCTTTAGAGCAGTCCACAAATCTCAGATCTCAAGGAAGGACTCTTTGAGACAGAAATGAGAGAATATTGTAACTGAAAATGCTGCAGTTTGTTTTTCCTTGTTGACACACTCAAGAGCGTGTAATTTGAGCTTGTTTTGCACAGATGTAAATAAATCATTTTTTCTATTAGTTTAGCTGATAAATAGGTAAGTGAGGTACTTATCTTTGTCTGCATTGTAAAAGCATTTCAGGACCAGAGCAACTGTAGACTAACTTTCGCGCACCACGCTTTCCTCAAATCCATTTTTGTCGTGGCTTTGACCAAAGGAAAATTGTTACACTGAAACCAAAAAGCTTCATTGGGCCCCCTCTGTATGTGTATTGTGATAATAGGAAATTGTTCGTTTTTCTGTAGGAACCTTGCCTCTTCTCAGCTGGAAGGCTGTTCAGTGCTCTTCCTTTGTTCATTGGATAATCTTTGACTTCTCTGGGATATGATTTAAGTCTTAGTTTGGAGGCAGAATTAGCAGCTTCTGCACGGACATTCTGTGGTGCTTTCCACAATGGTGTCGGATATTTGAAAACTTTTTTTTGGTTTGGTTTTAAGACTGTTTATGAAGGAGGGGTGTTATCCCTATTTCACAGTGCTTGAGCTGCAGGCTAAAGTGTCCGTAGTTTGACGCGGCTCCCATTGACTTCAGTTGCAGCTGTGAGCGCTTGGCATGCCGCAGGGCGGACTGAAGCCAGGCTGTGGTCCTAGGGTAGCTTAAACCGATTGCAGCAGTAGCGACTCGTGCTATTCCTTGAATATTCCTTGCCCTTCCCTCTTCTAGCATGGGTGCTTGGCAGACTCCGAGGTGAGGTGGTGCAGGGAGATGGGCTGGTAGAAGTAACCCTACTAAATGGCTCTCTTTCCCACCAAATTGGCTCACTGTGGGGGTCAGGAGGGAGCTGGGGCTGGCACAAAGCGGGGGGATAGTTGCAGTGATGCCTCAAATTCATGTAAACTCTTGTTTAACTCAAAGCCTTGGTTTCTGAGCAGCTGAGGAGACAAGCAATGGATCAACTCAAATGAAATGAGGTGACTTTTTTTGTAGTGATATAGCAATGTTGTGGCAGATACAGGGAATTAATTTCTCTGCTGTAGCTGTCAGCTGGCTTCACCATGAGGCACACAGTTTGCTGGCTGCTTACCGTGCCTTCCGATTTCTGCAGTAAATGACATGGGCATCTAAAGGAGTAGATTTTGTGAGCTTATGGCTCAATGGCAACACTAATTTAGCACTGCCCACCACTGCACCAGCCTCCTTGTTTTGCAAACTCAATTAATTTTGGAGCTAAATTGCAAACAGGGACCCATTTTCTGAAGTTGCTTTTAATCCAGGTAAGTGACATGATTTGCCTGAGTAATGTATAGAATGTGGCAGGTAGGAAGATGTCCTATATGGGAGAGATTTGGGGCTTAAGAAAATGCCCTTACAGGCAAATCCTTGTTTAAGGCTTCCTGATTGATCCTTTGACCAACCTTGCCCTATGTACTGAATGGGGACAGAGATCTTGAGGGAAATGGTAATAGCTGATTATTGTACACTGAATATGCAGATTTTTTTTAAAAAAAAAAGGTGTGTGTGGGAGCTCCCTGTGGCAGCATGCTGACATGTGGGAGCAGAACGGCTGTCTCTCCTGCTCAGCCTCTGCACCTGAACTGCCAACCTAGCTGCTAGTGATGGTAAGCTCATGTTTCTTCTTTGTGCCAAGCTGGGAAGACATGGGCACGTTCTCAACTGCTGCATTTTCTAAGTTTCTGTTGATAGCAGAGGGATGACATAACTTGGCTTCTACACCAAGCTCTTGAAAACTGTTTCTGTTTCTCCTCTCCCGTTCTCCCTTTCTTGTTGGCTTTGCTTTCCCACTTGGGTTTTGAGTCCTGATCTTCCTTTCTGCACCTTCTCCCAAGTGATTTGCCTCGCTGTTGCCTCTCTCCTGTCATTCCTAGCCTAGCATCAGCTGTCTAGCCCTGTTTTCTGAGGTCTCAGGGACAAGTAAGTCAGTGCCATCTCTGCTCAGAGAAACATGTTTTTCTACCTGTTCCTGCTACTTAACTGTAGACCAGCTCTGGTGCTGGTCAGACCTCTGAAGCAGCAGAGAGCTACCCCAGCAAAATAATGGGTTGCCTTAGTGTTCAGCAATTTGATTAGTTACAGTGAAGGGAGTGATGGGCTAAAAGACTGGTGGGAAAAGGAGGGTGCAACTTTGTAGCTGAGAGCATGGTTAAGGAGGAGTGGGATTTCCAAAGGCTGCAGTTCTCTGTAACACTCCCCTTCCTCTTCCCTCCCCTCCCCTCCCCTCTGTCTGCTGGACCACAGCTGAAGTTACTTATGGAGGCTTCCTTTTAAAGTCAACAACAGAAGCCTCTCCAAAGGATGACCTATGGTGGATGGGATGCATGTCCCTCTGGGGATACAAAAGGAGACAACATGGACCAAGACATCTGAAAAACAGTTTCCTAAAATTAGGTGAAACTTAGCCTTGGTGATGTCATTCTTCCACCCCCAGCTCTGCAGTTCTGGATCTAGCTTTTGTTTCACGGTATCTGAACTGGGCAGTTGCTTTCTCTTAGAGGCCCCCTCTTTTGGCATTGGTGTCTGAACTGTGTTGAGACCTGCAGGAAGCGTTCTGCTCCGTGCTTTGCAAGTGGGCTCCTCTGTGAATCTGTGACACATTCTGCCTGTCCTAAGCATGTGTATAGACTAGTTTAAAGAAGAAATGAACAAAACAAAGCCAAGAGGTCTTAAGTTGGTCAAAATTGGGTGGATTTTTTTTCTAGAGGACAACTTCTGGTACATTTTGGAAAGAAATTTTGATGGGGTGGAGAGCCTTTAGAAATTCTGCTCCAAAGCAAAGGGCGCTAATTGTTTCAAGGTTTGGATTTCCCAAAGTTGAATTCTGGCAAACATTGTTTTCTGTGTCATTTATGGTAATGACAGGATAGGGAAGTTCTGGACAAAATACTGGTAATGATAAAGTGAAGCATGAGGCACATGTACTACATGAAAAATACTAGTTCAAATGTTTGCAGTTTAGGAAAGCTTAAGAGAAAATAAAAGATTTGATAATGGGAAGTGTTAGTATTGACAGGGCTACCAGGTCCTGGTTCTGCAGACTGCTGATCTGCAGTAAAAAGCCTCAGACGTCTACTAGTGTCTCTTGAAGAGACTTGAACTGTTGGGGTGATGTTGTACTGCAGTGCTCGGCCCTTCAAATAGGGTCTTGGTAGTTTTGCTTTGCTACTGAAAGTCCCGAAGCTGGATTGAATTCCACCTAATTGCTGCCTGTAATTGCTCTGAAGTTTGAATCTGTTCTTGGCAGTAGTTAAGGCAGGTCTCATCAAGGAGTGTCCTCACTGCCTACTGAATACTAATAGTTTCACTAGCTAAACTACCCAAGTGAAATAATTATATTTTCACAGCAGTGTCTACCCTCAGGTAACTGTGGCGATGCTTGAAGTGAGGCACATTGAGGTTTGTTTGAAATAATCCTGATTTTAATATTAAGACAACTTTTTCATCTTTGTACGTTTCTTTTGCTTCTGTAGGATATGGAGGCTTTGTAGTCCTGAAGAGGAGGCCTCAGGTGCCCTTCCTGCGAGTTAATGAAGGACGTGAAATTCCCCTCACAACATGAAACTCTCCTTCTTTGTTTTCCTGCCTTTTTAAAACAGTCTCTGCAAGGGAGTCTATGCAAGCAGACGCAGCCTGCCTTTTGAGGTAGTGAGCTGTGGCTTGTTTGACAGTCAGAGAACTTCTTGCTCAAGCAGCTTGCAGAGAGCACAGCTGCTCTCCTGCTCTCTTGACTTGAAAGAGATTTGGACAGAATATCTTGGCCTATAGTCGGGGTGGCAGGATGGCACTGGGAAGGGGACAGTCTTATGTTGAAAGCCCCAACAGTTTTATGTAGGACTGTGTAGGTTAAATTGGTTGGAAGGTACTAGGATCATGGAGTTTAAGGTGGTGGGTTGCCATGAGCGGAACTTGGATTGCTTTGGTACGATCCAGACGTTACATCATGGCTTTATTTGATGCATATTGTAGTAACTCCATTTTAAAAGATGGTGTGAAGTTAGAGATTATGGTATGAATGTCTGTCTGGAAGGAACTGCTTTTATAGCTGGTAAAAGGTATTGTGGAAGCTACTGCTGCATGCTTTAAGAACAATCTTCATAGCTGAATTTATTGTCTGGATGCCCTAAAACTGATTATATTGCAGGACACTAAATATGAGGAGTATGTATTGTACATTTATTGCTTTATCAGGTGTGTGGTATTGGGCAACATGCCAATCTTTATACAAAGTAAGGCGGGCTATTCTAGAAACCTTGCAAAGGCTTGTGTAAAACGAATTTGGCTTGACAGACTGATTGTACAAAATAAGTATTTTCAGTCTGTTCTTAAACGAGAAGTGCTTTTTAATAGTTGTTTTATGGGTCAGATTTGTCTAAAAACTGTATGCTTGCTTTCAGAGCTATTGTTGTTACTTCTCAGAGGTTAAAAAGTATATTCACTTGAAATTGTTTGCTAGGAGCTGTGATCTGTTGGAAAACTCCAATATTGTCCTAACTTGCTGTTTGTTAGCTTTGCATTATGTTTCTTGCAATGCATCTGAAGGGGTTTCTCGCCTGTAGAAGAACTTAAATTTTTTTGGGGAGGGAAACCCAAAAGGTTTTTGAGAGGACATTTCTGGAGATTTTTAAGCAACTCTGCTTTGTTGGAACCACATCTTTGTTTTCTAAATGCTTCTGGAGCATCCTATTGGACAGATTTGCTTAACTTTTCAACCTGCTTCAACCTAGAATGACACATTTTCCTCCATTATATTTTCTTTTAATTTCATTTCTTCCTGCTTGCAGTATCTGGTATCACTTGTTTTTCATATGAGAGGAAACAGCAGGACTTCGGAAAGCAGTCAGAGTTTGCAAACATTTGTTGATTGGAAAAGAGGACTTTCCAGGACCTTCCAGGAGAGATTTGAATTAGCCAGAGATGCAAAAGATGCAGTACAGAAAATGAGCATTGCAATCACTGTTCCAGATACAGGGAACAAACCTGGTATTGCACATGGAAGCTTTTGTGCTTCTGAACAGGTATCGATAGCTTTTTAGCTATTGTGTTTGCTAAGAACAAAGTCTTGCTGTAATTGCTTTCTGTGTCGTGTTGCTCTGCATCGTTGCAGTCCTAGTCTGGATTAAAAACGGCAGCAGTTGACTCTTGCTCCAAGAGCAACCCCACAGTGTACAAACAGCTCAGTGACAGCTTGGTGGCTTTGGAGCACTTTCACTGTTTCCCATTCTCAGGCAAGGGAGAAGCCTTTGCTTTTATCTGATCAGTTTAAACCTATCTGCACTAGGTTTTTAAATGCATGATAGAGCACTGTACCTGGTAACCTCTTATCTTTAGGTCATAGGCTGTATTTTTGGGTGTGGTTAGAGACACAGGAAAGCTTTTGCCTCTTTTACAACTAAGTTAGGTATAAGTAACCATTATGTGCCTTTGCTTTAAGAAGCAAGGGAGACGAGAAGGCATCACCTCGGGCGTTGCTTGATGTGATGCCTGCTTTTGCCATGTGCAGAGCACCTTAGTGGTTGGGTTTTTTTGTATGTATGTATGGAACTCCTCTGAGGCTGGATCTTTACCATCGCTGCCCTAGTTACTGCTTTTAATGCACAACCTCTTATTTTTTTCTATTTCTTTTATTCAGTTGGGAACATTATACTGCATTGGCGTTTTCTATGTTAATATAGCAGTATATTTTGCAGACTTCATCTCTTGTAGAAGGTATGTTTCCAGTGCAGTATGACTCTGCAAATAACAGAATATCTACTCTGATCTCACAGCTAAAAGGTTGAGGTCTTAAGACTGGTGTCAGTCACATCAGTGACCTCAGTAGGAGTTTCACATGGGTTTTTTTTGGAGGGGGGTGGGGGGGTGGTGTTGTAAGGGAGATAACAGTGTGAAAAGGGTTTACATGTGCTCTGACTCAGGCTTGTTCTGAGCCTCGCACTAAATGCCAGAGTGTTATAGCCATTTATGCCTTTACAGTGATGCCTGTGATAAATTGTGTTTCTGAGGATGCTGTAGCTCCGTGTGATTTGGTTGGTATGCTTTCTTTCTAAAGTGTTATGTAAAAGACAGTTTCAGTTTCAAGTGCTTTCCTGTAGGGGTTTCAGTTATGCTTGAAGCCTCATCCTTAACTTTGATGCGTCTGAGAAAATCGTGACCCTCCTGCAGAAGCCCCATTAGTATCAACTGTCTCAACTTCACAGTATCAACTGTGAAGATGGGCCAGTATAATAATCCATACATTGTTCTTCTAGACTGAGGCTGATTTTTGTGCTATTTAAACAGCAAAGATTAAGTGGAGGAAAAAAAACCCACACGGTAGTATACCACACGAAATTTTTATAACAAAATGTTACCATTGCTGTTCTGTGCCATAACTTTAACATATTGGTATAGTGATATATGGAGCTGTTTCTTCTTGCTTGTCTCCTTGCTATCATTTACACCTAGACATCATTACTAGCTAATTTTGCAGTGGTGCAAAGTTCATGTCAGTGTTTAAGCAGTGCATTTAGTGATATTAGCATTACTGTGTTTGCATCTCTTAAGGGTGAATATGGTTTGTTGCACATCTGCTGCTGTAGCTGTGGGCTGCCCTTGTGAAGGGAAATCCCGAGAGTCCACAGTCTTAGCCACAGTCCTGCCGCTTCCCCGGTGTCAGAGCTACAGACTGTGCAGTTGCAGAGTGAGTTGTTTCCGGGAGCTGATCTTATGGAAGGCTAAGGCTGACCAGCTTTCTGTAGCTGAACTGACTCACCCTTCGACTACCCTGTGGCCAGATCCCATGCTGGGGAGGCGTGTGGGGTACAGCTGGGGGGGGCGCTGAGCCAACGTTGCCCCTTTGGGTAGCAGGGTGCAGTTGCACTGACCCAGGTAGAATGTTTTCTCAAATTTCTGGCAGGAAATTTCTGTCATGAGAATATTTCTGTATCTTCCAATATGACTATTCCATTGCTTGACTCAGGTTTTTAAATGCTGCATTAGTTGTAAAACAAAGTCTGATGCATGGTTTTGAGAATTTGGGGAATAAAAGCTAATTATTGTTGCTCAAGCAGTGTTTTACAGAGGAGTTTTCTGTAACGACTAAGTTAGCATAACAAACTCTTTTTGCCTAACTTGGCCTTTGAGATTAAAAATGTAGGAATAGTTTTACTGTGCTAAGGATGACTATGCAAGTTCAGATCAAAGGTCTGTTTACCTTGTTATCCTGTGAGATAAGGGTCTGTAATAGATGCCTGGGAGAAAAGGTATAAAAAAACCCAGTGAAAATACAGTATGACACCTTCTGTTAAATCTTCCCAGCTTCTGACAGTCCATAGGTGAGGAGCTTCTTGAGGAGTCAGGGATGGTACCTGTATCACTGTGTATTTAACAGCTCAATGGACCTCTGTTGTGGTTTAACGCCAGCTGGCAACTAAGCACCACACAGCTGCTCGCTCGCTCCCCCCTGGTGGGATGGGGAGAGAATCAGAAGGGTAAAAGTGAGAAAGCTCATGGGTTGAGGTAAAGACAGTCTAATAGGTAAAGCGAAAGCCGCGCACGCAAGCAAAGCAAAACAAGGAGTTAATTCACTACTTCCCACCAGCAGGCAGGTGTTCAGCCATCTCCAGGAAAGCAGGGCTCCATCATGTGTAACGGTTACTTGGGAAGACAAAATGTCCCGGCCCCTTCCTTCTTCTTCCCCCAGATTTATATGCTGAGCATGATGTCATATGGTATGGAACACCCCCTTGGTCAGTTGGAGTCAGCTGTCCCAGCTGTGTCCCCTCCCAGCTTCTTGTGCACTCCCAGCACCCCACTCACTGGTGGGGTGGTGTGAGAAGCAGCAAAGACCTTGACTCTGTGTAAGCACTGCTCAGCAATAACAAAAACATCCCTGTATTATCAACACTCTTTCCAGCACAGATCCAAAACATAGTCCCATACTAGCTACTATGAAGAAAATTAACTCTATCCCAGCCCAAACCAGCACATTCTCCTTCTATGGCTTTTTTTTTTTACTAGCTTTCCAAAGCTATTTTGAGCTTTTTTACCTTCACAGCATCCTATGACAATAAGTTCCAGGGTTAAATTATACATTTTATAAAAACTTCCTTTTGTTTGTTCAGCTGCTGCAGCTGGTGGCAGTAGGTGACTTTGTTCTTATGTTAGGGATCTTCTCCATGCTATATGGGACTTCATATGGCAGTGGTATACTTTGCTACATCCCGTATTCTCTTTCCAAGATGAATACTTCTAGTTTATTTACTCTTTCCTTGTATGCAAACCATTGCATTAATTTAGTCGGTTTAAACAACATACACCTCTGTACCCTTTCTTGTTTTATAATGTCCTGGTGGACCAGAGCTGTATTTAAGTTAGAGAGATACTGTGGAAATAATAAAAACCATCTGTTTGTTGCCTCTGTCTTTTCTAATTTTCCAGTATTGTTTCTCTTGGACTTCATGACTTGGCTGATCCCTGATCTGAAGTTGTTAGCTGACTGTCATCTTTTTATTTGTCAGTGGGAATATATAATTTAGAACTCACTTTTATGCAAGTATAATGGCGAGGTTTGGGTTTTTTGCATTTGTTAGCACTGGATTTCACCTGCTGCTTTAACATCTGGTCATCCACAAGATCGTATGGTAGCTGTTTGCTATGAGTTCAAGTTTTGACTACCTTGAATAATTTTGCATCTTCAACAAAGCTTACTCTTCATGTCTTTTGTGAACTCATGTGTACGTTGTCTTGAGTAGTGTGGGTCCTAAGTCAGGTTCTTATGGGATGCTTTTGATACTCCCTTCATAGTGGAAACCAATAGTTTGTATACAGCTGTTGTTTCTTACTTCTTGAGCACTTCTGAGTCTTCAAGAGGAGTCTCCTAGCTCACGTTACCTTTGTTTAAAACAAAACCAACCCTTGACGAGGTGTCTTTTCAAAGGATATTCAGATATGGTGCATTAACTGGACTACCCTATGTTTACGGCTAATTGCTTCAAGGAGCATAGATGCATTTTGGAAAGATTACTTCCTTCTACCAAAGCAATGTTAATTTTTTTCTATTTCCATATTTATGCAAACCCCACCAATTCTGTTCTTTATTATAGCTTTTATCAATTTACCAGGCTTAGGCATTTGCTTTACTGGTCTGTAGTTTTCTGGATCTCTTCCTTTCTTTCCTTCCTTGATCTTTAAAGGCTTGGCTTGTGTTTGCTGCCTTCCATTCCTCTGCTGCTGAGGCTGTGCCAAGTACTATGTTGCACGCTATAGTTAAAATTTCAATTCAGTATCTGAGTTCTTTGAACTGACGGGTATAATGTAGTCCTGGCAAATCGCAAAGATATTGTGCTCGGTCACTCTCTGACTATTCTGTGAGTTGTAGCATCGAGATGAATTATATTTATAGCAATGCCCAGGAGAAATGCTGCATTTAAAGGAAATGGAATAGTCTGCCACTTCAAGACTTAACAGAAGTTGTTACAAGAAGAGGAAGGAATAGAGTCCATGTGAGTTGCAGATGAATGTATTGACTCTTGTCGACAGAAGAGGTGAGTATCTAAGGTCAATAGGGTCTCAGTAATGGGTGGCATGGGGAAGGTTGTTTCCTGTTTCTCCTTGCACAGGAGCTAAGGGCTACTCAGAAAAAGCAAGCAATTGGCAAGGTCATAACAAATGAAAAGAAGTGATTCTTCACACTGTAACTGAGCTGTGCAAATAATTTCTGTGGGTTTTTGTAGAAGTTAAAATTACATGGATTACAGAAGTGACTAGAGAAGTTTAAAAATCCAGAAGGCTTTTAAATGTAGATAGTCCCTGAGACACAAACTGTTGGAAGAACATCTTGGTTAAGTATTACTATGCAATATTTGCCTTTCTATATTCTTCCTTATTGGCAACTCTTAGATGCAGGGTTTGGGGCTGGATAGGCTGTCATCGATTCTTCTTAAGCGCTTGTCCTGATTCCACAGATGGCATCCCTAGATGCTACTTGGAGTAGTGTCTGGCCCTCTGCTAGAAATCCTTGTTTGTCAAGAGGAACAGCTTTAACTCCTGGGTTCTGCTGCATGAGCAGCAGTTACATTAGCAAAAGAGCTCACACTGAAACAATCTTTGCCGGTCACTGAACTGTTATGACTTGGAAAAGCACATGGTAGCATACCCAGGTCTTCATCGGAAGGTCCCAAGCTCTGGTGCATGTGGACAGACGCATTCCTGACCATACAGGGCATCACTTACCACAGGCATGGACTCCTTGGCATTGGCTGGCTGCATGGAGGTGATAGGAATAGGATATCTCCGTATGGGTACCATTGATCAGATGGTGGCCAAAGCTTGCTCTGTTCAGTGTCTGCTGCGGAAACCCGGGGCCTGCCTTCTGGATCAGGATGCCAGATCAGGGCCCAGGCAGTGCTGGTGAGGTAGTATGTGTTGCAAGTGAGAGGCTGGATTTAGGACTCTGTTTTGTGAAGGCTGGAGTGTGAGTGGTTGTGTTTTGGAGACGGCATTGAAGTTAGGGCATCTGCAGTGGGGAAGGTGATGGCATGAGGCTAGAAGAATCCTTGGCTGTGGAGATGAGAATATTTAGGAGAAAAGGAGGAATTGAGATAGACAACTGGGCCTGGCTGCTTATAGTAACGTCTCTAGCTGCCCTTGCCAGCTTGGCTACCCAAGCCCATCGTATAGCCTATCAGCTGATGAATCAGAACTATAAAATTCTCACAATAACTGGTTTCTTGGAAGAAGTGTCTTTATTTCTTTCAGATTGTGTCCCCAGGCATTACTATGAATAAGCAAAATTGGCGTGGATTTTGTTTTTGTTGTTGCTTGTAACCTGCTAGAGGCCATCTTTTATTAATATTTGGAATGTGGGAATTTTTATAGATAGTCCCATAAACTGCAAGTTTAAATTTCTTACAGAAATTTACTACTGAACATGAGCATGATGTCGGATGATTGGGGTGGGGGTAGGTTGTAGCTACGTTGTGTGGAGGTTTTTTTTTTCCTTTCTTCCTCCTTGTTGGAAAATACCTGAACAACTTCGTTTCCCGGCACCTCAAGTGAATCTTTTTCCCTTGACAGACAAGATGTTTCTCTCCCACGTGTTGGCGCAGGTGCTAATCTCATCCAGTACTGAACTGGTTTAGCTTGTGAAACTTGCAGCAAACTTCCTGCTTCTTGCTGGATTAATTTTCTGCCAGTTCAGGTGCTAGAACTGAATTGCTGTGGGGGTTTAATGACCCTCTGAGTGAAAGGAGTGTGAGGTGGTGTAGGAGCAGGGACTGTGGGAGATTTCCCTCCTGAAAACTTGCTCCGATACTGTGGGCTTGTGAATCCTGGGCAGGTATGGTTTACCTAGACCTGTGCCATGTGTCTTGCCCCTAGGTGTCTGCGTCAGCCTTCATAGGGATGACTCTGGCAGCTGCTGAATGCCCTCAAGTTACAGGCTCTTGCGTTAAATTGGCTTCAGTTTTCAGTCTTCCTCTCCCAAAGATGCTGGGCCCTCCAGCTGCTCCGCTGCTGCTTAGGCAGCTCCACCAGCCCTGTGACAGGAGGAGTGGTCGGTCACCAGAGCAGGTGGTGGTGAGGCTCGTCCCTGCTTCCTGGGTAACGTCTTGCGCCTGCTCTTTCAAAATGGGTTTTATAAATAGTGGAGGATCTTGGATCACATTATTGCAAGTGCCTGGGAGAGAGGGAGAGATCCAGCCCTAGGCTCCTTTTTAACAGTATTTGTACTGGCTGAAATCAAAATGGTAAGCTATGAATCAAAAAGGGCTCGCTTGGGAGTAGCCGTAGGTCAGGGGGCATGCATGCAGTTTTGTACTCTTCGGTGAATTTTAAAAATGGAAGTATTGAAATGAATTCACTCTGATCTAATTGAAACCTGAAATCTTGTTTTTGGGGGCTTGTTCATTTCTGCTAACTATTTTGGAATTACTTTTTTCCAGTTGGTGATTCTAAATGAAAGCTTCAACAGGCTGTATGGAAATTCAGTAAGCCTTTATTCTTAAGTTTTGGCACTTTCCACAGTATATTCAGGAAGCAATTGAGATTTCTGATAAATCCCTTCTTAACCACTCCTTTTTTTTTTCCTTTCTTTCTTGCATTTCTGTTATCTTTTCCCTCTCCCACTTTTTTCCATGCGTCTAATTGTGCTTAGTGAGATTCTGACCCATGCCAGAAATCTCAAAATACCAATTCCCCTTGTCCAGCTATTAATACATATTTAATGCTACAAGCGTTTTCCTGTTTCTTCTGTTAATATGTGCACACAACAAAACGAGACTCCTAAGCATGCTGGTAAGCGGTAGGTGAAATAGTGTATTTGAGGTCAGTGGGGCTGTTTTGTGCCTCGTGCTTTGTCTGCAGTTTGTTCTCCATTGATGCTGAATCTGTGCATCATCTGATCACTTGGCTGTATGCGTTTGTTCCAGATGAAACGTGAGCATGTGACAGCATTTAAGTTGTGGTCAGAGCACGTGGTAGCATAGTAAAACAGCCAGCAGGCTATTTTAAGAGGGCAGATGATAACCTCATGTAGTACAAAATCTTTTGCAGTAAGATGACTCCTTCCCCCTGCCCCCAGCTCTGGCTCTTTGACATTCTCTGGGTGTGTCTGTCTCATCAATCTTACTATGTCTGTGATAGTTTGATTTGATGCTAGTGACTTAAACTGGTATTTAGCTACTATTTCCCTGGTTTGCAAATGGAGAGCTGGATTACAGGTAACACTGCCTATTTTAGGCCCAGAGAAGTTGGTTTTCCTAGGTTTTTTTTATTTATTTAATTTCTTTTTAAATTTAATTTATTTTAATTTTTCATTACATAAATTAAGCTTTTTTACTTCATTATATAGGCCTCTTCTCCTCACTCCAGAAGCATGGCTTTTGAAACTAAGCTGATACTTCAGAAATTAGTTGAGAAATGTTGGCAGAACATGTATCTAGACAGAAGGCATCTGATATCAGTTATGGTAAGCCATCCTTCCTGTGTCTTTAGGTAAGAGTATGGAGATGTTCACAGTTTAGCTGTCTTCCAAAAGGAGACATCTCCCTTCCTAATGTTTGAAACCTAGTTGCAAGTTTCCTGAATATATCGACTCCCTCTTCTTTAGAAACTGGTTTATTCTGAGCCTTAAAACATTCAGTGTGTCACTACTGAGTTCAGCCCTTGGCAAACAGTAGTTTGTAAAACCTTGCAGAGAGATGGTTCAGGTCTGAATGTTTATGTTCAGGATCTGCTTGCAGACCGTGGCCAGGCCAGCTGAGCAGCCTGTTTCGGTAGTCTTAAGCAACTGTCATTGTTGCTGTCCTGTCATTTTGATTTCTGCCATGACTATGTGTGATCTGCTTGAGGTCAGTCTTCATTTTCAGTACTCTCGATAATTTCAGTTAGTGTTGATCCGGTGTTGTGCAGAGTCATTTTTTGCATTGTTCTTCCATTAAGGCTTTTTCCTAACTTGTTTCTTTCTAACTTATTGGGGAAAAAAGAAAAGTCAGGAAGAAATTGTAGATGTATGAAAATGATGGAGCCATAATGTATGTTTATACTTTTAAGATAGGAAACGGTTTGCAGATTCCATTACAGTAACTTTGCCTGCAAGTACGACATTTGTCTGTAAATTATGGAGAAGGTGGGTATCTGCCTATGAAATTCACCTAGTACTTCAGGGCATGGTAGACATCTTCTGTGCTGGAACTCAAGAAGGCTTGTGTTCTCATGCTGCACCATCGAATGGGGTGTTGCATGGGGTTGGTGGAAGGATAGGCGCTCAACAGGGTCTGAAGTAGTAGAACCTGTGGGATGAAGGGCTAGCTTCCCAAAACCACAATTTACTACTGTGATTTGAAAAAAGAAAAAAAGTGCAGTCGCTCAAGTGACCAGCCACTGCCACAAGTTGCAGTTGTTCACATGTAACTGGGATCGTAGTCTTGCAAACCTGGCCAGTTGATACTGTTACAGACATCACCTGAATTTGTAAGACCAGAATGTGCCATTTCTTTTTTTTTTTTTTTTTTGTAATTGCAAGTTATTGACAAACTAATTCAAACTAATTATCAGCATCTGCCTCATAGAAAGGCCTAAACACTGACTTCACAGGCTTTCTCCTGCTACATTGATCTTTAATGAACTATTCATAGAAGAAGAAACTGGTTTCATTAAGTATAAGCGTCTACTCTGAGGCACAATCCTGGAGTAGATGTTAGCATTGTTCTTGGGGGGAAAAAATGGGACCTAGAAGCTGCTTTTCTCTGCAACCTGTTTCTTTTGGGAAATTCTCCTGTTAGTTCTGTGAATTTTGCTGCTGTTTGTTTGCTTTTGTTTCTGAAATTTGGGCCAGCCTTTTTATTAGATGTGGCACTGTATCCAGTCCCCATGGCAGTTTTGGCTTCTAGTCCACTCACACCTTTTGGTGCTGAATAAGTTTGCTATCTGTGGTGTCTAAAAGAAACGCTATGAAAGCAGGAGCCTTCTTTTTAGCAAAAAGTTACTGACACATTGCAGTTTTTCTGTAGCATCTATGCTGGTAAGCACCACAGAAGTACACGTGTTCTTTCATTACAGGGTCAGATGGCACAGTCACTTTCGGGAAGAAAAATACTTTGTGACACTCTTGAGAAAGTTCTTGCTGGTTTCTTGTGAGGCAGTTCTGTCAGTGCAGAGACTGAGCTTTGACCTCTCGAGCGTTGCTAGGGTACACGGCTGGCTTAGGAGAGCACAGAAGACTTAAGTACCAACCTATCAGCAAATTTAGGGAATTAATGTAACTTGTAGTTAACTGGGCACCTAGTCTTGGCCATCTGAATCTATCGTTATTCTGTACAGCAGGCCTTCATCTAAGCAGGTGGACATTGTACTTCAGGACAAGTGAAGTGCTTGGGTCTAATATTTATTCCTCATTCGGATGCCTTTTGGTTCTTTCATTCTTAGGAATTGGGCTGTTGGGAGAAGGATAAGGTGGAGTTTTCAGTTCTTATTTTTAGAAAGAAAAGCTAATTATGGTTCAGTAGGATATCCTTCACCTTTCACTTGTGGTTTTCCTCAGAACGTATGACTATTTAACCATGTCCTTGTTTATCAGATGTGCTGGCAGTCTGTGATGGCTTGTGCACTTATTAGCCAAAAATTATTTTTTACCATTTTTATCACTGAGTGCTTACTCTGCTTCATAGCAGAGCTGTCTGTATTTATTTCCAAGGGTGTACTTTGTGGGTTTTTTTCTTGGTCCTATGTCTCTTACTTAGACACAGTATTCCTCATGCATTTTGGCCTGGATTTCCACAGCTGTGTTTCCTGATTTATTTGAGGAGAGTAGTTTACATGGTTCTTGTCTGTGTATATCAGAAAGAGAGGTGAGTTTTACTGGGCTGAGTCTTCCTCGGGGTATGTTTCTGGCAAAGTTTCCCTGTTGACCTGCCTGTCTTCGTTGACCCTAGAAGGTGCTTATGCAATTGCTTTGTCTCTGCTAAACAAGTAGGTGTAACCTGTTGCCTTGGCAAGTACCAAGTGTGCCGATCAAATTTTATCTGCTGTAATTTCATTCCAACAACTTTTATTTTTGCCTGTAGCTCCAGGAGTGTGAGCTTCCTTAAGCCTTAGTACTCAATCATGGATTAATACTGTATGCCACTGAATGTCTCTCAGTGGCAGCTGAGATTATCAGTGTGTGGTATCCTCTGTAAGATTCAAATCCTACAAAGCAATTTGAAAGTGATTTGGGATGAAGGTGTGAGAGATGTAGTTCTTGTTTTGCTGTGCAGGTAGAAATTTAGAACAGGCTCGTGGTTTCTTACGTGCTAATACAAATTTAGGCAGTGCTAACCTTTCTGTTTGTATTTTTTAAATTGCATCTTAGTTTCCTACTGCTAGAAGTTTATGGTTAAAAATACCAAATTCTATGACTTTGTTACTAAAGAATTCATTTGAGCATACTAACTTCACAGTTTGTCTCCAAAGAGGAACTTAGTATTTCTTTGTGTAGATTTTTTTAATGCCATTTTTGCTGGGGTTTGTGAAAAATGAGTTGTATATTTTTAGTTTTGGCAATATTTAGGTGTTAACTTCGAAGCAGTGGCTTAGGTAAAATGTTACGTAGTATTTGAAATTAATGCTCTGCAGAATCTTTAGTGCTTTGATGTAGCTGGTTTGGGAAAAAAACTCTCGGAGCTGGAAAACTTTAGTACATCTTCAGGGACTCTAAAACAAGATTTTTTTTTTTTTTTTTAACCTTTGTACTCTTTGGATTTGTGTCGTAAATGTATATTTGGATACATGCACGCACACACGGATGTGCACACAGACACTATAAACTTCAATATACATTTTTATTGCTGGTTGTGCCTGCTTTTGTAGATAAGATGTTAGGTCTTAAAAGTATTACTACTTGTAGGGATTAAATAAAGCTTTCTAGGTGATTGTGGTGTCTTTAGTACAATTAAATTTTTACTTTTGAGGAGCAGGTTTATATGAGCAGTAAAATTTATTCCAAATCTCTTGTTAAGTGTTATATATTGTTTACCACTGAGTTTTAATTTCTCTTGTGAACTGGTACCAAATCACACCAAAATCCTGCACTGCAGGTCTGTTCTCCCAGTTATTTTCAAACTTTTCCTTTTGTCTTACTCTTTAATTTTTGAAACAGATATTAATTTTTTCTTTAGCTCTCCCTTGTGCTGCACGTACTAGATTTGGGCAACATTATGTTTCATAGAGATTTCCAGAACATTTGTAATCATCTCATCTTCTCCCCCCTTCTCTTCCTCTCTCAGTTGTCATAGTTCCCTGCTTTTCTTATCTCTCCTTTTAGTGCCGCAGCTTTCAGATGATAATTCACGGCTCGAGGAACAGCTGCTGCATAATAGCTGAATGAGACTCAGCTCCACTTAAGGCTGACCTAACACGAGAATAAATGAAGAAATTTGTGCTTTGCATGTAGGCTTACCTATGAGACCTTTTTTCCAGCTTGGGCGTGTTAGTGTCATGACGGGAAGGTGGACCGTTGATGGCCTCTGTGGCTTCTCCTTGCCAGCTGCTCTAGGGGTAGAAATACGCTGGGGGTGGTGGCGCAACGAAGCGAGGTGTTGGAGTTCTTAATGTTTTTCAAGAAGGTCACCCGTTTCTAACTGTGAGTTGCTTTTTTTTTTTTCCCCCTACCACTTGTTTATTCATGCTCCCATGGCCAAAAACGCCGCAGCCTTTGCAGTAGGAACAGGTGGAGCGACACGTTGTACATGGTCATGCTGTGCTTTGCCAAGCCACCCTGCTTATTTCCTTTCATTTCCTCCGGGCGTGCAAGCCAATGTTCTCGTAATCTTTTGCGCTAGGGGCCTGAGGCCACCAAGCTGAGCTGGAAAGCATCCTGCCAGTTTAGTACACGCAGCCTAGGGGTTACAGCTTATTTTGGGGCTGGCTGGCGAGGTTAGCTGTGGCAGCCCTATCTGTGCTGCACAGATGTCTGGGCTGCTCCTAAGTCAGCTCCTCAGCTGCTGCAGTTTATGGTGCAGTGCTGTAAAGAAAGCTGTCATCTATTTTTGTCAGACAGATGCTTAAAATGTTAATATTCATTGGGAATGCTGTACCTGTGTATATTCAAGGCACTAGTCTAGCAAGGAAATACTTATGAAGAAAAATCTTTTTGTTTTACTGTTAATCAGTATATGAACTTTTCTTACTATGACTGTTAGATACAGCCTTACTGATGTTCTGGTGGTTTAAGGATACAAGCAAGTTAAGATTGGTAGAAGACACATTTGAAGAAAAAGCGTGTGTCTAGAAGCTTGGCTGATTTTTTTTTTTTCCTGTCTCTAGTTGTAGACCTTGCCTTATCAGGAGAAATACCTTAATTTAAAAACATTTTCTCCATAACTGTCTTCTGACTTCATGGGTTAGAAGGGGGGAATAAAATAGTGTAAAGGATACCTGAGGCCTTGAAACTGATTTGAAGGAAAGAATGCTGCTGCAGGCTTACTGTATGCCTTAGTGTGCTCTCACCAGGTATATTCTCAACGTTATTTTCCAATTTCCTTTTCCTGTCACTAATTCCGCAGTTAATGTTTTTCCAATTTCAGTAGGTACTGGTTGTTGCAGGGATATGAGGGATGAGCATTGCTATGTTAGTTTTATTTCCTCCTTGCTATTAGGTCATAAACACCGTTTGAACAGAAGTCTCTGTCCACTCAGGGTTAGTGGTTTAGATGACTTTAAATGACCTGAATGTATTACCATGGATATTTTGAATGTGATGGAGTTTAAACAGATGCATACGGAGGTCGGTCTTGTTTTAAAATGAGAAGATGGATTTGGTAGTTGAACAACGAGTATGTGGATGAAATGGATCTCTAAGGCCTTTCATTTGGTGTTTAAGAAGTGCCAGTGATGGAAAAATCAATATGGCTCCTATGAAATGAATTTAAAAATTGGCTAATTAATAGGCTTTAATACAATTACAAACGTGGACTGACCATCCAATGTACACCTTGCTGTAGGGGATTTGCTGCCATTGGTACTCAACCATGTTATTTAACACTTCATTAATGACCTGAAAGAGGTCATAAAATTGTTATCAATAAAGTTTGCAGCCAATTGAAATCCTAGGGGCAAAAAATGCAGGCATAGTTATGGAAAGCCAGGCTGGGGTATTGGGAACTGGTGGGGTATGTGGGAAGGGAAGCCAGCATCTGTGGGTCAGTGTAGGCAATCAGCAGGCTTTGGCAGTCAGTGTCCTGTGGCCCTTGCCAGCGTGCTCTTGAGTGTATGCGAAGTGTTACAGATCTCGTAAGACCCCTTGTTATTAGGCAGTTTAGTCTGGTCTGCTTCTAGAATACAATATCTGCCTGGGATATTGATGTGTCAGATGTTGAAATCCAGGAGAGAACAGAAGAATGTGAGAAAGATGTTAAAACAGGCACATAATAAGAGGCATGCGGAGATGAGCCTGCTAAACTTGATGTTCGTTGATTCCCAGCTAACTGTTTATAATTACAAAGTGTTTCCAGTGTAAGGCTCCTAATATAGTCCTGCTCTGTCTTTATTTAATAGGTGTGCTTTATGTTAATGCTTATATAAGACATATCTGCAGGTGGTCAATTCTTTGGAATTTAAAAATGAACGTATTTTATTGAAGTAGTTTGTTCAGAAGGTTTGGCTTGGCTGGATCTGCATCTGATGTGATTTATGATGGTTTTACACTTGCATCCTGACTAATGTTTTATCTGACTGTCTTGGTGGAAGATAAGGATTGGATGAGCAAGAGGATAAGCTTCATCACAGGTGGAGTCTCTGCAGAATTAAACGTATTGTTTGCCTGGAAAGCAAGGGTATACTGGAAATATTTTTCCATAAAGCCATGTTTAACGTCTATATAGGCCTGTCACGTAATGTTTAAAAGACGATATTTCCAAGGTCATATCTTTCTAAGTGTTTGCATTTTTAGGTTTTAAGAGCTGTTGTAAGCATGTGCAAGTTTGAATTCACGTTGTGCTTCTCTGAGATGATTTGAAAAGTGGATTATGGTAGTATTATAGAACATAATTTAGCATGCAGACCTTGTTATGTGGTAATAGTTTGCAATATAGAAAAAACTTTGCTTCGTACTTGGATCTCAAAATTCAGCCTTGATTCTTGCAGTGGCAGAATTGGGGGGGGGGGGGGGGCGGAGTTTGTCATCCAGTGACATTGAACAGAGAAGTTACTGAATGACTCGTTCTCACATCGGGGTATGATGATTTAAAGAGTCAGTTCTCACAGCTGATCTGTCCATAAATACCAGAATGAAGATGGTAGTCCATATGCAAGTCGGACTTCTCTTGAAACCCGGAGCAGACTGTTTTCTCTGGCAATCCCATGGAAGCTCCTCTTACAGTGTCTTGATGCTTTTCCTCATGTCAGAGAGAGTTTTCAAACATACTGTGAAATGAGCAAACCTCTACTAAGATAGAAGAAGGGTGTGAGTTTTTGGTGGGGTTTTTTGTTGTGTGGGTTTGTAGTGGTTTTTTTGTTCTGGTTGGCTTTTTTAAAACAAGGTTTTTATAATCAAGTAGTTGAGTTCATAATGAATTAGCCTTAAAACTTTAGAGCACCTAAGCGTTTTTTCCTCACTTTTTATCTCTCTAGGTTAGTTTATTTTTAAACATTTGTTAAGTTAAGAGAAAATCTCTCTGGAGGGTGTCATGTCCTTCCCCCCCCTCTGTCAAATGCTACTAATGAACATGGTGGCCGTGAGCGTGCTGCGGGTGGCTTCCCGTCAGAATTACTTTTTGTAAAATCGCAAGGAAGCAAACATTTCTCGTATCCTCCCATTGTGTTGTTTCCTGTGAAGCGGCAGACTGGATGCGTGTCCTGGATACAGCCTTTTTTGTGGCACCATACGTGTTGGGATGATCCAATCAAATCATTCTTGGTATCCGCTATAGTCTCGGTGTAGCAGGAAACGAGGCTTCCTCGCATCCTGTTGTTCTCCAGTTAGCCTGACTTTGGAGAGCTCTTGGCTCTAGCAGAATCCAAAATGAAGGTGAGCTTAAAGTAGATTTAGGATTTTTTTTTTTTTAATTTTTGTAAATTTAAGCTATAGTTTCTAACATTTTTCTTAAACATTTCTTTTTTTAATAGTTTTCTCTCTCTCCCCTGTAGTACCTTTCCGATTCAATTCTGGTGTCTGCACAAGTGCCTGTATCTCTTGTACTTCCTTTTTTTGGGATCAGAGCCATTATTTCATGACTCTGTTCATACTTTTGATTTGCTTGTTTAAAAGCTACCACAATAAGCATATTGCTAACAATGAAAATTTTACACTCCTGATGCTTTCTTGTTCCATAACAGCTTAATTTTTTTTCCCAATTTGAGCAGTGGTTAAGCTAGTCTGCTTTTGCTTTTATGTATTCTGCTGTCACCTTATTGGTATCTTTTCTCATCTCTTATAAATTATGCTATTAATAAAACTTAACATATCTTTAGTCTCTTTGTGTAAAATCAGATAATTTCTTCTTTGCTTAATGTCTTTTATTGTGCACATAGCTTTTAAATACTTCCTCATGTCCAGGAAAACTCTACAAAGTTCACATCGAGCCAATTCCCTGGTCCCTCTCCTTACTTCTTGCAGCTTCAAATAAATAAGAGGAGTAGTTAAATTTTCTGTAGCCCAGTGAAACTTGGTGAAACAGTTATTTGATTTATTTTATGTGAGTGATAATTCCTTGGAGAGTATTAGTGTTTGCCTCTGCTTGATTTTGTGTCTGTTCTGTGGCATTGCTCTTCTGAGCTGTATGCACACTACCTGAGCTTGAGAGATGTCAGCACCTGTACAGCTGAGGTAGAGCTGCTGCTCGCTGGGACCAGAGATGATCCTCAGTGTGAGGGGAAAAAAATATGCATGTTAACATATGCAAGTACCTCAAATGCTGTGAATGTTTTGGGAGATTTTTTTTTTCCGTTACTGAATAATACTGTCATTAAATGTTGCCCAAATCTGCTCTGCCTTTGTTAGTAGATCACATAACCAGTCACAACTGGTCTGGCAGTCCCTTCTGTAGTTACTTTAGGTAGCTTTCATGAAAATTTTCACTTCTCTCAGGTTTAACCAGCCTCCGTGTTTCTCCTCCCAGTCCTCCTTTGTCCCTTACGCTCTTCTCCCCTGGGAATATGGGTTTTTCCTCTCCTGCCTCTGAAGGCTGCTTTCTAGGGTACAGACTTTCTGATAGTGCCTGTGGGATGGGTCTGTTATCAGGAAAATAAACAGGTTTTTGTTGACTTTTCAGATAAAAGCAGCTATGCTGCAGGGGAAACTCGTTTTCTGTTTCTTAAATCAGTTGGCACAACTGTAATAGCTGTCTTTTATTGTCCTCTTTATAGTCTTGCACAAGGGAATACTGTGACTCCTTTCAACCTATGCAGAATCTATTGCAAGAGCTATTTTCATGAGGCTTTAGATGAGTGTTTCCATTACCTCAGGCAAATATTATGGGTCTCTTTTGCTTTTTTTATCTCCTCTTTCCCCCCCTGAAAATCCAGATGTTTAATGTCATCACCCAGCGCTTGAAAGTTTCTGGAGTGTTTTCTACAAGAGATTTGGTTCTCTTTCCCACAGTTAAAAAATAAAAAAAAAAAAATAACCCCCAGCTTTCATCCCTGCCCTTCCCAAACTTCATTCTCCATCTAACCTGTCCAGCAACTTCACTCTTTGGAAAACTCATTAATTTTCAGGAATCCTGTCGTCTTCTGTGTCTTGTAGGGTAGAGATAGCATGTACGTTGTTGTAGTACTTAAAAGTATTTGTAGTAATTTAAAAAATATTTTATGACCCATCGGGTACAGTGCCTGCGAGCTGCTACAGAAAACGAAGAGTATGCCAAGAGTAATGGTACCCAGTAGCTTTTTTGGCCAAGCTGTCTGAGGAAAGCTTCTCTTCTGATAATTATGTTTTATTCAACTTGTGTGTAATTTAGATGACACTTGGTATTTTTAGCTTTTATGTTCTTCATTTTTTCTCAAATGCAGCTGTTTCTATATTCTCTTTCTATTTAAAAATGATGGGGTTTGTTCTTTTGTTTGTTTGTTTTTAAAAAAGGGGAAAAAAGCCCCCACAGTTTTACTGGTCCATTACAGCCACTGAAAGACTGACACTTTGATAGCTTCTACAGTCATGGTTTGCATGATAGCACAGAAATGCTTGGTTTAAAGGCTTGTTTCTACGTCTTATTCTATGTTCTTCTTGTTTTCAGACTTTTGATGCAAATGACCTGTATCAGGGACAGAATTTCAGCAAAGTTCTCAGCTCTCTTGTGGCTTTAAATAAGGTGACTGCAGGTAAGTAGGCTCTGCTCTGTCATGGTGCTTGTTTACCTTACCTTCAGCTTATATCAGTGTGTATACCTGTTGCTATACTCAGGATAAAATGAACATGTGCAGTGTTTTAGAAGAGTTTCTTTGTTACAGTTTGTTGTTATGACTTTGGCAGTGGCTCTCTGGATTCTCTTGTCTCCTCTTCTGCAGAAGGAAGCTTTGCAGTGGAGCTAAGGCTGAGCCTTTTAGCTGGCAAGAATTCTTAGAAAAAGGCCCCATCTTCTTTTTTCTCCTTTTTTTTCAGTTTGGAATACTAAAAGTTGACTTTTGCCCCACTCTGTCATTCCTGTGTTTGAACACTTTTGTCAATATTTTTGTCGTGTTGTTCCCCCACCCCTACATTCCCCAGAACCATCCTTTCCTAAAAGGATAGCCAACATCTCTGATTCCTTAATCCACGCATGTTTCATTTAGGTAGCAGCTAGAAGTTATAAATGACCTACCTCAAGTTCTTTGTGGGGAAGAGAGAGCTGTAGAAATAGCACACAGGTGCGAGGTTTCCGTGCTTTCTTGTAGGGTGAGGCTGTGCTAAACGATGTCAACTGGACCCTGGGACAGTCAAAAAGTGTTAGCATTGGTGACCCTTTTTGCTGCTCTGTGCTGGGGTTTTACTTGTCAGCAGCAAGTTCCAGTAATGGTCATGAGGTTAGAGTCTGGTGAGAGAGAGAGATTATTTAAAAATGTACCGTGCTTGTCAGTTTTTATGTGGGGAGAAAAAGGAAGACAGGGATGGATCAGTGTTATTTTGTTTAATAGTAATAGGATAAGTATGTTATCACTTTTATAATATTCCCCTGGTCCGTTACAACAGGGATTTTTTTTGTGGCTTTCTTTTTTTCCTCCTTGCATCAGAAAACACCCCTTAGGAGTGAGTTTTACAACCAAATTCTTAGTTCTAATGAATGGGCATGGAGTAATACCATTGATGGCTTTGAAGCTACTTACACCAGTTGAAGATACTGCCTTTCATCTTAACTGCAAGTGCAAATGTAAACCATTTCAGTACATTTTTAAAGCTGCTGTCCACTGACCATAGTTGTCTTTAAAGGGGAAGAAAAGTGCGGCTGTTCAGTCCAGACATCAATCACATCAAAAAGCCACAATTGCAGCTGGCCTTAGAAAGGTCACAGGCTGATCCCTTTCATGGGAGTGGGTAGTGGTATGGAAATCAAAAATCAAAACCGCATGCAAAATGTGGTGTTGCTTCATTCCTAGGAGCAAGCAGAGCTGCATGAATCTTTCCTGACCAACTGTTCTTCCAAATGATTTTCTTTAATTGGGTGACTGCGTAGAAGGCATTTTAGACTCTATCTCCCTACTATAGTGCTGGAAGATAGCTTTCAGATCCTCATCTGGGTCTGCAAGAATTTCAAGTATACACATGTTCACACTCCATCAAATTCTTTAAGTTCAGGAGGGGTAGGATCAAGGTCTCAGTTGCTGTGTGTAGACAGATAAGGGGAGAGGAACTGGTATAGGGAAGCTGAGATAGTGGTGGAGAAGAAGGAAGGGTGTTACAAACCCTGAAAACCTTTGGATGGATGGATAGAAGTGTAAAGCTTCTGTGAAATCTACCAAATTAATATTTGTCAAACATGCACATTCCGTTGCCAGCCAAGATTCCTGAGGTTTTTAGCAGCCGAGCTGAACTCTCTTCTGACCATAGTCCCATTGAGAAATTCATTGAACATGTTTATTTGGTATTTTAATGGAAACTTCAATGGATACATGGGGTCTGCCAGCCTTTTAAGTCTATCAAAAGTTCAAATTCATTTAAAAGTATTCAGATACTATTGGAAAAAATACTTGCGATTTGCATGTGGTTTGTTTGTAATAATTTTCCTTCTTTTCAGCTCAGACACATGCAGTTTAATTCAAGCCTCAAAAGGTGCTCTTGTGTTGGTGTATTGGATCTGCTGTTGTGAACTCAAAAATTTTAGGAATCAGGCCACACTTAAACAATTTCTAGGTAGTGTGTTTTAGGGTTACCCAGAGGCTGGAACACACTGCCATGAATAAACCTGATCCTGTTTTCCTAGGTGAACTGTGTCAAGGTATAATGCTGGATTTGGTGGTGTGTCTGTTCTGGTCGACTGCAGATAGGAAGCATAGCAAACTGGACATGGAGATGCTTCAGGTTACTTATAAGCCTTAAGTTCTATTAGTTACTGACGGTTACAGCAACTTTAAAGTTTTTGGGAGCATTAGAATTAGCCATAAAGTTATGATTTGCAAACGAAGCCCATGATGTAGTCCCATTTTTCTCCTGCCAGTCTGTGAAAACAAAGATGTATGTTCTTTCTGTAATGGACTATAATCACGAGCGTTTATATTTATACAATGGCCTTCAAATGCTTTTAGGAAAGCAGGCTCTCAAAGTGTGAGGTCTTTTATGACTTCAATGTGTAACGATACTTTCTATACAAAATATGCAACTTAATATGAATAATTCTAATATTGCACTATTTGACTAGGGTGTGTATATTTGTAGGGTTTTTTTTAAGGATAATGATTTTTGAAGGATGACAAAGACTATTTAAAAAGATGCACCTGAGAGAGGTGTTCTCTGCTCAGTCACTGCGGACTTGGAGCATCCTTTGTCAACACTTTTCTTCTGTGCTCATTGTCCATCCAAAACCCTTTCCCTCCTCCTTCATCTTGGTTGCTGTTAGATGCCGTGCTGAAGTTTAGAGGCTTTCCAGTTAAGATGAATCGAATTCTCCCTTCAGGTTTGACATGGAACAGCAGATAACGCTTTTTTCACCAGTCTCCTCATGGAGCTGCACCTGCATGTGTATTTCCCTTTGGTCAAAAATAACTCTGATTGCATAATCGTTGTCTGCTTTAGTCCAAAAGTAACTGAGAGCCTGTAGTTGTGTGCTTGTACCTCTGATGGAGGTAGAGCGTTGGAGGCAAAGCAGACTACTAGGAAGGAGAGTAACAGAGGCATAAAAATCAGGAGAGCAGTTGGGATGCTCGTGTAGTCTAGCGAAAACATCTGAGTTTGGGACAGAAAATACTGCGTTGCTTTTGGGGCTCCTTGAAGCTCAGATGCTCACTGAGTTATTTCCTTCTATGTGGGAAAACATGAGGAAAAGGAATGACTTGCCATACTCCTGCAAAGCAGCAATGTTTGTCTGCTGCAACATGTCACCTGTGCAAGGGCCCTGGGAGCATCCCCCTCCTGGGGACTTGGCTGAGAGGGCTGGGGGGAGCTGGTGCAGCCAGGACCAACCCTCGTCCCACTCTAACACTGGGGGAAGGCTCCCAGCAGTGCTGTGGGAGACCACGGCTGGCACTGACCCCGGCCCTTAGGAGCCACTTTTGGTGCAGCCCGGCTCCTGTCTGGCTGTGGCCTGCTAATCCGCATGAGGACACCCCATCCCCAGGGAGGTGCCCGATGTCCAGGGCTGGGGCTGCCTGGGTGCCCCAGCTGCCCCGCTCCTGCCTGGGGTGGTGGGATGAGCTGAGCCCTGCCCTGCCACCCCCTCAATGCCTCCCAGCCCACAGGGAGCCCAGCAGCACCCTGACTTAACGCTGCCCTTCAGATGAACATCTCGCAAATGGGCGTGCTTCTCAGAGTAGAGACAAATGAAAGAGGGAGAGGTTTTGGGGGGCTGTTGTTTTTTTCAAGCATGCAGCTTTCTTCCTTTCTACTCCTCCTATCCCTCCCCCTCCCTCCAAAGAAGAAATAGCTTAGTTGGCAAAAACGGGATGAGACAAAGGAACGTAGGAAAAAAGACAGTGGAAGGAATGTTTTAATTGAGAAGGAGATGGGGGGGGAAGAGCTAAGAAACAGATGTGGCTGGCTTGACTTCAAGCAAGTTTTATGCATTCAAAATTCTTGGCCACTAGCTAAAATGATGCTGGTTAATTACCTTTAAATAGACTGGTAGTGAGTAGGAATGGAGAAATACAACCCTAGCCCTCCTCTTCCTAAACAGCTCAAATTGTTTTCCTGTCTGTATGGGGAAGAAACTGCCAGTGTCTCAGGATTTCAGATCATTTATAACTATATATTTTTTTAAAATCTTGAATTATTGAGGAACTGCAGATATATCAAATCTGCTTTAGGCACGTGAGTTTTACAGAAGTAAACAGAAGTTATTAGAATTTGAGAGATCTGTATATATATACTTTTTCTTTTTCCCTCCTACAGACATAGGGCTGGGCAGTGATTCTGTATGCGCACGTCCCTCATCTCATCGGATAAAATCTTTCGATTCTCTGGGATCGCAGTCTTTACACAGTAGAACTTCAAAACTCTTTCAGGGACAGTATCGGAGTTTGGTAAGTTCTAGAAGAAACAAAACACGGCTGTGGTGTGATTTTTTTTTTTTTTTTTTTTCTTTTGACAAGATTTATAAGTAAACAATAGTGTAGTAAAGTAACTGTGTTTCCTCTCTTTCAAGCCTGTAACATTCTATTTTTTGCAGCTTTTCTTATGATGTTCCAAAATACATGCAGCTTTCTGTGAACTTGTAATTATTTTTTTCATCACTTACTGCATATGCAGACAACATGGATTTATTTCTTACTTTTCAGTGTAAGGACTTGCTTTTTCAAAGGCAAAAATCTCTTTTTCTCCATGTCTGTGAGTTTAGGGATGATGATTGAAGGATATTCAAACCTCAGCAAAGGTGGTACTTTCAATGTTGGCAGTGTTGGTAGTTATTCCTGTTTTCTGTTATGTTTCAAGGTGAATCCTTTTATTAGCCTTTGGGTAACTGAGTGGTATGGGCAGTTGTTTTACAGTACAGCCAAAATCAGGAGGGAGTACTGTATTGAAAGTAACCGTGAGGAAAGGTGCTTTTAGCGACTAAAAGGTTTGCAAGGAGGGTTCAGATCCCTACTGTAAACTGCTTTTTCCATACTTGAAGGAGGCTGTTTTGAACTATGTGATGATTGCTATGTGAAACTTTAAACACAGTGCTCTCCTTAAGCGTTCTTAGGTGTGGTTTGATGTATTTTCTCTGGTAGCAGAGCCCTTGCAAGTTCTTGCCCTAGGCCACTAATTCCAGCTCCCGCTCTGCTGTTCACCGCCCACTCAGTTTTGGTGATGCAACTGTTTGTGGGACTAGCTGTTAGCTGGATTACTGAAGTAATCAGAGTTTTAAGTATTTCTATCACCTTGGTGATCTGAGCAGCTCTGTAGGAAGTTGCAAAAGGGCAGAGAAGTGCAAGAAGGAGGGAAAGAGAGCTAGTGGCCAAACTTGGGAAATTCTTAATTTGGTTTTGCTGCTGTAGACAAACAGTTTGGAACTGTTCTCACCAAATTTGTACTCAGTTTCATCTACTGGAGAGCCATCCTGGCAGAGTAAAGGGACTGTAGTTGATGTCACTGTGCTATGTTGCTGCTTATTTTGTGGCTTTTTACTGCTTACTAAGGCAACCCTTTTTCTCTGAGCAGTCATAGCGGATGAAAGCACATGATGTACAAGCAGAGGACTAAGGCAGAGCCACTTGTTTGAAATGTGCCGATCTATTGATTGAACATTGTGACTTGCAGTATCTTGGGGCTTTCTGTGTCTTTTCAAAGTTGTGTTTGCCTTCATTTTCCTACAGTTTCTCAGCCACTAAAAGTCTGATTGTTAAATTGAGTTGTGATACAATAACATGATTGCTGTGGATATGAATTAAGCTGACATGTTATATGATCCCAGTGACATTACGCAGTACATCTTTTAATCATCTCAACTATATAGACAACATGTAGGTGAAATTCTGCTACCTGGATAGCTGACTAGTATTGCTTGCTCAGTCATTTTCTCACTAAGTTACTTTTTTAGTAATACAGGTATTGATCCTTACTTATGATAGAGACAGACATGATTTATAGTCCTGTTCTCTCAGTTCCAGTGCAGTAGATTTGTATTTGGATTATTTAAAGCTGTCCAATTATTTAGCTTTTTTAGCATAAAAGTTTGTCCTAACTCGTGAAATGCTTAAATGATGCAGATACCCAAAATTGACATCCAAGAACAAAATGCCAATTGTGAACATCGTTAATTTGAAAGACTTCCTAAAAAGTAGCTATTAACATTTAGTTGTTACGATAGAGCGATAATCTGCCTTCACATCTGTGATAGGGGATGAACATATATATGTGGACAGCTGCAAGTCCGACATGCTGCAGACTTGCAGCTTTGCTAAACTTCAGGCAAATGATTTGTGAGTACTTATTCAAGGTAAATTGCATAACTGTTCCGTAGATTTTGTGGAAGAACACTGTCCTTCTCCATTGGCAGGCTGTGGGGACTTGCACATTCAGGTGTGGAAACTTCCAACCTGATCTGTTGCAGGGGAAAAAAAGTTTTAAGCTGCAAACTCTTTATTTATATCCAGAATTAAATTAAACCCAACTCAGTTCCGCCTTCCTCCCAGCCTGGAAAGTTTTAGGTAAAAACTCTCTTAATGTAAAGCTGTTGTTTCTTTGTAGTTGCCAAAGGCAGTTCCAATTTATACTATATACAGAAAATAGAATTTGATTTTTTGGGGGGATTAAGAATGATTCTCATTTTAGGTCTATTACCCCCTTCTGATTTGAAGTGGCTCTAATAAGGTGATATACTCCCTGGACTGATACAAATCCATAGATTAAAAATGACAGAAATACTGGAAGTAGGAAATAATCCCTTACAAATGCTTAGGGTAAAAATGTGTGGGGAGTGTTGTGTGTGGAGGAGAGGCTATTTCCATTTTATGGGTGCTTCTGTTTTGTTCATGGAATAATTTAAATCTCTAACGTGATCTTTTTGTTCTTTGTATTCTCGCTTACTAGGACATGACAGATAACAGCAACCATCAGTTGGTGGTGAGAGCAAAATTTAATTTTCAACAGACAAATGAAGATGAACTTTCTTTTTCAAAAGGAGATATTATTCATGTTACAAGAGTGGAAGAAGGAGGCTGGTGGGAAGGAACTCTAAATGGCAAAACAGGGTGGTTTCCAAGTAACTATGTACGAGAAATAAAATCAAATGGTGAGTTTTGAAGGAGAGCATATTTGCACAAATTCTTGCTTTGGGAAGAGGTTGATAGTTGGTTGATTCTTTAAAAATTGTAATGCTTTTTGTTTAAGCTTGACTGTATTTACTGAACTTCATTCACAGCAATGGTTGATGTTCAGGAACTCATATTGCCTCACCACAGTTCGCTATATAGAGTGGTCTAGGACTTTTGAATGAACAGTAAGCATGCAGCAAACTCCACCATTCCGTTTGCTTGTCTGTCTGTCTCTGTCACAGTTGGGCTGCTCTGAATTCCTAGAATGCTAGATTTTGGCTCTGATGCTGACATAGTTTGAATTGGTGCTTTAAAAACAACAAAACCAGAACCACCCCCCCAAAACCAACAACAAACTATACCAAAAAAATCTCTAAACATGTCCCATTACTTAGAAGCAAACAAACGCAGGAAAAATCCCCAATTCTACCAAAATCTACGAAAAGTTAGAGACAGTTTTTGAAAGATAATCTATTTGTGGTTTTTCCTTTATTGTTCACATGCCTTCAGCATTTCTTTGTACAGGCTTCACTCTTCCACTGAAGTTTTATTTTGAACTTTATACAGTGAAAGTGTCTTCTGTAAATGTCATCTTTGACTGAATATCAGAACTAATGTTGCTTTTTAACCCACCAGGACCTTGACATGGGTGACATCTTCTCTCTCTTCCCCTCCCCCTGCCCCGTCTCTTCCCTGTCTCTGCTTGCTTTCAGAGACTGGGGATAAACCTGGTAGGATAAAACTACCCAGAGACCCCGAGAGGCTTCACCACTCTTTCTTTTGTCACAGCTCCAATGAAAACGCACATCTTTTGGGCCATGCTAAAATCATTGCCATTACTCTTTTTTTTTTTTTTTTTTTTTTTTTCTTTTTAGGCAGCCTTACAGATGCATGATTGCAAACTGAAGTTGTGAGGCTAAAACCCTATTTTTAAACTTATTCTTTCCCCTCCAGTTGCATCTTCTTATTTTCTTCCTTGATTTGCTATCTCAGTCCGTTTTTACAGAATACTAGAGTCTTAGATCTGTAACTTGGTTGTAATTTTCAACTAGATCCTCTTAGGCATAGTCATGATGTGAGACTTAGCTTTAATGTTCTTCAGAGATCTCTCAGATGCAGCTTATCCTGAAAAAAAATAATTCCTGAAGCCTGTTTTTTCTTGTCTGTAGTGTTGTAGCAGTCTCTTGCAGCCATGATGACTATCTTGTCTCATCATTATTCATTTAAAACATTGCTGCAGAGGTCTTGCTTGGATTTCGTCAGTTTTGATCTCTTCTGACTCCGGAGACTGGAACCCGGGTCAGCAGTTAGGCTCCAGAATAGAAGTAGCTTTTAACAGTGAACATACGAGAACCAAAAGTTGCCAGCAACTGAAATTAAGGTGGTTGTTGTCTTTTTAAGAATACTTCACTTGGGTGAAGTAACTCTCCTAAATAGGAAAGCCAACAAGCTGTGGGGCCGAGGTTAGTACCAAGTGCAGTTTGATTCTTGCCAGTCCTTGCAACCCTGTTTGATTCCTGGGGGCTGAGATGAATTCTTTCCAGTCCCTGGTTTAACTTTCACTTCTCACCATCAAAGAAGTTTTCTGCTAAGCTCTTCTTTTCCCTTTGCTGTATAGGTATGTTCCCTGTGCTACAAGGGCTTGCTCCTTCTGGCTTCTGCAAGACTTCTTGCATTCTTGGAGCACTCTCTCATACGCTCAGTTGCTTCTATGGAAGGGAATATGTGCCCACGCTTTTCTCTTTCTCAGGAAGTTAGGTTCATTGCTTTTGTTTTCTGTGCATTTACTGACTATTACAAAGTTAAAATGACTGGCCTGTAGCTCTCTAGCTTTCTCTGTTCTCCTCCTTTTTAAAGACAGTTACTGTGTTTGACCTTTTCCAGTACTTTATGGAACTTCACTTTTCCTCTGTGGTTTCAAACATGGGTGTAGCTAGTTCTCTTACTGCCAAATCAGCACAGCAGGTACTGTTTCATTTATCAAAATACTAGTTTTAACCTGCTTTTATGCCTTTGTAGGTATGTGTTTGAATTCTGTGAAGTTGACCTTTTTATAATGAGGATGGGCGGGTAGTAGAAGGAAGCATGACTTCTTATGAGCTTCCTGATATATGTTGTTAACTCTTCTTCCCTATTGAGATGCAGATCAGCTTTCCCCCTTGATGTATGTATACTATGGAATGTTTTGTTGCTACTACCCTTATGTCCATGTTAGTTGTATTTCAACTGGTGACATGACTTTTTCTAGTTACTTTTGCTTTTTTTGTGTGTTTGAGGCCACTGTAGTATTTGTAATATTTGATCATGTCAATTTGCATTTACTTTTGAGAAGGAAAAGTAAATGCAACCTTACTTTTGAGATGCCCCTGATTTTTAAAGGATTTGTCATTCTTGTGAGCCTTTTCCCTGTCCATTGTCACTAGTGGGAATCCTTTTTTTACCCATATTTTTAAGTTTACTGAATTCTTCTTACTTGAAGCTCATTATTCTCATTTTGCTGCTCTCCCCCCCACCCCTTGGTTGTTTGCATGAAATTTGTTACGAACATTTCTATTCTCAACTGATTTCTGCTTTGTGGGTATTGTTTAAAGTTTTAGAGAGGGCTTTTCTGTAATTCTCCTTCCTTCTGTATCAAAGTGCATTGCCACTGCATCCTGAGGTTGGACTTCCTTTGTTCTGCTGTCCTTGTTGAAACAGGAATGCAGTGCCCTCTGCCACAAAGCTCTGAAGTTACATGAATGGCTCTGGGGGGTGTTCATGAGGAGTTTCATCTAGGTTTGAGCATGAGGTTAAAACACAAAAGTGCTGTTTTTTCCTGATGTATTTTAAAATGAGTTAGTAGAACTTGCTGTCTTGCAGGCTAAAATTCAAAATGTGTTTTCTGTTAGCATTACAATGAATTGATTTTAAAAAGATCAAGATAATACTGTTAACACTGGCTCTTGATTAAGGTCTCTTTATGAACAAAATGTTCATCCTGGATATCTAACTGGTTTTCAAAATACTCTGTAAAATATTATGGCATCGACAGTATGACTCCACCCTTCTTTCTTCTCTCAAATGTGGCTGAAAATACTGCAACTAGTTAGAAATTCTGTACAGGCAACATTGTGCATTATCATTTTTGATGATTTGTTATTTGGAGAGCTCTTGGGAACTGGCAGGTTTGATGAAATAAATTCCTTCAGTCTGCTGGAACCTGACTTCATCAAACTGGGTAACAGAAGAAAAGAAAAGTTCTTTATGCATGCGTGTTTTTGTTCTAATTCTCACAAAATTCATAGGCATTAGATGTTCAGATAAATGTATTTTTGTTCTAAATTAAAATCCTCTAATGTCAGATAACTGTATATTTGTAATCTTAGCTTGTACGGTTGCTCTGAAGTTAGATATTAAAGGAAAGGGAGAAAGAGCTGCTTAGTAATGGGAACTGCCTTTACCCACGTTGCTTTCCTAAAGATTTTAGAAGAAAAGTAAACTACATTACGTATATTGCACAAGCAGGGCATGTTACATGATAAAGTATCTCAGAGTAGCTAAAATATCGCAAAGCTCTGCCCATGTTTACTACGTTGTAACTTGTTGGCTTAGCTATGCCAGAATGATTAGTGTTAGCAAAGAATGCTAATACATGTGTGAGGTGAGCTATGAATGGTTGTAGGGCAGATACTGAGATTATTGAGCCAAGCACAGCATTTAGTTTTCTTGCGCTGGACAATGACTCTGTATTTTTCCATCTCAACCAAATTTCTTTCCCCAAAATGTTTTTTATTCTGCTTTTGAGTGTGTATTTTCTTTCCTCCCCCACCCTCCCGACCCAAGGGGAAAAGGAGGATTTATTTGAAATTGGGGTACTTATGATCACACTTACAAGTAGAATAAAAAAATGTAGTAGTAGTTTCTTTTCAGGTATGTACCTACACTGTAAGGCTCAAAAAGATGGTCCATTTCTCTCTCCTTCCCTGTGCGTGTGTTTTCATTTCTCTTTTTAAACCCTGTAACGTCTTGCCCTTTTTTTTTTTTTTAAATGTTCTTTGATCACTTGTCAGGAAGTACTTTGAAATAAGAGGACTTTATTTTCATCCTGCCATAGTTACACATGACAGAGGGCAAAACACTTATACTGTGTAAACTTGTTAGATATTTGACAGTGTGGCCTTGTGGAGTTTTTTTCTTAGGTAAAACGGAGGAGGGAGGGGTGAAGGTGTAAGTGGAGTCTTGTCTCTTACGCTGCTGCTTCTGTGTCGCACAGTAGAGAGATTTTGAGACTTAGTTTTGAGAGTTCCTTTGTGATAAAGAGAATAGGGGTGAGCCGGAATGGGATGTGCTTGCTTAGCTACTGTCAGATGTTAATCAGATTTAAAAAAACAATAAAAATCACATGGTCACTTGCTGGGTTTCATCAAAGTGTAATCCATTTAAATGGCATGAGATTATGTTGAAGGGAATATAGCTTTGAAAAATGACATTTGATGTGTCACAAACTTTATTCTAATTCTTCTATTGTAGAAATTAACATGTCATTACTGTCCTAGCCTCTCTTCTGTTATGCTTTCTTGACAGTTATGTTGTTATCAGGCCCAGTGCAAATTACAGTGTTAATGGTTCTTCTGGTTAGATGTTAAATTTAAAAACCAAAAAAAAATCACAGTGTGGGAAGAGGCCAGTGTATAGTGGAAGAGTAGAGTATCTCCTTTTCCCATCCTGTGGTGCATGAGGGAAGGACAGATACGCTTTTAGCTTTGAAAAAAAGGAGGAAAAAAAAAAAAAAAAGAAGAAAAACCCACCAAGCATGCTACCTTTCCTCTCCCCAACCATGTGCACTTGGAGGGGCATTTTGTTCTCTTGTCAAGTGTTACTCTACAGGCATAAACAGAACAGAGTCTGGGACAAGTGAATACTAGTAGGGAAGAAGTGTCCGTAGTGCCGATGTTGCAGAGCGGAGTTACAGTGATGCCTGAACCAGCTTGAGAACTGGGAACAAGTTTAGGTCTGCCCTCCTGGTGCTGGACTTGAACCAGTTCGCCTTGAGAGACAGAGCTTGCTTGTAGCACTTAACTAATAGGGACCACATAGCTTTTGGTGTCCCAGTTGGCACATCTCTTCTCCCCTACTCTAGGAGGGAATAGCCTGGATCAGATCTTTGCATCTAGGTTACACACGCCGTAGCCTAGTAATAGGAACACATGGTGCTGATTTTGCAGTGCAGTTGAAATGCTTTAGTGAAGTATTTCCTGAAGGAGTGCTTTGTGGAGTAGCATGAAGTAGACTGTTGCGTGAAAACGAATATGACATAAACTGGAGACATGACAGAAGAGAGATAGGAGGGCATGTGAGAATAAGTAATTTCAAGGCGAGTAAAAGAAATACTTGCATATTAATGAAAATAGAATGAAACAAAACATTGGGAAGGATTGGGTAAATTGTTCTTTTACAGTCACTTAGGTAGATTTTTGTAAAGGATAAGACAGTTTTGGACAGTTCGTGGCATCTTATGTACTGCTTAGGGAAAGGTTACAGAAGCAGCTACTCTGAGTTGTTTTGGGTTCTACTGAGAATAATTATTTGCTGGAAGAATAATGTTAAGAAGCCTGTGCCAACTTCCCTCTCCACCCAGAGATGATCTGTTAAGTGAATTCTATCTGCTTAATCACTAGCCACTTCAAAGCATTGCCAAGTGTAGCTGGGTGCAACTGAATGTAATGCTTTGGTCAGGAAAGAAACTGATAGCGGTAACTTACATCTTGGTTTCAGTCATCAGCTGAATATGGTCTCTTCCCGTACTTGAGCAGATGCTTGTTTCCTTTGGATTTGATGGTGTGCTGTACATGTTTTCACTGTGTTTTCAGTGTTAATGTAACAGACTTACGTTGGGACTGGGAGAAAAGTAGGGAGAAGGGAAGAATCTTCCATATGGGAAAACTTGGTGTCTGGCTCAGGTTGCTCTTTTCCAGTGCTTTGAGAAACAGAGCTTATATGTTGGAGTGGGCAAGGTTGCTAGGGTTTTGCTGTTTTCAAAACCTATGGACTTCATAGACCAATGGACCTAAAAGTCCTTTATGTGTTCCCAGTATGCTGAATTGGGGTGACACCTGCTTGAAATGTTTAATGAATTATGCTATATGTTTGCAAAAGTACTCTAATGATCTTTCATGAAGGATAATAATAAATAACACTTATCTTTGTTTATGCTAAGAAAGAGATTTCTTATGTGCAAGATCAGGATTTTCTTCTGTGTAATGCATTGTGCAATAAGCTAATTGCAACAAGACTGTTTCTTATTCCTCCTTATGAAGCAAGGCAGTGCTTGGAGGCAGAATACCAGACGTGATAGACAGCTGGACTGATTTGCTCTGTCTAATTCTGTGTTTCTACAGTAGAAATGGCCTTTGCATTTTAAAAGCTGAATGTTGATTATGGCTGTTCAGACAAAATTATTTGAATGTGTGATTCTTTTTTGTGTCCTGTTTTTAAATCTGAATTTGATCGTGTCTCTCTGGATAACTGAATCAGCTGAACAGCTGGTAATATAAATGACTCTATATATTTCAGCAAAAAATCTGCCACTTTCTTCAGCAGCTTAGGGAAAAGAAAAAGTTAGGGGAAGAGATGTGTTTTTACACCCTTCAAGATAACAAAGTAGCTGGAAGATGAGCTAGGTTTCTATGACTAGCCAACTTTTCCCAGATAAACAAGGGTCAGACATCTGTATTATAATAAAATTCAATATCAAGCGTTTACATTTTCCTTAAATGACTCTGGTTTCTCCTTTCATGCTTTTTGGCATGGGATTAATTTTAGGTACTAAATACTTTAGGTATTTAGTGAACCTGAAAGTCACTAAATTTTAGGATAAGTCAAGAGCTTCCACAGAGAATGAAAGCAAATTACCAAGTGTGTGTAAACTGCATCATTTTCATCATTCAGTACAAAGAAACAAGTTGTAATTGTCCCATGAATGAGTAGCGTAATACATAAATGAGTAGCTGTACGTACAACATGACTTCAGGTGATTCTTTCACATTGAGTGTTTAATGACAAATCTGCTTGGGTTTATGGTTTTGTTTTAAGGGGATGGGAGGAGCCCTGTCACTTGGAATTCCTTGGCTGTATAGCAGATCACGTATGTACTGCAGGGCCGGTGGCTGAGAGCATCAGTGTTCCCAGCTGAATAACTGCTGGGGCTAACGGGTTTTGTGCTGTCTGCGGGCTTATAGCTGACTTGAGGAGGCGGGCGGGGGATATTAACTAAAAGGATTTTACTGTCATCTCTGAACATGGTAAGGAGAAATGTTTTGCCCGTGTTTGGCAGTTTTAAGACCATATTTTATTTTTAGAGTAGCTTCTTTGAGGAGAGTTCCAGTGCAATACAGAGAAAATCCCCTCAAAGATACCACGTGTCTGCTCTTGGGGCCTGAGCTGCTCCTTAGGGGCTGCTGGCTAAAGCCTCGGGTCCAGCCAGCCTGCCTAGTGCTCCTGGCGCTGGAGACGAAAGGGTGGCCTGCATCTGTAGTCAGCTCGCCTGCGATTGCAACATCCCTGAGGCTGCAACTGGGCAGCCTGAAGAAGCAGTAAATTACCCAGGATACAGTCCAGCAGAGGCTGGTACCACATGGGCTGCTCTGCTTATGGTGGTGTTTCCCTGGTCAGCTTTACTGTCCATGGGAATTTCCCGTAGCTGGCCCTTAGTTTGGCTGGCTGGGCTTCTCCTGGAAAGGCAGGTCTGTATTTGAGACTTGCATAATTTATTCTTAGTGGCCGGAGGTATCAGGTAAACTAGAGTTAAATTATTCATATAACTTTATTAAAGTGCATTTGAAACAGGAGCTTGCTTTTAAAATAAAGGTAAAACTTTCAGTAGGTATGTTTTGATGATGCTTTTTTTTGTTTTGGTTTGTTTTTTTTCTGACAGTCTGCCATTTTATTGTTTGGATGCAAATTACTCAAATGCTTATTTGAAGTTTGCATATTAGACAAGCCTGTTTATTTAAAAAAATCAAACCAAAACACCACAATGTCCTGATAAATACAGTCTCACAAGCATTCTCAGTTGGTTGTGTGCGAAGTCAAGTGTGAGGGGTCCAAAAGAGACGCTGTAAATCTTACCTCTGTTTCTCCATCATGCAGCATGATGCTTTTGATGTTTCTCCCCTCATCTTTGCTCCTCTGTGATTGACTTAGAGGAATGATAGAGGTGGGAGGGGAGGCTTTAGGAGTGTGTTTTCTGTGCCTTTCCCTTCTGGGAGTCAGCACTCAGATAGCACTCAGGACTGTTTTGATCTTGCAGACTTACGTTGTCCTTCCAGGAAGAGCATGCGTTACTGAGGGGTAGATTCACTATGGGATTATAGGAAGGATTGCGTTTATTGCTACGATGGACTCTGTTCTCAAGTGCATAAGCACTTTTATTTTTTACTTCATTAACAGTAAAATATAATTTGTTTTAAAATATGATTTTCTGGGATAGGCATTTGGTAAGTCACTTCAGTACTTGTATGGTGTTTTGATTCTCTGTTTCAACCAGACTGAGTGTAACATTCCACCTCTGGTATGTTCAGCCTTTGATTGGTCTCTTGCTTTTACCAAGTTCATTAAATTGATGTTAAAACTTAATACTACTTTTGTTTGAAAGTGCATGTAGTGTTTGGAAATGGCTGTTGTGTGGGGGGTTTTTTTGTTTGTTTGTTTTTAATTGCAGTCTGTGACAAAGTTGTTTGTTTGTTTGTTTTAAATAATATTGGAAAAGCTAACCTTATTAACTGACTTTCTGGTTCCAGGAAAAAGAATGGGAGTTTTCCTACCTGCCTTCATTGAGGCTAGAGTTTCATTCATTGTGCACATGTGAACCATTTTGATTCTTTAATTTCAAGCACAATTATGTACGTTTCTCAGTGAAGCACTATTTTCACTATATCTTATGATAAATATTTTAAAGCAGTTTGTTTGACCTCTAGTGTTGAGCTATGAAATTGCACCCCGTTGACACAAAAATGTCTTACATTTCAGAAAAACCGGTCTCCCCCAAATCAGGTACATTGAAGAGTCCACCTAAAGGCTTTGATACATCTGCAATTAACAAAAGCTATTACAATGTGGTGAGTGATCCTTTTTCCTCCATGTGAGCTGTTATACACAGTAGAATGTCATTTAACTAAATGCTCTTATCTGCACAAAAAATTTGGCAGTCTTGTCAGACCCTTAGTGCCAAAACTAGATAGGGGTTTTAGTGAATTCTCATATAAACAAGATCATTATTACTTTAATAGAAGATCACACATATGGATTCTTAAGCATGATGCAAAATTATAGTCTGAAGTAAGTGAATAATATATTATGCTCGTTTTATTTGCTTTGCTAGTTGTTAATTTCCCTTTTCTCTCCCATCCCCCAAGTATGCAATCAGTCTTCCCCAATCTCGATGAATTAATGAAATTGTGCTGTGTTAAAATGATTAAGAATATTTTTGTCCTGTTTGTTGAACAAGAGATTGAACATTTTGAATGAATTTGCCTCCTTTGTATTCATGCTTATAAATTAACTCAATTATTAACTTCAGGAACCTCTCCCTTACACTGATGGATAGATGTCACAGCAAAAGCGGTATAGCCAGAGTCAGCCTTTAACACATGCGTAGCAATTCTTAACCTAGTCAGACCTCTTTAGTAGATGCATGTAAGAAACATACCAAACTCTATCTTTAAATGTGTTGTTGTAACCATTTTGAGAATCCTTTATTTGCTAACACTAGACAGACTGGGAAGCAATAAGCATCTTACTGTTTCTGTTAACCACTGCTCCCTGCTGGTGTAAAACCAAAACACAAGGTTTCTTACCCTTTTCTTTGAAGCAGCTGTCATTGTTTGTAATTTTATTTGTCAGTTTTTAGCAGGGATCATAAAGCATCCTTTTATGCTTTCATCTTCTGCGGTTGTGGCATGAATAACACCAGCCACCTGGAAGAAGAGAGCAGTTTTTTATAGTCCCCTAACTGAAAACAATGAAGCAACCTCCTGCTTCTCCCCCTGGCTTGCCTGGTGCCTCGGTCCAGTAGCCATAATTCCACAGTAAAGGGAGGGCTGTGATTTGGCTGTTGTATCCCACACCTGCTAGTCACAGTGGAAAGCACCTGTGCAGGCACACCCTCCTTCAAACTGCAGGAAGTAATGATCTTACTGTGGTATGTCCAGCAACAAAACATTGGATAGTTTTCCTTTTCACTTTTGTTTTTCACTGTATCTCTTTATAGTATTTTTTTTTCAAAGTTGCTGTAGTGTGTAGTAGCAAATATATCTTCTCTATTGTTGTTTTGATGTTAAAACCGATGTTTTTCAATACAAGTAAACTGAAGTGAATGCAGCAAAGAGAAGATTTAGTTCCTTCAGTAGGCAGAAGACTACTCTTACTTAAGTTTAATCTTGATCTATGTTGAATTTTTAATCAAAATAAATTGGCAGTTCTCTTGAACACCAGTCCTTTATCTTTGTTTTGGTTTTGTTTTGTTGTTTGGGGTTTTTTTTTTTTTTTTAAAGTCAGTGGTAAATACATGCCTCATATATAATCTTATATTATTATTTCCCTGATAGATCTTAATATGATGAAAAGTAAGAGTTGCAGCTGTTTAATTAGGGCTTAAGTAAAACTCCAGTTTGACTGTGTCCGAAATGAATTGAATCTTGTGGTTGCATGTTTTACTCTGTAAGAGTAATACAGGCCATTTCGGGGGGTGATAGTGTACTTCAGTGAAAATAATAGGAAGTAAATGTTTGAATTTGCGTAAAACCATAGTTAAGGCAGCTAAGTTATGAAAGGCCATACAATTTTGAAATATCACCTTTGGCTTGTGTGCTTTTTATAATTGTTCCCTGGATAACCTATTATCATAATCATGGAGACTGAAGCTACTGTACGCTTTGGGAAACAGATAGCCATAGCTGGCTTTTAAAGTTGTTTAATTAAAAAAAAAAGAAGTGAAATCGGTGACCATTATACCTACTCTTGGAACTAGGTTATTTTCTATCTTGCTCAGGTGGAACTTCTTGGTGCACTGAACTGATGTGATAAGATTCCCACTGTCTTCACTGCTAGCTATTTATTAACTGTTGATGATACAATGCAGGGGGTGGGAAATGACCACTTCATAGTAACATATATAGTAAATTAGAGCACTGGCCCTAGAGTGCTGCTCTTAAATCTGTCTGCAGTGAATTGGATAATTGTCTTGTTTTCACATTTTGCCACACTGTGGAAAAAACACCTCTACTTTTTTTTTTTAAACAAAAAGAATAAAATGGTAAGCTTAAAAAATGAGAGGCTGTGCTGCAGCATGCACTTTGTTTCAGAGAAGTATGACTTTACTGCTATGCTTTAAAACCTAAATTAAGCTAACTAGCATCTAGGTTTTCTTGAAAAATACTGAGTGCTTCCAATGGCAATATAACTATAAAATAATTATTTTTAGTAATTATTAAATATGTAATGATTTTTACATGTAGGTAAGATACACAGCAAACCCATTCACTGAAGTGAAAGCAGTTTAGCCTGTGAGTTGAGTTTTTGTTCTGTCTTTATACATAAGCTGCAGACACGGGACTTCCCTGTGCCTGAAGTCTTATCATTGGTCTGCACTGATAATAAAATTGAGCCCATGCTAAGGTAAAACCAGAACAGCTCCAAATAAACCTTTGGCAACTAGTAGCTAAAAGGACATAGCCCAAGTTAAAGTAAGCATTAAATCTGTGTTAAAGGCTCTTTTGACAACCAAGCATGATTTGAGGCTGGTGCTCAAGCACTGTGTGCTGTTTTTAAATTGTGGCTATCTTCCACCTTACAGGTACGTGCTGAGACTCTGTAAACCTCATGATTATTTATTGCTGTTTTTCCTAGGGAAGGATTTGTGCAGTACATTTTTGTGGGTACATTCGTCAGACTGAGGACAAAATCAAAAGGCAGTTCAGAGGAAGTTCAGAAAGCGGTAGGAGAGGCTCTGCTCGTCTCCCTTTCTGGGAGAAGGGCTAGGACAGGCTAAGGGAAGGGTGCTTAATGTAAAGAGGAGACTGCTTTCACCTCTTTTGTTCTTCACCTTCTTGTAAAGGTCGTATTTATTTTTATGGATTCACAGAGCTCCATCTGAAGTTCATAACACAAATCGCATACCTTCTAGTCTCGCTGTGCTTTATTAGCTGCACCTTGCGCTAGGTGTTGCTGAGAAGACAGCAAATTTCGTTTATGCTTACATTTTGCCTGGCTCGGGAATGCAGGTTAGTAGAGAATGACTAGTGCTACAAGGTCTTGTCCTTCATAAAATGGTACAAGTCTACAGCAGTGTGTAATATGAACCAGACTTGTGATCAAGCATGAAGTTTTTTTTCATGTAGAAGTAATTTAGTAACCTGTTACTGAAGAAGTGGGCATATTATTGCAGGTTATTTCCTGAAGACAGAACAGGAGCTACTCTGAGTTTTATTTTTACTTGTTAATCCCTTGAGAATTTAAAACTTTGTGTCCAAAATAAAATTAGGTTATCTCTGCTTACAGGACAATTGTCTTGAGATTGAGTAGCTGTTCTAAAAGCCCGTAAAGATATGGGCAACTTTCTCCATAGTATGAGTATTTGGATGACCTCATTTTTCGTTTAAGTGTTTGAGAAGTGATGGAAAATAAGCACTCCTTTTGAGGCCACACTTCTGAAGTTGGGTCAAGAGTTTGTGTTTACTGAAGTTAATAAAAGTTTTTAAGGACCCTTGAGATATGGTATACTTGTGTGGTGCTTTACATTGCCCCTCTCAAGGGCCTGTTTTAAGGGGTTCATCTCTCAGATTCTCGTGATCCAGGAAAATTAGGCATTGATCACCATTTTGCTGAAGTACGTGGTATTTCAGTTGTATGCCATACTACTCCCATAAAATGGGAATGTGCTACAGGATCATGCCCAAGTGTAGCTGTGAAATCTGCCTTTTCTTCCTCTGATCTGGAAGGTGATCAGCTTCATGTCGGTCACTTAAAATCTGGTTTTTGGGTGGTGGTTTTTGCCTTAGGGAGATGGCTGGGGTTTTGTGTGACAGAATTGTTAACCATGCTTGAATTTTCCATGCCGTGTGATTGAGAGAGCTTGTGTTGTATAAGCTCAGTTGTCTGTGCCTGCCATTCATCAGTGTTACGGATTGTAAAAGCTGCCACTTCAATGCTGCTCTTTTGGTACCCAGTCTTATCTGTGCAAATGTTGTGGTGGAGCTGTGGAAGCAAGGTCTTCGAGGTCTCATGGGGTCTTGCAGCAGCCAGAACGCACAGAAAGCAGGAAAGGGAAGAAAGGTGATTATTAGAGCATGCGGGTGAGATGTGGATGTGAGGAATGTAAGGGTGCTCTGGTGCCAAAATACTGAGTTGCAATACTGACTACTTACCGCTTCAAAGCACAGTCCAAGCATTTAATCCTCATAGCTTCTCCGTGAGGTAGGTAAGTCAAGCTGGAAGGATGCGAGATTTCACAGAACTGGTGTGTTAGAGCTATGTAAGCAAGATTATTCTTTTTAAAAGATATTAAAAGTAAAAGAATGTTGCATGCAGTGGAAACTGTACTTGTAAGAAAAAAAAAAAGAGATTTAATGTGTTTTGGGAAGTGTTTACAACTGTGTATATCTAAAGTATTGTGTAACACTGTGAACTACTAGAATAATATAAAGCAGTATAAGTGTATCTAGTACTCTGCATAGGTTTTGTAGCATAGCTTTATTTACAGTTGCATTTATTTTCCTTTTTCCAGTAATTTATCAGGCTGCTAATTCTAGTTTTTAAGCATTCCCTTTTCTTTTTCTTCCTTTAAGTCTTTTTCCTCCAATCGCATATTCTCCATATTCCAAAGAAAATCCTTAAATAAAAATCCAAACCAGCACAGGAAAATAATGGAGTTGTGTCCAACATGAAACTACTTTTACTTCAAGCTTTTCAGACAGCTGTTTATAGCAAAGAATGGAAATACTCTTTGAGAAAGTGGAGCAGTGGTGCAGCCTTTAAAGATCTCTAGCGAATTTGTTGATTTTTATCTTGGAATGTCTTTTAGTGCTGTTCAGTGCTTCATCAGGACACTGTGTTTTTGTCCTTGGCTTTCGGTCTCCTTTTCCTCACTAATGGCTGTGTAATGACTTTAGGCTAGGAGTTTGGTTTGTTTTTTGGGTTTTTTTTTGTCGGAAAAGCCATATTGGAAAAGATTGGTCTTGCATTTAGTTTTGAACCTCGTGGATCCTCAGTACTTTTACATTTCCATTTTAACAACGGACTGACTTTGTTTTATATGTCTGTAAGAGAATGTGGGGTTTAATTAGTGCTATGATCAGTGGAATTTTTTTTTTTCTTTTCTGGTCTAAGTGGTCAAAAAAACCTTAGCTTTTTTAAAATTTGTGTGCCCATGTTGTACTTTATGCTCTAGTTTCATAGTTAGTAGCCATAACTTTCCCCGTGACATTCTTCTGTCATAGTGTTTAGCAGAGAATGGAGACATTTTAATCTTCAGTTCAGGATTCAGATTTCCAACAAAAGAATGAACTCAAAAGTGGTCTCTCCCTCCAAATGAATAGAAGCATTCAAGGAGTAAGCAGAATCAATGACACCAATGAAAGGAACAGTGAATTCTTCATTGACATACTGAACTATTTAAAGTTATTTCATCAGGTTTGCATTTAGGAATGAATGGCTTTTTTTATTTTCTAAGAAAGAGTATTGACTACAACAGCGAATAATGCACTCAATTACAGTAGTTACTATAAATGCTGAAATGAGATATTACTGTAGGCTTGACAAATATGGCATGTACCAAAATGAGAAGGTTTGTGGTGTGGCTTATGACCAGTGAATAGCAGAAAGTTTTCAAAGCTCAGTTGTGTTCATTGAACTGCATTTAATTCTGATGATTCTCTTGCTAAATTATCAACTTTTTGGAGGCAAAAAATAATTCACCTGCTATAGAAGCACAGTAGAACTTGGTGTGGCTGTATTGGAGGATATCCTAAAGCAGACTCACAGGAGATGGCCCAGTAAAATGCTTTCTTGTACATATTTGGGAGTATTTCAGTTGTTTGACTTACATGCAGCCAAAAAACAAGTGTGCGCTGTATTTTTTAAATTCCTGACTTTGCATCACAATCTGTTGTAATTTTCCCATGGTAGTGTGTATTATTGCACTCCCAGTGGAAAATTAGGCAGCCCCCCTTAAAAAGAATGCAATAATGCTAATCACATCGCAAAGTAAAGTTGTCAATTACTTGATATTTATAAACCTGTTAATATTCAGACCTTCTAGATAGAGCAGCGCATCTGAATAAGTAAACACTTTGCGAGCAAGATTAGTTGTAATGTGTTGTAATCGAGACCAAGAAAACGACACTAATTGTTCATTTCTCTTAGGACTTCTATTGTGCTTTACCAACCTCTGATGATCTTTGACTGTTCTGAAGTACATAAGAGGAATAATTACCCCTAGCTTTGGAAGAACGCTCTGTGTAGCTCTCAAATTTTACAGTGAAAGTTTTAAATGGAGCGAAATTCCTGTTAGTTTATCAATTCTTTTGTATATGGCTAAAGGATGGCTCATCGTGTGTGTGTGGTGGGTTTTTTCCTGTGAATTTCATAGATGTATTCAATGTATTCAGTGTTTTCTTGCTGATACTTAAATTTTTAATGTAGGAACACTCATTTAAATTTTCCTAGTGCTAAGTAAATTTTAGTATGCTTTAAAACTGGTATTGATTTGAACATTTTGAAGTATCTCTTAAAAAATACCAATTAGCAACTGTCATTTATTGTAGGTGCTACAAAATATATTAGAAACAGAAAACGAATATGCTAAGGAGCTACAAACAATGCTTTCAAACTACCTGCGACCATTACAAGCCAGTGAAAAGTATGTGAGTTTGTTTTGGTTTGTTTTTAAATTAAGCTTGCGATCTCTCTTGTATTGGGGAGGGTTTACATGGTTGAAATTTCAATGTCAATGTGTACTTTCTTGTGTGGACTGTGAGATTTTTGAGGCAGGGCTTGCTTTTATTCAGTTTGCTTGCTGACTGAAACAGTCTGGTCCTTGAGCTAAGAACCAGTAGGCATTTTCAGTTAAGGTTGTGGGTTTTATTAAAGCATGATTAGTCAATAACTGCAAACCTTTTATTTATTTTTACTCCAGGTTAAACTCGGCAAATACTTCATACTTAATGGGAAACCTGGAAGAAATAAGTTCTTTCCAGCAAATGCTTGTACAGTCTTTAGAAGAATGCACCAAGTAAGTACTATGCATACCAGATACTATAAAACTCTAACGAGCAAATATTTTTTCTTATTTTACTTGTGTATGTTGTTTGTGATAATTTTTGTTCCTTTCACTCTAAGGATAGTTGCTACAGCAGTACAGCCCAAACTAAGGTAAAAACAGAGCAGCTCCAAATAAACCTTTGGCAACTGGTAGCTAAAGGGACGTAGCCCGAGTTAAAGAGTGAGCATTAAATCTGTGTTAAAGGCTCTTTTGACAACCAAGCATGATTTGAGGCTGGTACTCTGGGACTGCTTGCTATTTTTAAGTTGTGGCTATCTGGTTTGGATAATGCATTGATTGCTTGTGCAGATAGGTATTGGCCTCAGGATGCACTTGCAGAGGTAGGAATTTTTATGTAGCTTGGAAACAATTTGTGAATTTCCATGATGCAGTTGCATACCAGTGGGGAAGTGGTAGAGTGGTGGTTTTTTGTTTTGGAGGCATGAATTTTAAGTCTTTTCTTAAAGTAAGAGAAAGAATGAAGGGAGCTTATGTTGTGATGGAACAGTGGAGGAGGGGGTAAGTGACTTGGATGAAGGGCGCTGTATGAGAACGCTTGTGCTTAGTATTCTGCTGTCCTAAACAATGGTAATCATCAAAATGTACTGGGAGAGGTGTGCAGGATAGGCAGAAAGAGCAATCTGAATTTAAAAAAAAAAAAACAAAAAACAAAACAAAAAACAACAAAACAAACAAAAAACCCCCAATGCCTCAATGCTTGTACTGTACCATATAGGAAGCATGAAGCACAGAAAGAATGGGATGAAGACACCTGTCCTCCTTCCATAGGTTAGGCTGAAGTGGTAGCTGGATATTTTTAAGCTTGTACCTCAGCACTTGGGAGTGTAAGGTGACCATATCACATTTGAGTTGTCCTAACAACTTTCTAGCGTTCGAACTCCACTGAACGTGGAGTTCCTGTTCCTAACCTCTGTTGTGTCCTTTTCTTTGCCTGTGTTCTGGTTTTGTCTGACCACGTGGTGAGCTAAGGCAACTTGCTAATTCCAACTTGCTTGTTTTCTGCCAAGTTAGTAATTTGAATTGCTAGTGAAGGCTTAGGCAAGTTTCAGTCTTTTCGGAGCACTTGGCTGTGGGAAGGAATGAATGTCTTAGAGGTGTTTTCTCCTCCATCCTTTGGCAGCAGTGATCTTTAGATCAGCTCCGTGTGTCTTGTTGTTTTGACCTCTTCCTCCTCTTTTCCTATGCGCTGCTCTGTGTGAAGAGGAAGCTTTGTCATGACAAAGTATAAGCTGCGTCCCCACTAGGCAGTAATGTGTGTCTGTTGCTGAGTTTGGATCCCATGTCCTCCTGCCACCTGGTTTCTCTCCCTCTCTCCTGCCTCTGGACGACTGAGACTGGAGAGAATGGGGAGGATGGTGGTGTAGTTTAGATGGCTACTCAGCAGTGGAATGGAAGCATTCTTGAAATGGCCTTTCTTCCACACTGTGTTTGAGAAAGAAGGATATTCTTTCTGGCAAGTTAGACTTGATCAGTTAGGTGTCTAAATCCCTGAGAATGACCGTTTGTCCCCATACTTAAGTGTTTCCTTTCTTTTCTTGTCACTGTGCTTTGTGTCATTCTTTTGTTACCATGATTTTTTTTCTCTGAGTCAGAAGTTGGGGAAATGAAGTACCTTGCATGAACAGACTGTCATCTTTTAAAACTTTTTATTAAGTTGGTCTTAAAAACAAGAGTGGAAGAGCGTATGCCTTTAAACAAGTATTACGGCAAGCTGTGTTTTAAATTGGTGTGTAGATTAATCTGATACTATAATGTAGCTTCAAGCTCAGAAAGCTTATTTAGAATTCCTTCCTTGATTTAAACTCTATTAGAGCACCTTCTCATAATGTCCTTTATTTCTTCTTCCTGGTAAGTGAAATATTGCTGTGTAATATATTAGGAACATAATGGATGCTAGTAGGTGGGCAGAGGAATTGATGCCCTAGGGTTACTGAAGGGTTACTGCAAACGTATTGTGTTATTTTCTTTTCATAAATATGCTGGTCATGCCAAGTCGTATTTCTAGCTTAATTTTCATCATAGCATATTGACTTGAGCGTCCAGCTTCCTCCTGTTTTGAATCTAATCCATCATGATTCCCATCGTGTAAAAGAATGCTTGCCCTGCTGCCTTGTTTTTTGTCATTTTGCCATGTTTTTTTGGCTGGTGAACCTGTTCTGTAAACTCAGAGTAGCTCCCAGGCTGAAAATAGATTTATCATTTTATTTTATTTTTGGCAGAGAGCTTATAGTTCCATCATTCAGGCACTTTATATTGCAGCATCCGGTGTCGTGTTTTTTCAGACTTGACATGTCGGAATGACCAAATGCCAGTTGTGGTGCCGCCAGCATACGTTGCTTGACAAATTCCCGTTCTTGGGCATGAGAGTTGAATGTTTTTTGAATTCCACACACCACTCGGGTCAGTTTGTCATTTGAGTTTTCTCTTAACAAATCCTGGCCTGTACTCCAGTGACAGAAACTTCCTGGTGCTTCTCTTCTTCTTGCCTGCACCACATTGGCTTGTTTAATTCTCATGTTGTTGTTTGGTTGGGGTTTGTTTGTTTGTTTGCTTGCTTTTTCCCCCAGAACACATAATGCTGTAGTGGGCTTTTTGTGTGTTTTGGGGGGAGGAGTTGTTTGGGGACATGACTTGGTTTTGATTGTGTGCCACCCTCCCACCCTGGCCCCAGCCTTAAAGCTCTTGTGGTGCATTGCTAGAGGTTTGTCCGCTTTCAGCCTGTCCAGGTTGGCCTCTGTTGCAGTATCGCTGTGGTGCTCCTGTGGGCTGCTCCATCTGTCACAGGCCTGGGAACACTTCTTGTCTGCCTGCCTGGGTGCCGCGCACCATCGGATGGATTTGTTTGGGGTTACTTCTACCTTTGTGACTTCTCTTCTTTATTTACTGAACAAAAGTGGCGTATGAAAGGAGTCTAACTAGCATTGAGTGAGAATCTTCTGGCTGATCTGCTTCAAAAGCGTGGTTTTTAACTGATGAAGTGCACTTTGTTTGGATGGATGGAATGTAACTGAGAAGGCAGAGAGATGCTGCTGGAGTCTTCAGTTGCAAAAGGGTGGATTTCTGACAGTGAACAGGGTGAGAGCGCTCCGTGCTCCAGTCTCTTGAAGACAAAAAGTGGTCCGGTGCTCTAGGTCTCTTTTCAGATCTGTGATCCAGTGCCAAAGCTCAGTTCTGCAGTGGTTCATGCAGCAGAAGAGTCTATGAACAAAGTCGGTGTCCGTCAAGTGACCTCTGGGCTGATCTAAATGATCTCTTTTGGAAGTATTGCTCTTTGGGTATTTTTGTAGCAGGAGACTGAACAGATGTCTCCTGCTATGAAAAAAAAAATAAAAAAATCTTCCATTCACCTGGGAATAGAAGCTGTCAGTCTATGGGTGTACTTCTCAGTAAGGGGAGGGACACGACACACAGGCTGGCTGGTGACACCAGTGTCACCTCTGTAGCAAATTGAAGGCATTGGCTGTCTTTTAGGTGGTATCACAGACTTACCTCCCTGCCCCATAATAGCCATCGCTGGGTTTTGCCCTCTCTTTCCCTCATGTCCCTGCTCTTACAGTCACAGTAACTGTGTTGTTTTTCTTTATCTAGTTCTGTGTTTGAGTGCAAGCAGATAATTCATGTTCTGGGGTGATCCTGGAGTGGAAGGGGAATTAAAAAAAAAAAAAAAGAGGGGGAGGCCAGGGTGTGAGAGGGAGATTGCTTAAATGTAATCCAAAACTCATCAGTGTTTCAGGTTTGTTTTTTGGAGTGCAGATACAAATTAAGTCTGTTAAAGGTTTATCCCGATATTGTCCCTTGCTTTTGGTTACTGTGAGTATCAACAGAAATAAGGCTATCAGTCTTAGTGAATTTGAACGTGGTGTCTTCAGATTGCCTGAAACAAACGTGTATTAACTGGTGTCTGAGAGGTAAGGCAAACAAATAGTGAAAGGTATGGTTGTGAAGAGAGCGTTGAAAATTAGACATGGATTGTGAATAAGTTGAATAGTGCCTTCATTTGTGTAAACAGTAGCTCAGAAAGTCGCGAAGTGTCCCCCTTATTTCAGTAACCTCATCAACTGTGAAACCTCAGGAGATAACATCTCATCTTGTGTTTCTTCACAAACTGCATCCCTTGGAGTCATTAATCACAATTATCCCTTAATAATTTTTGCAGAACTTCAGTTGTCCTGGGTCTTCTCTGCTATCAGCTTTTAAGTTCAAGACATTCTCTGTACTGACCTCCTGCAAACACCATTGATGCTCCAGCTCCTTCAAGAGGCTGAGAGAGGGGCAGGAAATTATGCTGTTTATCTTTCTGTGGGAGGAGATGGGGAAGAGCAGGAAAAGCCACCCAGATAATTAGAAGTTTCCAGTTTGTGGCAGGTTCTGCGGGGGGGGGCGGGGGGGGGTGTGTCTGTGTGTGTACACACACACTGCACGACACTCTTATAGTAACCACATAGTCAAGTGAAATTTAGGGACATCTGATCTTTTCCTTGCAAAAAAAACCCAACCAAAGAAACAAAACCAACATACAATGTTGATTACACTTTGCTATCTACTTTTCTTTTAAAATTGCCTCTGTTAGTCTATGTTTACATTTGTCTGGATTCATCGGAGTTTCCACAGCCTTTCTTAGAATGTTGTAATGTCTACTGACACCAGAACTAAGGCAGATTACTTCAAAACACGCAGGACATAATTAGATATTCTGTAATGTCACTCTTTCATCAGCTGCCAGTCAAGCTTTAGTTCAGTTCTGATCATTGGTTTTGATCAGAATCTTAAAGTAAGTGTGATTGAATAATGAGGTATTTTATTTTCTTTTCGCAAATTATCATGCATGTTGATGTTCATTCGTGGGAACCCAGTTTAAGTCTGGAGAAACAGAACTGATAGCTATATCAGATGTAACTCCAACAAGCAAATAATCTGTTAAGTGGTTTAGGTGTAGTTGTATGATGATGCCTCTACAATGTGTAGAACAGCAGAGGCTTTGTTATGGCTCTTTAATTCTGTAAATGAAATTAAAGCATGTCTTTGGCCTTTTTATAACTGAAGTTGTTATCGTTTATATATATATATGTATAAATATTATATGTGATTCCTTTTTAATTAAAGTATGAAATATGAGAAGGATATTGGGATGACAATTTCAGAATAAATTGTATAATACCGTACTCTTCACTGAACGCATTAATTACTAAAAGGTTTTTACGATGTGGAGATAGGCTTTAAATTGTTTTTTCAGCAGTTGAAGGTGATATAGGTAATTTATTAATTGTTACTCTAAAAATAGTAGAACACTTGCAACTAATGCATGGATTAGAGAAGTCAAAGGGGATGAGTTGCCACCCCCTCGTAAAGTCTGTTAATTATCTTAATTCAACAAAGCATATGCAATATAAAGTTGCAATGCATGTGCAACATGTAAAAGAGAATAATGTCAGTCTTTCATTCTGCTAAAAGAACAGCAGACTGAGAAGACACAGATGTCTGCTTGGTGCGAACAGCCATAATTCACTCTCCCCCTCCCAGCACTACAGTATGAAAAGACAAATTAACCATTTTCACAACTGTTTCTTGGGGCCTCTTACTATTTAATACTGAGTTATATGCCTTGAGCATGTCTTCAGAGTTTGAGGCTTTTGCTGCATCTATTACTTGAGGAATGTATTATTAGCTCATGCTTAGATTTATTAAAGAGGACCAGCTGCTAGGCAGGAAACGCTGCTTGGAAGGCTGTAATATAGCATTCCCTTAATATCCTGGGAAATGCCCCTGGTTTTCCCCTAAATACCTGCAAAAGCAGCCACTCTGATTTCAGAATTTAAACTTTTCTTGAAAGAGAAATGAAGATGGGTTTATGAAAGGGAGGTCCTGCTTCACTAACCTGGTCTCCTTCTATGACAAGGTGACCCGCTTAGTGGATGAGGGGAAGGCTGTGGATGTTGTCTACTTGGACTTTAGTAAGGCCTTTGACACTGTCTCCCACAGCATTCTCCTGGAGAAGCTGGCTGCTCATCGCTTAGACATGCATACTCTTTGCTGGGTAAAAGACTGGCTGGACGGCCGAGCCCAGAGAGTGGTGGTGAATGGCGTCAAATCCAGCTGGCAGCCGGTCACGAGTGGTGTTCCCCAGGGCTCAGTACTGGGGCCAGTCCTGTTCAATATCTTTATTGATGATCTGGATGAGGGGATTGAGTGCACCCTCAGTAAGTTTGCAGATGACACCAAGTTGGGTGGAAGTGTCGATCTGCTGGAGGGTAGGAAGGCCCTACAGAGGGACCTGGAGAGGCTGGGTCGTTGGGCCGGGGCCAACTGTATGAGATTCAACAAGGCCAAGTGCCGTGTCCTGCACTTGGGTCACAACAACCCCATGCAACGCTACAGGCTGGGGGAGGAGTGGCTGGAGAGCTGCCTGGCTGAAAAGGACCTGGGGGTGTCGGCTGACAGCCGCCTGAACATGAGCCAGCAGTGTGCCCAGGTGGCCAAGAAGGCCAATGGCATCCTGGCCTGTATCAGGAATAGTGTGGCCAGCAGGAGCAGGGAGGTGATAGTGCCCCTGTAGTCGGCACTGGTGAGGCCGCACCTCGAGTACTGCGTTCAGTTTTGGGCCCCTCACTACAAGAAGGCCATCGAGGTGCTGGAGCGTGTCCAGAGGAGGGCAAGGTGAAGGGTCTGGAGCACAAGTCTTATGAGGAGCGGCTGAGGGAGCTGGGGTTGTTTAGCCTGGAGAAGAGGAGGCTGAGGGGAGACCTTATTGCTCTCTGCAACTGCCTGAAAGGAGGTTGTAGCGAGGTGGAGGTCAATCTCTTCTCCCAGGTAACAAGCAGTAGGACGAGAGGAAAGGGCCTCAAGCTGCGCCAGGGGAAGTTTAGGTTGGGTATTAGGAAAAACTTCTTCACCGAAAGGGTAGTCAGGCACTGGAACAGGCTGCCCGGGGAAGTGGTTGAGTCTCCATCCCTGGAGGTGTTTTTTAAAGAAGGGTGGACGTGGTGCTTGAGGACATGGTTTAGTGGTGAACTTGGCAGTGCTAGGTTAACGGTTGGACTCGATGATCTTAAGGGTCTTTTCCAACCTTAATGATTCTATGATTCTATGCAGACAATAAAATATGGGCTCTAGCCTTTAATATAAGGAGCGCTGATAATGTGATCAGAGTGTATCTGGGATTCAGCTGTCATTTTCTGGGTGTCTATAATGAACGCTGCTTTCAAATACGGAAGCGTGTTTCCCCCGCCTTGTGTTTTGAATGTCTGTGTAGTCAAGTTTGACTTCATATTGGGTAGGTCTTCCCACACCGTACAGAGGGACTGAACAGCTTAGGAGACAGACTTACTGTTTTTGAATTTGGGGAAATATTTCTTGCGATGAACTTTGAATTTTAACTACTATGAGCAAACCTAAAGAGTGGGACAAGGTGACTGTATTTGAGCAGGATGGGAACATTCCCTGCCTGGAGGAGCAGCAGTCCTGGACAGCTGAATGGTTCTTTTCTACTGATGTTCACTGGAGCATCTTTCACCTTTTCCAAGGGAATATGCTAAATATTGATGTTTAGAGACTTTATGCACATGTTCAGGACAATTACAGAAAATCTGGACTTTTAAAAACTTTGTTTTTAAATAAAAACAATATTCTTCCAGAGAGAATTGTTGGAACTAATGCTAGCATGAAAACCTTTGACTGCTAACAGCATGTGTGTTGAATACTTACTGAGAACTCATCTAGCTTTAGAGCAGTGTGAAATACTGGTTTTAAGAGTAGTTAAATGGATGATGACAACAACAAAATCAACTGTATGTCTCATCTTGCAAACAAGCTGAAGCAAAGACTCAGCATATTTGTGTTAGGAGATGCAATCTTTATGCAAGGAGAGGAAATGTATGGAGAAATTGAGACATTTCATCTCCTTGCACGTGTTGTACAGTGGGTTTAGACAAGATGTCAGGGACTGATGAAAACTTAGTGTCCCATCTTCTGGTTGACTTCGGTGTGGGTTATACAATTGGCTATTGGCCATACAACCTGCTGCTGAAGAGGGTCAGTCCTTCAAGTGGGAGTTGCTCTGTAGAAAATAATAGGGTTTCATCCCTTCTGACACCCTTAGGATATCATTCGCTTTTTTGTCTAATTTATTCTCTCTCACATAGGAAGCAATCTAGTATAGATATTTTTGAGTGGTTCTGAGAGTGGTGATATGGTAGCAGTAAGGAAGCCTGGCTGGTTAGAGTATATGCTTCTTCCCATCAGTTTATGTTTAACTTGAAAATTATTTTAGATTTTAAAAAAACATATGAGAGTGCCTTTATTTGTATCTGAAATATGCAGCTTAAGGAGATACTAAGAATAAGACTGGAAGAGTTGCATTTTTCTTTTTTTTTTTTTTTTCCCCTGCTTATGCAGATGCAAAAGCAGAAGCCAGACGACTTCTTTGTGCTGATTGTACCAGTTCTAAGCTGGTGCCACACAGCCAATTTCAGATATTTATACTCCAGATATTTTCTTACTGCAATTTGAGATGACAGTTTCTGCTGAAACTTTTGAAATATACCCTGTGTATATTCATAGTGTCTTTCTTCGTATCCCGTTCTCCCTTATTTATGTGAATAAATGTGTGTATATTCCTCTGACAAACCTGATCAAAACTGATTAGGTTCACCAAGACTGTGTGAAAGTAAGCTTTTCTTCTAAATACTGCTTCTCCTGCTGAGTCATGTTTTTTTTGCCAAAGTCACTGAGCTTGCTGTTATTTAAGCACCATTTTACGCTAGACAAAATAAGCTCTTCTGAACAGAATTGTGAAATTTTCCTTCACTGCTTAGCAAACGTGGTGCATTTGAGCATGAAAGGTTAAGGAAGTATGAGTTATAGAAAGTATTTCTGTACTGACAGTGGTAAAGAAGCACTCTTGCCCTGGTTACAAATCAACATAAAGTGTGTTATGGTCCTTAGAAAGCAAGATGAGTGACAATTGTGTAAAAACAGCCTGTTACTGCACTGTAACTGGCTTCTGTTTGTGCTATCAGAGCTTAATATGGTACTTAGATCTTTTAACGAATATTTTAAGCCTATGATCTCTGCTGGTGTAGGGTAGAGGGAGAGAATCCTGTTGCTACTCCATTCAGTTTTTGTCTAAGTGCTGAAATAGTGCTTTTAAGATTTGACATGGCATATATAAGTGGATAGTAAACTGTTCTAACAGACAAGTATGTTGACTGAAAATCAAACTCCTAAAGAAGGTGCTAATTACCACTAATACTTGAAAAAATTTTGCTGAATGACCATCTTACATGTATGTACCATATTCTGCGTATACTGTGGTAGCATAATCAGGCCTGACAGTTGCAGGGTTGAAGTTGTAAAGAAGGAAGAGAAAGGTGTTGATTGCTGGTCAGTGACCATAGAAATCTATCTGTTTATTAAAAACAAACAAACAAAAAAACCCACACAACAACAAAACAAAAAGAAAACCCCGGTATACACTGCTTTTCCAGGCTTTAATTTAGTTCTGTGTTTGGTTGGTATTACAGTAATTTCATCTCTTACTCTGTTTTTAGGTTGCCTGAAGCTCAGCAGAGGGTTGGAGGATGTTTTCTAAATTTGATGCCACAAATGAAAAGCTTATACCTTGCATACTGTGCCAACCATCCATCAGCAGTAAATGTTCTCACAGAACACAGGTACGTTTACTTTGTGGTCTTTTAAGTCCGATACAAAAAAAGTGCATAAAATACACTTGTGTTGTAAAGCTGTGATGTCTCCTTTGACACCACATTTGGTATGATAGAGCTTGTTTAAGGAAAAAAAAAAAGTAGTAGTATGTATTTTTTAAAAGGACAAAAAAACCTCACAACACAAAGCTGTGCCACGTGATCAGGACCAGCTTATCACTTTTGGCAGTGTGTTATGAAGTATTTGAGAGCATTTTCTCATTTAAAGAACGCATGCTGGACTCTGAGTATGTAAAACAATGTGTATTGATTGTCACCTTTGTTTAAAAAAAATGTCGAGAGCAAAACAAATTTGTGGAATCATGGCATAATTGACATGATTACTAGTAGACAGTTGGTGAATTGTAACTTAGCCCTATAGAAGCCTGTACATTTGTATGTACTTAATTTTATAATGGTATACCCTTAGCTTTACTTTTAAGTGATATGAAAGGTGTGTGAGCTTTTCAAGTTTATGAGATTAGTATTTTCTGTGTGTAAGAAGTAGGATGCTGAGTTAACTTGATGGAGGTTGCTCAGCTTTGGGACTGACCTTAAATTTGCATAGAAGATGCCCTGTATCACTTTGAGGGAAGAGAGTTGAGGCCAGAACTTGTTTAAAGAAGTCTGCTTTCACAAACTTGTCCTGTGTATTCTCCTCATGGGCACGTGCTGCAGCAGCTGTTAGTTTGGGACTATTTATGTTTGCTTGTGGTGCAGGACAGAACCATGACCTTCTCTTGAAATTGCTATACATAGAACAAATTCTAGCAAGATATCTGTTCTTTTTGCCTTCCCCTCCTGCTTTTTTTGTCTTCTTGTGATGGACCAAAGTAAACATATTTTGAATACCTTAACTCTTCCTAAACAAAGAGGAGCATAATTGAGTTGTTTTCTATTGTGTTACCTTCTTCCAAGAACTTGCATTTTGTTTTAACAGCAACAATATGTGGCATTTATGAGTTTTACTCATAATCGTATAAATAAAAACCTGCTAGCTACCAAGTACTATGAACTATTACTTTTGTCAGACGTGCAACTATGTTTCAACCCCACTTTGAAAAATCAATCTGCAAATTCACATTGCAATTTAGGCAGAAAGGAGGTGTTTGGGTTTTTGTTTTTTTTTTGTCAGAAGCAATGACGAATTAAAATCAAACAAGACAAAATATGTTTAAAACCCCCTGATGAAACCCCTTAGTGTTTGTTTTCTTTCAAATGGCCTAGTTCTAGTAACACTTTCCGTAAATGGTAAAATATTTAGGTGATTCATGCCTATGGGGTTTTTAATACTTTTAGGCTTTTTAGATTTTGTGTGTGTTTGTGCCTTTATGCTCTTTCCATACAGAGGTCTGGGATTTAATGTATAGATGGACGATGGCAAGTGATAGCAAAGTGATCATCTACATTTCTTAAGATTTGGAGGTATTTGTAAAGGATTAGCATAACTTCTTTTTATCCTAACTCCTGGAAAACAGAGGGAATAGCCATGTCTGAGAAGCCATGACAGAAATGCTAGGAAGGCAAGCTACTTGTTCTGCAGATGGGGAAGAGCAGCATTTCTTCTCTTCTGTGTCGCTTTGGGCTTAGGTTGTCCTAAGAAAAATTCAACTTCTGGTCTGTAAAGTCAGCTTGATATCAAATCCTGGTGGAGTCAATATAAATATCGTAGAGCATCAAGTCATTTGGATGTGGAAGTAGGTTCAAAGCAATTGTATTGTTTGTAAGAGATCAAGGGGGGAGGTGAGTTGTGATAAACGGCTTTCTGTTTAATGCTATTGTGTTGCCAGGCATGAGTCAACAGAAGTGAATCCTGTTGGTTTGTTTTTTTTTAATTACTCCTATTTTATTATTCTAAGCCCTTCATTTTTGTTTAACACCGTTGCTGTAGGTAGCAAGTGGCTTGACTAAAAATTCTGCTTGAGACAGCTGCTATGAAGAAATTAGAAGGTGGCTTTAAGCAGTTCTGAACCTTTACCTTTCAGAATGCCAGAAAGCTTTTAATTACATTGCTTTAAAGGTAGGGGAAAAATGACTTTTCTGCCAAGAATAACACACTGATTGAAGGCATGAAGAAAAGGAAAATACTCGGAACTCTCTCCTTGTCTATTTAGTTGCGATATTTTTATTGTGTAAAAGCATCCCTAGTAAATCTTTAATGTAAAAATTACTGTGAGGTTTGAGGATAGTCATGATTGTAGTAATAATGAAACAACTACACTGCAGTGAATACTAGATTAATATTGAGCTGAAATTTTTCAGAGATGCAAAAGACTGAGGTTTAAGACTTTTAAGAAACAGTGATGATCAGTTGGCTGGTTTTGCAGTATAGTTTTAGCAGAGGGTCCAAAAACATTATATGCGGTTTAATACCAGCAAAAATATGGCAGAGAAATAGATGTTTGCTGAATTCTTGTATTTGAGTATCATGTTTGTAACAGCTGTGCTATTCGGTAGTGTTTTAGAGCAGAAAAAGGCACAGTCTGGAGCGGTTTGATTTGAAACAAATTCTTGCTGTCTACAGCAGATTACTTCTTACCATGAACTCTGTGCACTTCGTAAACTGAACACATATGCATTAACTGTGCTTCTGAAAGCCTTTCTACAAAAAAACCTTGCAGATAGTTTTAAGTCAGATTCTTATATCACAGAATTAATATTTTCTGCAGTTTATTAAGTTCACTTGCTTTTGGTGGGGACCATACCAACAAAAAAGAAACAAAAGAGTCTCCTAGAGAATGGCTCTAGGTGAAACTTCAGAAACTTTACCTCTATTTTGTTTTTTTTATTCTGTAAAATAGACTAGTTTTACTATTGTTTTTAGTCAGTGACAGTAAAAACACAACTTAAAGGAAATTGGCTATAATTTTGAAGCATTAACTGTATTGTTTCTTTAACCAGTTGGATCACTGTGACATCAAAATTGTAAGCAGTCATCTGATTTAATGGGATATTACACATATGAGGTTTTTATATGTAATTTTCTGAAGTATCAAGCATGCTCTTTGAGCAGTGTTGTAATACCTGTTAAAATGTCATTGACGCCTCATAAAGACTCTGTGTCTACATATAGATAGATAAAACTTGATGATATTAACTTAGAATTATTTTGGACTTCTAGTCAAAAGCTTCTTTTTTGAATAGCATTTTTGTGAAGTTGATTCTAAATAGCAGTACTTGGGATGGGGCTGGAGATTTAAAAGGGGCATTCAATTGGAATGTGACTGGGGTTTTTTTAAATGCCATTCAGTATGAATGCCAGCCTGTGTTTCCTCTTTCTCTGTCATTTGCTTCTTGATCATATGTAGCAGCAACATGGGGACTATTATTCAATTAGTACAAAATAAGGGGGTGTGTGCATATCTATGTTCACATATGTGCGTGTTTATATAAATACGCAGTTGGGGGTCAAGAAGGTTAATTATATTACTTAATGAATAAGAGATTTTTCATGTTCACATCTTCAAAGCCACAAACATCTTTCATTTCCTTAAATTAATTATTAATAGTCGAACTATTGAAATGAATATCATTAGAGACCTGAGCATATGTGAATATGCAGAAATGGGAATAAAACCTAATACAGCCCATACAGGAGTTCAGGTTCCAGAGCTGCATTTTTCTGAGGTTGCATTTGCCTCTGATACTCACAACAACAAAAAAAATCTTTCTATTAAGTTTGGGAAACAGATTCTCTTCTTGGTACCAGTTGTGGCACTGTAAGTTTTATCCAGGTGTTAGAGTTGGTACTCAACAAAATTTCTCCGATTTCATACAGTCCTGAAATTTGGTAGGTACTTTTTGTCTTGGGAATTGTTTCAAGGCCATTGCATGTTTTTTGCAGAATTAAAATTCTTTGTGTAATGAATCAAGAATTTCTAAGAATTAAGTCATTTTTCCTTAGGTCTGTCATTGTGTCTTGTAATTATGTCTTATGCCACTGGCTGGAGCTGAAGAGGTGGAGCTCATCAGGTGCAGCTGACTGGTGGCTCTGCAGAGATCAGTGTTTTGCATATTTGCACCACTGCCTCTTAGCTTGTTCTCCTTGTTCCCTTCTCTCATAGTAGCTATAGTGCCACTGTACGTGATCCCTGTTTTACTTACTTTATTCCTACATACAGTTGTACCTCTCTGGCTGCATTGTATGAGGTTTTAGTTTCTAACATACCTTAGCTTTTCTTGAGAATCCCAGTTCAAGTCCAAGGGTAGGTGTTATTTTTGGAGAGAATTTTGCTAGCTGGTGAGAGCAGAGCTGCCTCGAGGGCGTAGCGTTTAGTCAAAGTAGCATTGATTGCTGCGTGTGCTTCTCATCATAGACATATGCTTGCCTTCCAGTAAGAGAAGAAACAGGATGAGCAACCTAAGGCATGAAAGAATGAATTTCCCTCAAATAAATTAAAAAAAAAAAAAAAAAAGAAAAAAAAAAAACAACCCAAACAGCTGGATACAAAGTACAGAAATGGATAATTCCAGTGGGGTAAGGAGTCCCAGGAACATGAGATATTACCTACCTGGGGAAGATCACAAGCCACAAAGCTCAGTGCAAGGGGAAACTCCAGCAAAGAAAAAGAGGAGCAGAAGCTAGGACTGGGACTTTGTGGACTGTATCCAAAATGACAAAAGGGAAGATATTTGAGTATAGAACTCAGTGAAGGGTGGATAACATAATGGGAAAAAAGTCTAACAGGCCCCACTGATCAGTGGACATAAAACTCTTCTGAAGAAATACAGAGAGACTCAATGTGATCAGCATTAAGTATGTCATTATTGGAAGAGGGGGAGGTTTTAAAGCTTTTTTACTTTATTTAAACAACACCATGTTTATTTTAAAACAAAATGGAAGAATAATGTTACCAAAAGAAAATTTAATTTGCTGAAAAGGCAGCCAAAAATTGGTAATATATGCCCGCTTTTTGTTAATTTTGCAAAGTGGCAAGTGTTGAGCTGGTTCTCAGCTGGAACAAAGCTATTCACAAATCTTTGCTTGTTCAAACATTAGTTTTGCTAGATTCTTCTGTTCTCTTAGATAACATGTCCCAAGCATATTCTACACTTGCATCATGGACCTAGCAGTCTGGATAAAATTTGTGGAGCTGAAACATCACAATTACTCTGAGTAACTGGAGCGAGGAATACAGATCAGCTTGAGTCAGAAAACTCTTTGTGCCTCCCCCACTTCGGTGCATCTCTGAGAGCCTGCAAGTGTGCAGGCTGATGTCATACGCCAAGCAACAGTCCCCGGGAGAGGAGCTTGACTGGGAAGGTTAGCACTAGGAAATTAAAAGCTGCAGTTGAGGGGTTGCTGAGCCAGGCTGTGCCACAACGCTCTCAAAATGCGGTGCCTGTGTGCAGTCCTCAGACCCCTCAGCAGTGATAGCTCCTGCTCCTTCTATTACAAACAGAGACCTGCTTCAGAAGTGTAAGTTGTAATTTTAAATGTATACGTTTTAGTTCCTGGATGTGCTCTCCAGTTTAAGTGGTTTGTGTTTTGCTGTTTTTGTTTTTTTTTTCCTTCTGCTACTGTAGGCACATCTGAACTTGTTTCCTTCCCCTTGCCCGGTCTGATTTGGAGATTCGAGGCAGCTGTACTAAGGAAGATTTGAATATATTAATAGGGCTTAAAGGCACTTTTCATGGTGATCTTTAAAATATCTCAAGCTGTGAGCTAACTCTAGTTTGGAGTGAGGAGAACTCTTCAGCGTGGGATTTCAGGATAAATGAAGCACAGCACTTTTGTATGCTTCTCTGCATTTTATTCTGTAGAATTACTCAAGTGATGAATTCAAATCTCAGCTGCCTCTTTCTGAAAAGCTACTTATTTAGGCAGTTGTGACTAAGTTGATGATTTCACTGTTCAAAAGTTTTTCCCCTTCAGTTAAATGATACCTCTTTTTAAAACATACTACTTAGCTGTGGGCCAGAGTTTTATTGAGCATATACTGCCTAGGAGAGTGTGGTACTTGCAGGCATCAATTGAAATTGTGACATGAAAGAGCCATTGTCTTCGGCAAAGCAGCTGTGCTCTTGAGCTAACAACACTGACTTTTAAGCGGCTATTAATTAAAAAACAGTTGTGAACTGCTGTCATATTCAAACAGTATTTTAACCCACCCATATTTTATTGAAAGTAAACCTTTGCATTATGTTACGTATTGTATTTATCGTTTGCGGATAAATGAGGGATGCTCACTTTAAGCTTTGAGCTGTCCATTTTGCCAGATATTTTACGTCCACGAAGCTGCAGAGGTAGCAGGTTGGTTTAGCACGAGCAGACTGCTAACGGGGTCTGCGTGATGGAACTGCTCAGACAAAATTTTGGGTACTATTAAAAGAGTGTGTGTGTGTGTGTGTGTTCACACTAGAGTTTGAACAAGCTGGCGTGTCAAAACTTGTCAGAGGGAAGCACAGAAGTGTATGAAAGAAAACATTGTCCTCTTGGGAATGTTGGGAAGAAAACTACGTCATTCCATTTTAATTACACCTATTAACACTGCTCGGTGCAAAAGGCTTCCTGATGATGCCATCGCTAAGCGTGTTTTTCAGGACTTTGTGTACATTTCAAGTGAGCTGAGGTTTAAACTTGCTCTGTAGGTTCCTATACTGTGATTAACTAAAAAGGAGGTGATAAACAACCAAGTATCTCATGGCGAAGAGCAGTGAATGGCTTGGAAACTGCTGCAACATTGCGTAACCACAGAGTGTGTTTAGTTAAAGGAATTGCAGAGTCGACAGGGAAAACAAGATAGTATCAGGTTTTTATTTCAGGTTTCCAAGTAGTTGATCTTAATTCAGGCTACAGTGAGGGTTTTTTTTTCCCATTTTCTGGCACGTTTCATAATGCTGAAGTCGGGAAGGAATGGAACAGTGATAATGAAAATTAGAAATGTGAATGTGGGTGAAATGGTAACCAATGTTCCTCCTACTGTAGAGGCATGAAATAAAAAAAGAAAAAGAAAAAAAAAAAAAGCATTGTGTAAACGGATAGCTCAGCAAATAGCATTTATATAATGCATTTGTCTGCACCCAGTAGCGTGGAGATGGCCAAAGTAATTAGGAATGACGATTTTTGTGTCTTTGCAATCTAAAGGCAAAAATCAGTGCTGTTCAGAACAATGTTAAGTCGAATGGCCTGTGGTATTTGCAATGGGCACGTCTCATAGAGGGTACTGGTATGTTGGGGAGAAAAGAGAAGCTGCGTAGACATGCGTGTGGATTGTGCTGCCTGAAATGGAGAAGAGCGGCAGGTAATGTGTGAAAGGAATAGTTGATGAAGTTAGGCAGCAGGGGCTGTGTGTCTGGCTGAAGCAAACAAAATGCAAAGAATGAGTTTAAATGTTTACTTGAAGATACATATCAAGTACCTTAGGTACTCTAACTTTGACACTGACATGGGTGGGGGTGCGTACAGGGAGAATTGATGGAGGGAACAAAAAAAAAGGCACTAGCGTGCATAAGATCAGTGTCATATACACAGTGAATTTAAATTTAAAACCACTGAGTGCCTTGAGACAGATGGGCTTTCACAGGTGAGCTTTGGTAAAGCTTTCTGTGGCAACTGGGTGGCCTACCCTCGTTTGTCCACCCCATCACCATGCTGGAAACAGCTGCTACCCTTTAGCTGAGTCGGGAGAAGAGGATGTGCCACCATGCCGTAGCCATTCAGCTCTGCGTTCCAGCAAATTAGCCTGAATCCTTTGTGAACAAGTAGCTGGTAACACTGTAAAACCAGATATAAGTATGAGTCAAAATCCTTAGTCTTGTTTAGGGTGCCACCAGAATCAGTTGTCAAGTTCTGTAGTTGGTGTGATTTTTGTGCTGAGTAAGGGCTGTGACTAAAAACACAAGGCAAAGTAGGTCTTCAGGCTCTAGGTATTCAGAGTTGGCCAGCTTTACTTCTTAAATCTAAATTCAAGCTAGAAAAGTACTCAGGTTTATCTGTGCTGCACTATTATAATTTTTCCATACAAAGGTTTTTCATTGGGTTTTAATTTTGGCTAAAACCTGATCATGTCCCAAGCTGATTTTAGGAGGCCTAGAGTTGCTGATACACATCGCTTGAGAGGGATGTAGCAAGGTCTGCCTGGTGGAGCCGTGGGTGTTCTCAAGGGTGCCCAGCCCTTCTCTTTGCATCTTTAAAACGCAAAGCAGGTGCTGGGAAATCCCCTCACCCGATTTCTGGACTCTGCAGTTGAGTACAGCAGAAATTGCGCAAATACATGCACTGAGGAGTGCCTGAGTCTGGTTAGAATGGGGGTGAAGTGCTCTAAAAGAGGTTGTGTAAGGTTATGTCGGACCTGACACTTCAGAAACAGTGCTGGATGTATTTAAGCAAGGTACTGTAAGTAAGTAACAATTAACTAATCTGAAGACAAGTGAACATTGGAGTATACTGTATGGAAAAGTACCTTCTCTTCTGTGAACTTGGGGGAGCTTTAGCAGCTGGCAGGAGAGAGATCCAGGTGGGGTGGTGGACGAAGCACTTACGTTGGGGATGGAAGGTTGCTGTTCATGTTCTTGTTCTGCTCTCTTAATCTGTTTGGACAAATGACGTTAATAAGCAAAGTGTCACTTGTTCTGAAATGGGAAGGGGGGTGTTCGTGTGTCTTGAGGGAGGTAGGGAGGTCTGTTTTGTCATAATCTATGTAATGCTTTTATATAGCATGACTCACTGATAATTGAGCATGTGTGTTATGGAAGTGTCCTATCAGTATCTTTTTCCTAGGGAAATTGAGCAGGTCAAGATTTGCTTTCACTTCTGCATGGAAAAATTATGCCCTAGGTTTGGAGAACCTTGCCCTTCCCTTTTTGTTAATGTGGCCATAATGCACAAGTGTTCCTCCTTTATTGCTGTTTGATGTTTGACACTTCTTACACTTTCTAAAAGTACTGAACCTGGTAGCTGGCTAAGGCTTCCTTTGAAAAATGAGACTATGTCAATAACCAAGAAGGGGATAAAAATTTTTTATGGGAGTGTAATGCTATTAATCAGTAGAAAGTAAGGACTTTCAGGATATCGTAGGGTAGAATTTACATGACTGTCACATGAGAATAGTGTTATTTGTTGTGGGTTTTTTGCAGAACTAGTTAATTTACTATAACAAGGGCTCAAAACATGAGCAACCCCATCTGCAGATGTCTAGAATGACACAGCGTGAATGCAAGAAGATGTTATCTCTTTAATAAACGGCTTTCTGAATTTCCTTTATTCAGATTTTGTCTTTAGAATCCCACGTTCTTCTGTAACTCATATTTTCTGAAGCCTGGAAATCAGCCCAGGTGCTGCTGTACCTTCCTTTCCCCACAGTGAGGGCTCATTTTGTTCCTGGTCATTTAAACTCTAGAAAAGCTTGTCCTCCACCATAGTCCTCTGAAACCTCTGCTTTATAAGGAAGCAGAAGATTTAGCTATTTTAAGTTTCCTTGATAGCAAAGTGAGCTGAAATTTCCAGGATGCACTGCTTTTTTTAAGTGAGTTAATGTAAAAAGTTGAGGGGCTGGGCCAGTTCTTGGAAATGATTCAAACATGAAAAACCATCTGGATAGGGGAAGTAGCAGTTCATGATATTTGGAGAGCATGGATTTCTTACAGCAGCTTTGCTGTCAAAACAAGTGTGTTGTGTAAGTACACCCTCAGTGAAACCCGAACTTGTTTGAGAATAGATTGCGCAGTAATTATTTCTACTGTGGTCTACCATTTGTATGGCTGTTGGTTAGTTGGTCATTTTGCAATAACACCTTGGATGTGTGAGATGAGGTCATTAAACATGTAAGTGTGGGAGGAAAAAAGGTTCTGAAATGCTCTGTGTCTTCCCATTAGTGCCAGACACCTTAAAAATATTGATGCTTGATTAAATATGAAGCCATTGACTCATTTATGCTTGTGTATTATCTGTGTAAACCACCTCTAAGGTCAGATGTCATTTTACTAGAATAAAGATCTGAGTAATAAAATATAGCGCAAATGGCTTTCTTCTGTAATCGTTGCTTGGATGGGGTAGCATTTAGGAGCTGTCTTTGAGCATCAGTTGCCTAGAACGGTGGATTTGATCCTATGTCTGTTGTTCCATGGAAGGACCCCAAATCTGCAAATGTCTTTTTGTTCCTGTATTTTATTTAATGCAGAAACTTATCCCAGCACTTCAGTTGTACTTTAATTACTTTTTGATTTATTTGGCCTCTTGTTTTATTGGCAGAATTCATTGTGGATGAAAGACTGAAGCGAAGAATCCAATGTCATTTTAATTGTCTTGGTAATTTGATCTTAATTTGCTTAAATATCTTGTGTACACAGTGAGGATCTAGGAGAATTCATGGAGACGAAAGGTGCCAACAGCCCTGGGATCCTTGTACTGACCACGGGCCTCAGCAAACCTTTTATGCGTCTGGATAAATACCCCACGTTACTCAAAGAACTTGAAAGGCACATGGAGGTATATCTTATCAGCATTTATGTTCCAGCTTAATGATGATTTGACAACAATTATTTTAAAGGTACATGTCAAACATGATGGGACCCAAAATTACATTTGTTTGCTCTTCCGTCAGCCTTCTAAAATATGGGCTGCAATGGTTTAAAACTTAGTGCAGTAAAACTTCCTGTAAAAGCTAAACGTTTAAAGTAAAACTAGCCAGAGAAGTTAATCTTTACTCGTAGAACAGTCTTGCAGGGTCTTTGGTTGACTTGGCATTGAATGTGTCTCCTGCATACTACTTGAGGCTACTTTATCTTGTAGAAGGAGTGCTGCTTCTCATCTTAGGACCTCAGCGTGTCGAACACATCACCAAAGTAGTCCCTTTGACTTCTACCGAACACTGTCCAGAAATGATCTTTCCAATACGGGAAGGTGTTTGAGGAGCTACTGTTTCCGCCTTTGCATTTTATAGGTTAGATTTTTGGAGTGTGAAAGAGGGAGAGAAATAGAAAGTGTATGGGTCTTTGTCTTGTCACACAATTTGGTTTGTCAGTCAGTGACAATGGAACATACTAGTCTGTAAGGAATCTAGTTTGTGACAAAGCTAACGTGCCAAATAAAACTCTTTAAAATAAACACTTTCCTAGTAGGATTTAAAAATCTCTTGTCTACTAGGTCTTGTAAAACTTCCAAGGCTCTATTTTAAGCATAAGTAGGAATGTTATAAGTGACTCTTCATTTTTATTACAAGCCACCAGTGTTTGTTATAAGAATAAGGTGGCTGTGAAAAGAGAGGCCTACAACTCCTATTTTTCAGAATTGTTTATTTGTTTTTAGTTAAGCTTCTAAAATTTTTTAATTAATTTTAATAGAACTAAAGTTTTTATTGTGTGTTTTCTCTGTTTGTTTTTAGGATTATCATCCAGATCGTCCAGATATTCAAAAATCCATGACTGCCTTCAAAAATCTTTCTGTAAGAGTGATAAAAAAGTATATATTTTAAGTAGAATGTTTTCTAATTTCATCCTCCTCTATTGCTTTAGAAAAACGAAGCTTTTTTGTAAATAATTGTATAAGACATTTTTGAAAGCCTGGAAATGGATGCTGTTTGTGGGCAGAGCTAAGGATGGTAATTTGCTGGGGAGTTAGAGCAAATAGATTATTGATGCAAGAGCCACACAAGCATTTTGCACCTCTTGGTCTGCCCTCTCGCTCGTGCTTTGTCTCACTTTCTACTAGTGCTAGCATAACTAGTATCCTGAAGAAGGTGGTCTTTACAACAATTGAGTATATCTTCTGAGGTTTTTCTAAAGTGCATTCCTTCTAGGGGAATGGTGTTGAAGTTGCGGGAGAGAGGATGAAGGGCAAAGTGCTAGTGAAGTTCAGAAGATATGGAACTTCTAGTAATAACTGGAGTAGGAAGCCTAATTTGAACAGATGAGCGGTCTATTATTGTCTTTTTAAAAAAAAAAGTCAACTGCAATAAACATACTTAATGCAATCTCACTTACAATAAACTTAATGTTTTGTGTTTCCTGTTAGGAGAGTGTGCTGGCATTTCCCATTTTTTATTTTTTAAAGCAGAAATTTAGTGTTATCTGTGTTCAGAAGAAGTTTGGCAATCCCATTCTGTTGGGTGCTTTACAAACAAGAGGAAACAATTCTTGTTGAGAGAAATTCAAATGAATGGGAGTACAGCTAGTAGAGCAGGTTGGAGACATTTAATAAAAACAGGACATAAGATGATACACACTCAGTTTGCACAATTGGCATGGCTCTTTTTACTAAAGAAAGATGCTTTGTTGTATAGTTGTGTATTCATGACAGCTGTGTTACTCTATTCTGATGAGCCTAGCCATTTTTGGTTGGAAGTACAAAAATTAAAAATGTGAAGAAAGGAGAAATTTGAGAAACGGAGTTATGACTATTGGTAATAGTCATCTAAATGAAAATGCTTCACGTTAGGTGCTGTCTTCTGTGCACTACGACCGCAACAGTAAATACAACTGTACTGGTATTTCTACCCTTAACCTGCTCCAGATTGATACAGTTGATAGAGATGGTATTTTTCCCTATGTTTGTTAGGGACAATGTCAAGAAGTACGGAAACGGAAAGAACTTGAACTACAAATACTGACAGAAGCTATCCGTTGTTGGGAGGGAGAGGATATTAAAACACTTGGCAATGTGATTTACATGTCCCAGGTCATGATTCAGTGTGCTGGAAGTGAGGTAATGTCCTTCTCATCTTTACTGTTGGTCGGTCTTTCCATTTTGAATAAAATTAATTATAATCAGTATGCAGCAGAAATAAACAGAATGCTTCAGAGATACTAATCTAGACTAAAATCTTTCTCTACTGATTTAAGGCTTTTATTACAAAACGTGAAATAAATTTCCTTGAAGATGGATGGTCTCATTTGTAAAATTTACTGAAACGTAACCAAATATAGCAGTTATATAAACATTGCAAGATGATTTTGCAGGACTATTTTCAAAGTGCATAATTAAACAGGATTTTCCATGCGTATTTATGTTACAGGATCATTTTGCATAGCAGTTATTACAGTGTGTTTTAAATAACGAAAACTTTCAAGTTTTGTATTACAAGGTGTCTGAGGCACACTTTTCCCTCACTGTTTTGGGCACTTTGCTCAACCAGTAAATTTTGAAACACAAGCTTAAGAATCAAGTGGTTTTGGAGAAACAGAATAAGAGGAGACATTAGAAGGTCAGTGACACTGCAAAGTCTGGGGTGACTTTTTTAGAAACAAAACAAACAAAAAAAACACACAAAGAAAAGGTTGTCCTGCCAGAAATAATGTCAAAATAATCTTAAGAGCAAGTGCTAAAAGAAAAGAAATGTTATACAGATTACTGACATGTTTTTACTGTCAGTTGTTCCCCTGTAAAATCAATGAAGCTTTGAACTTGGTGGGGGCTTTGAATTGCAACCTTATTCAGTCAGTTTCCTCCCTTAGAACAAAGATGTCCATAAATATGAAGAAAGAGAAAAGTGTTTATGCAAGTGAATATTTCAGAATTTGTCACCTGACATTTTTCTCTCAGATATTTTGTTAGGTATTTAAATAAAAAAGATTCAATAGGGCTGGTAGTGCATCTTTTGCAGTCATGTCTCTTCTTGCAGTCTTCAAAACAAAACACCACCCCACCCCCTACTCTCATCAAGAGCTAAAATGTCAAATGTAATGGACTTCTAGAAGTTGCTGCATAGCATTACAGCTTTTTGATTAGATATAGAACAGCTTCATTTGTGCAAAAGCAATTGGTTTTGGTTTTGTCTTTTTTAAAATTACATCGACATTTATAAAGGTTTATTGAAAAACAGATAGAAACATTAAAACTAGGTAAGGACTTGTATTGTTTTGCAAAGATGCTTGAAATTGAGACGGTGGCTTTGTCAATGGATATATTTGTTTTGTCATTAAAATTAAAACATTATCCCTTAATGCTTCTCTTCTTCATTGTTTGTCTGTAGGAGTAGATTAAAAGTAAACCTTCTCCTCCTTCCATAAAAATACCCCCAAAACAAAAAACAAAGGACAACTTCATAAGTGAAACCAGCAAATAAAAACCAGAACAAAGTAACGAGTGTTTTTGTTGCGAATATAAGCATTATTAGTTTTCTTTTATCTTCTTTTTCTACTTTGAGGCATAATCCAACATAATGCAAAAATTTGATCTCTCCAGTTTGAGAGACCGTGGTCTTGACATTACCGTAACAGTATCCATCTAAATTATATTAAGAAATATATCTGATGTGTAATTTTGGTTTTGCTGAAATTGGCAAAACAGTTGTTACCATATTAAACAAGGTCAGTATTTCACCCAGACTTTACAATTTCTGTTTTAAAATATTAGACTGTACTCTCCAGGAAGAAGTATAGGCATGTGTTACCAGTACTTTTCAAATAGAAAACCAAATAATTCTGACTTCTTTTTTTTTTTTTTTTTTTTCTTTTAAAATTCCGTGGAGGGTTAATTTTGCCAGGAGCAAATATTTGTGGAGTAATTATGGAGTTGTAACACTGATGGTAGTTTTTAATAATATAAAACAGAAAAAGGGGGGAGGGGGCTTGTGATGTTGTATTTACTTTTTCATTTTCTTTTTTTGATAAGGAAAAGAATGAAAGGTATCTTCTTCTCTTCCCTAACATTTTGCTAATGTTGTCTGCCAGCCCAAGAATGAGTGGGTTTATCTATCAGGTAAAGTAATACATGTGTATAAATGTGTTTGGGGGGTGTGTGTGGGGGGTGTGGCTTTTTTTCTGAATGGTATTTCATAGAAAACTTGGAAGGATTATTAAACTTCTGTGTTTATAAAGATAAAGGGTAATTTCTGCAATAAGAACTGGTCATCTGTTTTATAAAACTCTGGGCTAGAAGCCTGGGTATGATTTTTGCAGCTGTGACTATCAGCAAGGGGTTTTTTACCTTGTTAGTACCAGCTAATGAGAAAAAGTATCAGTAGCTTTTTAGATCTACATAGTAAAATTATACTGTTGTACAGGTTTGTTAGTGCTCTTCCAACTGCTGCTTGAGTCTTACCAAAACTATACAGCACTCCTAAGCTTGCATTGGTGTGAGTCAGGCTGTGCTACCATCTGTTTCTTTAGGTGCGTCTACATTAGTGTTTTATCTTTGAATCAGCAGAGCACTTTTGAAATGAATCTTCTAGTTTTCCCTGTTTACCTGTATTTGAGTCACAGCGTAGACGCAGTCTCAGGGCTCAGACTGGACTCCCTCTGGGTGAAGCTGAACTGGAAGGCGTGCTCCAAAAGTGCACTTGATCTGCTACAACTACTGGGAGCAGATCAAGTACATGGATTGGCATTCAGTCCATGGCCCCAGCCTAGAGCTGGCCCAGTGTAACACCAGCCGAAATGCATACCATGTAGCCTTCAGGTCCTTAGCACCAGGTGTTTCACTTCACAAATCCGTTACTTGCTGCTGGTAGACATGGTCTTTGAGCTCTCTATCAAGTCTCCTAGCTGAATACTTGCCTGTTTCCCCGCTACAGAAATAGAGCAGCTCTGCTATAGTGCAGGAGGATCAGTGCCGATTGGGTTGGCGCCACTGTAGCTCTAGGACATGTTTCACAGAAGCACTTGCGTTTTGGCTGTGTCATTCTAAAGGCCCCTGAGAGGTGAAGTTAAAGCAAATGCACAGTCCATGAGTTTCTGAAATCTTTATAACTGTTCTTCAAGTATTGTTATGTGGTTTCCAGACATCACAGTAAAGCACCAAAAGTTTTAAAAGGAGCCTGAGATTTCACCTGCTGTAAGTACTTCTGTAAATGAGGCTCCTCTTGAGCAGTTTATTACTTTCTCCTGGGCAGTGATTTGCCTGCTGTGAAGAAATGCTGAAGCATAGTCATTCAGGGTTCCTATGTGATCGGCTACATCCAGTCACAGGCTGTGTGACTTTCTTAAGAGCAATTAAATTCCAAAATTCATGTTTGGGTTCATATCTTACCTGCCATGGTAGTAGCTGGATTTGTCTGAGACTGTGTTGCATTAGATGGTTCAAACGCACAATCAGGTTTCTCTTAGGTTTGTGCTGCTCTTCAAAATTTTTGGCCAGTGCTTTATGCCAACACAGATGGAAAAAAACACATTAGAAAAGGCAGGTGAGCTCTGTATCTCAAGCGGCACATCCAGAATTCTTGACGAAGGAAGATTCTTGTGTACTGGTTACAAAGGCAACTGACTAGAAATTTAAGTGTGTTAACAAACAATATGAAATTAAACAATGAATCTGTCAGGCTTAGTTTTGCTCTCCTTTTGTACATCACATTTCTTCCTCCTCTCTCCCACCTTGTCCCCCAGGTGCACAGCATTGTTCACTAAATAAGCAATTTTCCATGGATTTGTCTTCAGCTTCTGCACAGTATGGCCATAACCTTTTCTTAATGTTTGCCTTCCAACCCTCTGTTGAATAATTTCCTCATAACCTCTCACATGGTTTTCCCAACAGTGAGAACTTCTCAAATATTAATGACTACATATTTACAGCAAGGCGAAATTATTTCATCACTGTTTATGTCTGTCTGGATTGCATAACGTGGGCCGCCTGGACTTTCTTCTGAGGTTCTTGTCTCAGAACTGGGGCAGATATGGGCAGAAGATGATGCAGCTCCCTCAGTTATTCCCAGGGAAATGATGCCACTGGAGTCGGCGTCCTGCACTACACCCTCCCTGTATTTCTGAATATTCCAGTTATCAGCAGGCTTTAGATGTTCTGGTTGATAGTGCAGATATCTGCCACATGAGCTAATTGGGAGAACTTTTAGCAGTGGTAAACTGAAGTTACAAGGGGCACAAACCATCCTTTACAAGACGGCTTCACAATTTTGTTGAAAGAAAGGGAATATAAATGATTCGTGAGTTCAGTTCCATTTTCTGTGTTTTGCTGACTTCAGTACTTTTTCTCTGCATGTAGCAGGTGATCTTTGTTCTCTGTCACCAGTCTTTTGCTTGGTGTATCCCCATATTCCATCTTCACCTCTGTCAGCTGTTCTTGCACCTCTCTCTCATTGTGGCTGTATGCTGTGCTAGTCGTGAACCAGCAAACACGGAAAAACGGAAGAGAGAATTTTGGGCCGCATTGTAGTACGTGACGCCACCATGTTTTCTTCAGTGGGGAAGCTGTTGCAAAAAAACCTCTTCCTTTCTCTTTGGCATCTTGGGCTTGAGCATGCTCTGTGCATACAGAATATCAAGTGATTTTTAGTTTCCAAGCTTCTAAGAAACCTTTGTCCATTCTGCAGTCATTAGGAAAGAAAGAAAAAAAAAAAAAAAGTTGTGGGGGGGGTTTTCCCCTTCATCGGAGCCAAAATTCCACAGTACATAGTATTTGCACTTTTGCCAGCATGAGCTGAATAGTGTTTCTGTGCAGGAGAATACAGGATCTGTCTTAAAGAACTTTATTATTAAAGTTGCCTTTTTGGTAAACCGTTTCATCCTGACAATATTCAGTCTTATTCTTCTGTGTTTCTAAAGGGTCAGAAAGTTATCCTAAACTGACTTTTTTTTTCCAGCTTGACTGGGTTTAAAATGAGAGGTTATCTTCTGCAGAATTAATATGTTCTTCTGAAACTTTACACATTTAAAGGTGTTTTTACTGCTTTTGGTTTTTTTTTTCCCAAATATTTCTGTGAGTGAATTTAGTAGTGGGTTTATTAGAGACACAAATCTTCAGTAAATAATTCATGCATTTGTTCAGTGAAATCTTCCTTAGTAAATCTACTTGTACCACAAACCTTACTTTGAGAGCTAATCAAGCAGTTTGCAAACAAACATGCTTAAAGATGAGTCACCATTGCCTCTCATCATGTAATATGGATGACCCTGAAGGTCTCGGTGACCGCTGTTACATTTGTATGGATTTCATAGCTTGCATAGGCATCCAACAGACTTATTGAAGTCACAGGTGTTATTTGCAGAAGTTTGGCATATTAAAAACTTCCATTACAAGGTGTTTGTGTGGGTTTTTAAATGTCTTTAAACCCATCAGTGTGTGTGTGTTTGCCAATTTACCGTGTATGTCTCTGTTCAGAGCTTTAAGTTTATATATTCTTTACTTGTTAATGTTTTTGTGTGTTTTGGATTTAACTTCAATGTTACTGCCTCTTTTTTTTTTTTTTTTTTTTTTTTTTTAAGGGAAAACTGCCAATGACAGGAATGACTATCACAAAGCTAGAAGACAGTGAAAACCATAAAAATGCATTTGAAATATCAGGTATTGACGATAAATAATTTTATTTACTACTTACTCCAGAATATTCTATTTCAAACATCAAATATTCTGTCTGAACAGAGGGAAAATCTTTCTCATTGTGAGGGTGACCAGGCACAGGCACAGGTTGCCTGGAGAGATCTCCATCCTTGGAGATACTCAAAAGCTGTCTGGCCATGGTCCTGGGCAACTGGCTGTAGGTGGCTGTGCTTGAGCAGAAGGGTGGATGACCTACAAAGGTCCCTTCCAGCCTCAACCATCCCATGATAATACAAATTTTGTAAGGCAGCTACCCAGAGCCTCACTTGAAAGCTGGTTTTTACTGCTTGTCTTAAGCAGTTAACAAACTGTTTTTGCATGGGATTCCTCCCCAAATTTCTGTGTTGTAATGAATGGAGGCAGTAGCCTTGGAGAAGGTCCTTTATAATGAAGCAGTTCAAAGTATGCTATTGACTGGAAGAAAAGACATTCCAGAGACTCTGGAAGAGCTTCAAGAAAGAGTTTTCTTCCAGAAATGGTCCACCTTTTTCCTGTGAGACCTTTAGCATCTCTGCCAATGATGGTTGCCGTTGTGCTTACTTTGGGTAATTTCTGTCTGTTAAGTCATTTGTTTCAGCATGTACCTTTTCCTTGGGGGATTTAAAGGACAGTGGGAGCAGGGTCCACATGGTGGAGCTTCATACCTTCATTCATTTCCTGGATCAATTCTGCCTCTGCAGGTTGCATTTAAGTAAAGTAATTTTGACCCTCTCAAGTGGCGGGCAGTATCACACATCAGTGCTATGAGGCAGAGGGGAAAAAGCTGCTGATGGTACATATTCTTCTGAGATAATAGCTACGCAGCTGACCTCGGATGAGGAATGCGATGGCTTAAAATGGAGTTAACCAAAGATTAATTTCTGCAGTTAAGATTGCTTTCCCAAGTGACTTGTGCCTGAGCTTTAGTACTAGATTCAGACCAACTTTATGCCCTTTTCTGAGAGAAGGTCAGGGAATGGTATTTTATAACTTTTCCTATATTGTAGCTTATAGACTCAAGAATGACATTTTAGGGTATATGCTGGCTTTCCTGGGGAAGATGGAGAAGCACAAGGCTCCTAGATGAACCTGTCTCCTACATCTATTTCTTATCATTAAAGGTTGTGTTTAATTATTAGAGGTGGGGAAAAAAGGTAGAACTCCTACACTTGGTACAGGAACAGATACACGGAGGAAATGTCTGTTACAACCTGGAAAAGTGAGATGCTGTTATTCTGAAAATCCAGGTTAAAATTTTTGCTTAGTACTTAGGGAATATAGTGTTTTAGGAAACTAATGTCTTTATAATCATGTCAGATTGACTAAGTTGTTTTTCTGTGGTTTCCTACATCTATTTTCTGTCACCTAGGAAATATGATTGAAAGGATACTAGTGTCTTGTAACAACCAACAAGATTTGCATGAATGGGTGGATCACCTGCAGAAGCAAACCAAAGTCACAACTGTTGGGAATCCCACCATTAAACCTCACTCTGTGCCATCTCACACAGTAAGAAAGAGCTTCTGAATTGAAGTGAATGAACAGTGTATGCAAAATTAGGTTATCTGGCAAATATTCCACTGTGTAAAGCATTTTTTTTTTTTGCCATTAGTAACAAAAACTGAATGTTACGACTGTAGTTTAATGGGTCAAAAGGTCATTCTGTTTTTAATTGTGTGAACAAAGAATAAAATGCTTAGATCTCGGTGTAATAGTTTAATGGGGTAAAAGAAAATTCATTATCGTTACTTTTTTCTATTTTGACCAAGTAATACATCATCATCTTTTAAGTATCCTTAGAACAGTAGGTTTTAAATGGTGATGTACTTGACAGGCTGTGGAGAAACAGTTTCCTTAAGTACCTTCTTTTGGGCTCTGCATTTGAGTTGTTGGTTATGAATGGATCTAAATTTAGCTCTGTCCTTAGTGGTGAGAGAAGTGGGAGCAGGGCTGCTCGTAGCTGTTCTTTCTTTAGTGCGTTCTCTGTCTGTGGTAGACAAAAAAAATTTCTTTAAGCTCCATTTTTCCAAATAACAATTTAGTGTCAAAATTTTCAAAGGCCAGCTGTAATAAACAGATGCACTAGATAGCAAGTGAGATTATTTCACCAGTCCTTGATGATACTATGTCTTTATTATGATAATATGCTTTCTTTCCCTTCCCATCACCTTTGTGTCTCTGACAGCTTCCTTCCCATCCCGTAACACCCTCCAGCAAGCATTCAGACAGCAAGCCAATACCACTGACTCCTGCATACCACACTCTCCCGCATCCGTCACATCATGGGACTGCACATACCACGATAAACTGGGGACCTCTGGAACCTCCAAAAACCCCCAAGCCTTGGAGTCTGAGCTGCTTACGGCCTGCACCTCCATTACGGCCTTCAGCAGCCCTTTGTTATAAAGAGGTGAGATGCAATAGCCAAGAAATATGACTGTGTAGCAGGCTTACAATGGGAAGCTTAACTTTCTTTTTTACACGCCACCATTTTACAGTTTTGTGCATGTTTTTATATAAAGATGATTTAACAGCCAGTGCTGAATCAATGGTAATGGACTAGTGAACGCTGTTTATTTCAAGCAGGGGTTTAGTCTTGCAGCTCAGAAAATATTAAGGTGTATTAGGAGAGTCTTCCCCCGCCTCCCCCAAGTGCTTCCACTTATTCCAACTCTTTATCCAGTTAATAAATACGATTTTTTAAATTATTTTTTCGAACTAGCAGTTCCTTTGTTATGTTGATCATCCAGGCTTATTGCAAAGTAAGCTCTTTGCTAACCACACTGCAAAGTATCTAGGGGAAGGGATCTTATGGTGCTTCAAAGTGCTGTATCAAATCATTCTAAACAGCTGTGGTGGTATAATTGACTCTTGGTTCCTCGGTATTTACCACTGTTACTAGGTCACAATAGCATATTTAAAAAAAAGAAAGGTAACTGTCAAAACATATGTAATGTTTTTGTACTCGAAAGCAAAAAAAAAAAGCTTAGATTTTAAGATGCTGTTGTAGTTTTTAATTAGCATATAGTATGAAACAGGAATCTGTTCCAAGAGAAATAAAATGTGGTGGTTTTTAACCACAGAAAGATGGTGGCGGTAGGTTAATTTGGTCATGCCAGTACATTTTGTGTGGTTTCGTAAGAAAATGTTAGATTTGTGTTGGAAGTCTGTGTGTATGTAAGAAGGAGAATAGTGGATGCCCTGTGGCTTGCTGATATCTCCCGTTTCAGTATCTTTGTCATGTGTTCTCATGATACTAATTTAGTGTGAAGCAACAGGGCCCAGAAAGAATCATGCAGTTATGCGTAAGAACATTTTATTCTGCAAGCACGAGATGTTGACAGAAAAATTTTATTTTGCAGAAAAGTAAATTGCAGTTTCTTAGAAACTGTAGCCTAAACACTGTTCCCCAGTGTGGCCTGGCTGTGGGTTTTTTTTTTTGTGGTTGCTCTGTGTGTGTGCCTTTTCTTTTCTTTTGTAAATCCCCTAAACAACAGGGAAAAAGTGATAGGTGATCTGCAACTGGAAGGTTAGTATTTAGGCTTAGTTGCTACAAGAGGTTCTTCTATTTGGCTGTACTATATGCTCATTTTATAATTTAAGTTAAATTCCTTTCAGGTTTTCATGTGTAGGGTACTAAATTCTCCAATGTGGTAAAATTTCAATCATCTTTACAGTGTTTAGCATACAGTGATGTTCAAAACCTATCTTCATCTTCTTTGGTCTGTCCTGCTCATTCACCTTTTTACTTTCTTGTTCTGTATTTTTATAGAGGATGTCTTGTATCCTTAAGGTAAGGGGTAGACCAGTATATTCCTTTTGTTCCTGTAACCTAGCATTGTTCCTGTAAATTAGCATGACCACGTTTTGAGCAGAAATGCTGTATTTGTTGCTGCTTTTTTTTTTTTTTTTTTTTTTTTTTTTTTTTGCTGTAAAGCTTTGTAAGAACAGACCTAAACGTTTACAAATTCTGGCTTTGAAGAGTATACTACCTGCCAAGCTTCCTTGTTAGGACCTTTTTTACCTGCTTCTACGTAGACAAGTGAGATGGTTTTGTCTCTTCAAAAGTTAAGGAAAAAAAAAAAAACAGTGTTAACGTATGCCTGCCTCTTCCCTTCGCTCTAGCTCCCAAACAGCCTGCATGCTTTTGCAGCAACTTTTCTGTATATTTCTGTTAATAGAACAGATACAATATCTGACTTTGTGTATAGTTGGAGGAAGGGTAGAGGGGAAACCAGCCAGTTCAGGCAAATCGGATGTGCCAAAAAGTATTAGTGAACTGAATTTTGGTGCTGTTAAAATATTTTTAGTTAGTAACTCCTATATCCATCTTAGAAGTTAAACTTTTGAAATATTGTAGAGAAGCTCTACTCTTTTTTTTATTTTTATTTTCCCCACACAGGATCTCAGTAAAAGCCCTAAAACCATGAAAAAGCTGCTTCCCAAACGCAAGCCAGAACGGAAGCCATCAGATGAAGAGTTTGCACTGAGAAAAAGTAAGAGACTTGAAAAAATGTCTGCATAATACAAAGGCTGGAATTAACATCAGTTTAAATTCTGTGAAAGTTATATGTACAGTGTAAGCAAGTCATTTGGTTTCCTTTCTCCTGTCAGGGGGGAGGGGGTAGGTATCTCCAGCGGATGGTTTGTTTTATTCATGTTAGGTGCTTATGTCACGATGGGATTAGTTGCTTTCTAGAGTATTGACTACAGCGGATGTATGCTTGTAAAGTGCCTATTTCTATCTCTTTGCTAGAGAGGGAAATGAGGTTGGCTATAGAGCTGTGTAAAGTTCAGTAAGGTAAACCTGTCTTTTAATACTGTAAACAACAATTTGAAGACACTATCCCACTTGTGCAGAATACTTAGTAGCTGTATTCTTAAATTGATCCTGGTAGGAGCTTCTGCTGAGCTGGGTGTTGGAAAGCTGGGTATTGCTGCTGGTTTGAAGACTAGTTGCTTCCATGGTCACTCTTTCTAAGATCCAACAGTCTGCTCTAATCTCCTAGAAATAAGGTCACTTGCTAGTGTCTGTGTCCGGATAAATTGCAGAGCTTTAGACTGCTTGAAGTCTGAAGAACAGCACTGAACCAAGAGAGACTGAGGAATGTATAGAAAAACAGAAGGGTCAAAATCTGGATGTTGGGGTAATTTGGGGTGGAGGGAATAGTAATGTTATCAAGCAAACACAATACTCCTTTAGTTGTCAGTGTCACTCTAATTCTTCCTTATAAATTTGTGTGAAGGAATAATCCAATTACTTGTATCAATAAAAGATAGTATTTAATATGAAGGCCAGATTCTTCTACTGCAACTTTAGCTTCTCTGTGTCTGTCCTCTGCTCATGGGCTTTTTAAGAGAGAGACTGTGCCTTGAGTGTTCAGTGCATGAAATGTGTTACCATGAACATTGTCTCTCGCTGGTTTATGCGAGGTTGGAGAGAAAAAGCTTTTCCTCAGCGCACTGTTGGTTTGTCTAAGGTAGAGGCCCTTCTGTGTGTGATGTGAATGTCATATGGCAAAGATTAAGGTAGTGAATAGAACAGTCCTGTGTTCATGGATGTGCAAGTGGACATTTTAGTTCAGGATGTTTTATCTCTTACAGGAAGGTATCTGTTTAGGAAAAAAGAAAGTACTGCAATATAGTATCTTTTCAGATGTTGGAGGATGGACATTCAGTAGCTGTAATGACAGCGGTAAAGCTGTCAACTTGCAGATTTAGAAATTATTAAAGAACACTTAGTGAGAGGAGATGAGTTCTTTTTTGGGGGAGGGAGGGGCTCTATAGCTTGCAAATACATTTTAGTTTTATTCCTGATTAAATTAACACCTTTCAGTATTTTGTATGTAGGAGGTAACTTTCAATAAAATGGATTTTTGGTGGCTGTAAGTCAGAGAGTGTTACTTACAGAAATACTTAGTGATTCTTGGTATTCATCTCTTTTTTCACCCTTTGTGCCAGTAATAGGAAGCTTCTGTTATATGTTAGTGCTCCTTCAACCTTTTCTAGCTTGTGGAGCAATAAAAGTTTTCCGCTGAGGAACTTCTATCAGACTTAAAGCTTATTGATAAATAAGTTTGGGGTTTGTTACTTATCTTCTCTGGAATCCCAGGGATTTATGGGCTATGTTTTGAGAACTGCTATGTCAAATTAGCATTGTAACAGTAAGGTAGGTATTTCAACCGAGTGTCCTCACAATACTCATTCCAGAAGTGAAATATTTGTCCTGCTACTGTAATAATATGATGCTGCATTCTAGCCACAACAAAATCCAATTATTTTTCCTGCCTTGAAAGAGAAATAACCTGTACTTTGGAGTACCTGTGTCTCTTAAGCTGTGGGGAAACTATAGCGGGTCAAGAGAATTTCTTCAGCAGTTAGCTTGTCCGCTGATCCTGACAAATGTTTGGACAGTTGGCTTTGTTTTGATGGTAATAAATCACAAAAACTAACATGATGCATTGGCTGACAGAGAATACTACTACATTTTGATGTTGAAGGCAGTTCAGATTCATGCAGCAGAAAAATCTTTGAGACTATTTTTTTCCTCAAGCTTTGCAGGAGGAAAACAGGAAAAACGCTTTCAAAACAACAAAGCGTCTTGCCCTACATTGAGACTCCTGGTTCCATCTAAACTAATGGTAGAGGTACCTCTAGATTTCAGTTTGACTGGAATTTCACTCTGTTGCAAGTGAACAATTTGACAGCATTTTTACTGACTTCCCCAAGGAGAAGATTTGCTGTGGAGCTCTGCCTTTAGGAAAATTCTGGCATGTTAAGCTTGAATAGTTAGATTTTTTTTTTTTCCCAGTAGTGCTGTTTCTGCTTTAAAGTCTGAGAATTTTAATTACTCCACTTCTCACAGATACACTTACATGATAGTGACATCTTTCCAACTGCACACTGGACTGAAACTGTACTTACATATTTATTATGATTTTAATTCTGAATTTAATTTTCAATAGTGTGCTGTTAAAAGGGGTAAATCTGATATATGTACAAAACCCAAAAGTTTTCAAGATTTCGGTGAATTAATATTCTGTTCCTTGATTTCTTTGATTAAATAATGAAATAATATGTATATAATAACTGGGGTATCCAGGGTTTTTTCAGTTTAATGGCTATTTGGTTTAGAACCAGAGTGATCGCACTTCAAAACGCATTCTGTGCAACTTCAGATGCTCAGAAAATTTCTTGAATGTGTGGGTAGTTACTCTAACTGGTTTTTTTTCCAAGCATTTCAAAATAGTATTTTGTCTTTTTAAACTGTTACTTCTGCTCATTGAAGTTTGATTTTTAAAATGGGATGATTAAGAGAATTTTAAAGGGTTGATTAGGCTGAACTTTGGTCTCAACTGAAACATAGTGATTTACAAAGGCTTTTCTGTGTTAAGAAACATAACCATGTTTAAAATTTTGTTTTTTCCCATTGATTCTAGGTACAGCTGCTTTAGAAGAAGATGCTCAAATTCTTAAAGTCATTGAAGCATATTGCACAAGTGCCAAAACACGTCAAACACTAAATTCAAGTAAGTTAGAAAATATTGAAATGGCTAACTAAAACACAAATTAGATCGTTTGCAAAAAAAAAAAAAAAAAAAAAAAAGTGTATGTTCTCAGGCCTTTGCAAGTAGCCAGCTGGACCTGGAAGAAATAATAACCTGTTTCTGGCTTAATGTCAGTGTTGAGTGTTTAAGTATTGGATGCCAAGGTCCATGGTTAGAGACTATAATTCTTTCAGTGTTTAAAAAAAAAAAAACCAAACAAACAAAAAACCCAACCAAAACAAAAGTGACTACTTGTCATGGTTTAAAATTGCACAAAACCTTCACCAGTGAATGAGAGATGCCTGAACTGACTATAATGGTTGGTCACTATGCTTTTTGATAACTTTCAAGAAGCTGGTAAGTAGTGAGGAGGAATGAAGAACAAGTCATAATTTTGGAGGAGTGTATTTTTGTCTTGTTCTGTTCAAAAAAGACTTCCGCTATGGAAAAGTAACCTAGACCTATAAAAATTTCTTTTATTTTATTACCACTAGTTGTTTTTAGCATTAATTACCAATTTTAATCACATCTCATAATTTCAGGAGAAATTGTTCTCAGATCTATGTGTTGCTTAAAGCCATTTTTAGTTTCTCAGATCAATACCTAGCTTATTGAAAACCTGTAACGTGCCTCTGGGGTCCTACTTCATTTAATCCAAATCAAGGTTGCCATGTGGAGTTCCTCTGTATTGTAAGTAAAACATTGCACAAAGCAGGGGAGTCCACCACCAGCATGTGTTCCATTTACACAAGGAAGGAGAAAATGCTGTTGCGTTTGTTCCGATTTGCACAGTTTTTGCACTGTTGAATACCGACTTAATTCGGGGATCCTTGGAACACAGTATAATCATCCTGAAGTACTTGTCTGGTTTTGCTGCTGTCAGGAACTAGAAGAGTGGACATTATACCTTACTCCTTGTTCACTAAAGCTGTTTACATTTGCAGTGTTAATCACTGTTACTGCTACCCACAGCGCTCTGTGCCTGTTTTGCTTCCAAGCAAAAGCACTTTATGGTGGCAGTTGAGAAGTCTCAAAACGCAGTTGCAAACTTAGTTCATGGATTTTCCTCGTATGTGTTAACTTACCATTGTCACCTTGAAAAAATCCAGCTACTTTGTAATCGTATGTAGTTTACAATGGGAATATGGCCCTTGTATTAGACTGTAGAAACTTTTGAAGTGAGAGCAAAAACCTTCATTTTATTTTTTCTGTCTTGATGAACTGTAGGTCTCCAAGGTGATAAAATTGTCAATTTCCTAAATTAGCTACTATTACCTAATTTTTTAATTAATATTTATCTATTTTATAGCCCTACAGTCATAACAGCAGTGTGTTTAATTGGATAAAAGGAAATTAATGTGTTCAAAATTCTGAATATATACTGTTGTTCCAAACAAAATTAAATGAGATGATTGCTGTTTAAATCTCTCGACTGATCTGTTGATTATTTCCGAGAATAATGTGACAATAAGTGGTTGGGGAAATATTTGCACTTGCACAGTAGTGTGTGTGTGTGCAGGTATAAAATGGATGATTTTTTATTTTTTTTTTTGCTTTTTTGCCTATTTTTTTTTCCTTTCTATGTATATTTAAGAAATATACATAGTGCTGTGGGGATCATTGCATACATCAGAAGTCAGCAGCTTTTATTTGCTCTTAATTGCAGCAAGAAGTAATGGTTTTATTGATTAAGTACACGGCTGCTTTGTTTGGAAAGAATAGTGTTGTCATCTAAGACTTTAGGTTTCAGGAGATCCATTTGTAGACTGGAATTGGAAATGGGGAAAAAACCAATCCTGCTGGAATTGCCTCTATGGGAGCAGCAGTCAGTGTAGAAGAACAGAATGAGAGAGTTGCCTGTCATCCGTGCAGTACGCCCTTTTTTTACGTACTCCTCTCTTACCTCCATGTTAATATTCTGCCTGTCCCTCACAGCACTCTTGGCAGTTCTCCTACTACTTGCACCTTAATCCAAAGCCCAAGGGGTGCTGCTTTTGGCAATGCCTGTTCAGCAGAGCTACGGCACCAGTGCAAACTGGTAGGCAGTGGCATTATAGATAGCAGAGCAACTTTTTTCAGTTGTTTGCGTGGGGAAGATGTGGGGTTTAATTTGGGGAGACATGCAAATAAAAGAACCGTTTCACTTTCTCCTGCTTCTTAAGTACTGAGTTTAGTTTGCATTTCTGCTCCAAATGAAGGCTTAAAATCTTTTGCAATACTGTGTGTATGGTGGCTCGTAGCATGGCCACTTACATGATTTCTGGCCTAAAAAAAAAAAAAACAAAAACAAATAGAACAAGTGTGCTTAGCTGTTTGACCAACTACCCGAGACATCTTAGAGTATTTAATTGGGAAGATAGATTCAGATAGAGGCGTGTAGGAAGAGGTGTGTGAGGAGCTGGAATGGACCAGACTGTGTTGCTGTTAGGCTCTTGGCCCTGTTATTCTGTGAGTTAATTTACTACATGGTTAAACAAGTAACAAGGGGTACAAGCACAGAAAAGCTGTACTTCGACAGTCCCCTTGAGCGGGTGCAAGGTGTTGCTGCTGATTTAGAAAGTCAGCAGCCCTGCTCTGCATGAGAACCTTTGCTTTTCCCCCTGCATTTTCCTCTTTACCGTGGTGACACAAGCACTTCTGTAGCTGTGTTGTGAGCTGATGGGGAAATTACCTGCTTGAAAAAGAATCTTTTGTAGGGTTAGTTTTTGTCTGAAACTGTTCGCTGACCTGGCTCACCAAGCAGCTGTACAAATGACTGTGTCATTGCAAGGGAGGGAAAGGATGGAGGTACAGATGTGTGGTGGGGAAGGGGCTGTTGCTTTTCTCATCAGTGCTGGATCATGCTGGCTTACTGTGTTTATTGCTCTGTCCCCAACCAAATCCCCCCCAGACCAGAACTGACTCCATACTTCAAAAGAACCTAACTCCCTCTTCCAAAAAATCTACTTTCAAACAAGATTTTGGTTATTCAAAATTCTCAACTGAGGATGCTTAGAAGCTTAAAAACGACTTCAAAAATTGTATTGTAACAGTTCAAACGTTATTACATGCTGAATGTAATTTATACCTAAACCCCAAACAAATTAAAAAAAAAAAACAAAAAAAAAAACAACAACTTTGGTGCCTTTTTAACAATATTTTCTCTTTTCCTTCTCTTCCCATCACCTTTTTGCTTTTATTTCATGTGTTTGGTTGTGGCTATTCCTTACGTTCTCCTCCTCATCCCACCTCTGCCTATCCACATCCACCATTTCATTTCACCTATACATCCTTAGCATGGCAAGGCACTGACCTGATGCATAATCACGTCTTGGCTGATGATGACCAATCAAGTCTAGACTCCTTGGGTCGTCGCAGTAGTCTTTCTCGTTTGGAGCCTTCAGACCTCTCAGAAGACTCTGACTATGACAGTATATGGACAGCCCATAGTTACAGAATGGGGTCTACATCTCGTAAGAGCTGTTGCTCATATATCTCTCACCAGAACTAATGCACTTCTGAGCTTTTTCTTAACAAATGCTTGTTGTATCACAGCCTGCTTTTCTTAGATGTTTTCTTGCTGTTCCTTGTCTCTTTAATGTGATATTTTAACAACTTCTGAGGGAGCTTCTGAAACTTCAGTTATACCTGGTGGAAGGCTCTATTGCCAATTCAGTACACGTACAAATAAGTCATTCTAAAAAGTGTATATCCTGTTAAGGATGATATTTCTTGAGGTTTTTTTAACTGACAGATGTTAATTTGTAGCTCTGAATGTTTTTGTTTTTTTTTTCTTTTGACTTGGTCAGTGTAGCAACAGGTCCTTTCTTCTTTTGTTTTTGTTATTTTGGAAGCAGCACATTTTTGTATTTTGTACTGAAACCATACTGGTTTGTGAGCTTAAGTGCCAGCAATATGGAAATACCTTAGCGGTAGTGGTTGGATTTTCTACATATTACTAACAAAATACAAAGCTGGTAGAGTAAGAAAAATGCAGCTTAAAACGAAACAGTACAAGAGCTGTAAAATCATACAGATATTCATGTATCTGGCCCACTTGTTTGGAAGAGCATTTGCTAATCCATAAAAATTTCTGTTTTTATACTGCTGTCTTTTCCTCATTGCTTAGATGTTTATATGAAGGACCGCACTGCTCTCCCCCCACCCCAGTCTGGCAGTTGTCATGAAAACCTGGCAGTCCATGCTCATTACATGCAGTGTTTTGATAATCTCATGTTACCTACGGTCATACTGTCACTTTACTGTATGCAGTAGCGTGGCAGAAAGCAGGGTCTAGACGTTTACTTGCCTGTTAAAATACACAGCTGACAACTCTCAATTGACCATTCTTCTTGAAAAGACGAGATGAAAATGGTTCCTCTGATGGAGGCTCGAGTGTTCAGCATCTGAAACTCTAGGTACAACTGCGATCGCATTGGCTTGTTTGAAGTTCTGAATAATAGAATGCTTGGCTTTTGGGTTGTACTGTTTGGAGCATGTCCGTGACAGATTTTATTGTGTCTTGTAACTTCTCTCACGAGCAGGTTTGTTTTCAGCAGCAGCTCTTCACTTACAGTCGTGTTGGCTTTTCAGAGAACGGTGGCATACTGTGCACAGCTGAAGGTCTTGAACCTGCACCTGGGGCACTGCTGGGGTGAAGTGTGTGTGTTCTGTCTTGCGGATAACGTCACTGGCATCGAAACAAAAATGACGTGTTTCCGAAATCTTCATTAGCGTTAGGGAAAAGCATGTGATGAAAGGACAGAAACAGTTCTCATTTTCACCAGGGTCCCCAGATGCAATTCCCTTACCACTTTTCAAGTAAGCATGTTATCCAGTGTTCAGGTATTACTCTATGAACAAGTTCAGAATAATCATGATGCAATTAGCTGCCGCCTGGGAACTTGGATCACACTGTATAAAAGATAATCAATACCTTTCTGCAGGTTACATGATGAGAAAGTTAGTAATTGCTAGATGTGCATGATTCCAGAAGGTGTTGAGCGTGAAGAAGCTATTTCAAAGCAGTTCGCATCTGCGGATTTGCATTCAGTCTTGTTTGATCACCTGCTTTATCCTCTCTCACTGTTGTTGGCATTCAGAAATGTGACTAACAAAAGCAGCAGTGCTTACCGAGGAGGGTTTTCAGGGGTACATTTTACTACTAGTCATATATTAACGTAATGACCAGGAACTTGTGTATGTTGAACTTTTTTCAAAATGGAGGAGTGTTGCTTAGAGAAACGAGATAAGTACGTGTGCTCCATGCCATTCCACAGAGCATTTGTAACCCCCTTCACTCCCCTCTTCCTTTCAGTCAGTTTTTGGTTTTTTAACATATATGGAAAGTATGGATTGGTTTTTTGGTTTTTTTTTTTCCTGTTTCTTAAGCTGTGGTGTTCTAGTTGAATAATGTTTTCTGCATCGGATAAACGAGAATTCCTTTATGTCTGTTTCATGTTATATAGTGTAAATATACGTTTGAAATACAGTTGTTGCACTTGAACTTTCCTTATCACACAGAATGTTTTGTTATCCAGATCCGAAGATTTTATTGACTTTCTATGCACCAAAGCTTTGACAGTTTACCACCATTAATTATTGTAGTATTTAAGTCATTAACTACTGTCATAATTAGGATCTCTCATATTAACATCACCGCACATTTAAAATCATTCCGTGTCTTCAGTGTTACAGGCCATAAGCTATTGTGAACTGATCAGGAGTATTAATGCAACATGCTTTTTTAAAAAAAAAAAAAAAAAAAAAAACAAAAAAAAACCCCACAAATGTGGAAATGGTGGTATTCAGTCCAAAGGTTCAGTGTTTCTATTTTTGTGGAACTTTAGTCATGGTAATAATAGTACCTTATGTTTATGCAATTCTGTAAATTATATGTGTACAGTTACAAATACACTGGAAGGATGGAGGATCTGAATTAGAAGGTAGGTTCAAGCCGTTGTCAGCCCCTCTTCACATGGCTTATGCAGTGTTTCCATAAATTAGTATTTGCCATAAATTGAAACCAACCAATATTAATTGGGTGTTTTGCATAATCTTGCCAAAACACAGTAATGTGTATATAGTGACGTAAAACATAGAAAAAATAATATATATTGTGCACTTCATTTGTGAATGGGAGAAGCCATCTTTAGTAGGTGACTGCCTTTTGAAAATACAAAATGGATGTATATCTGAATGTTGCATTGTACTGTACAGTATGCATATTGTTTGTGGTTGCATATATCAATTAAGTGTTTTGTTTTATATAAAAAGGACATCTGTTATGTACAGTTGAAATAAATTTTGCATTTGCTAGACTGTGACTTTAATATTTAATTATTACACAGGGGGAAAGGACAGCATAACTTGCAAGTTAATACTTGATTCCCTCTTCTCCCCATGCCTCCTTTCTCTCCCTCCCTTCTTCCCGGAGGAATCAAATGCTGAAGTGAAAGAGCTTTTTTGACATAAGTGTGTAATCTTTGTTTAATGTAGTTGACAACTACAGGAAATTTAATGTAATATGAAGTATGTATCCTTCTGTATCCTCTTTTTTTTTTTTTAAATAACTATTCAGAGATTATGTCATCTACAGAATGTTCTTCTGTTGCCTCCCTCTCCCCTTAATTGATTTTATTTTATTCTTTTTCATTTTTTGAATTGGTGTATTCTCAGTAAAAGCACAGGCTGAATTATTGGAACAATCTAAAACCTACTTCTGCAGGTCCTGTTACGTGTGAGAAATTTTGTGAATACGATACTGGTTTTTATAATATTACATATTTTCAAGATTTAATATTACAATTTTTTTCTCTTTAAAACAGGAGTTATCTTCAGTGTTTCAATTAAAAGATGCTCATATTTGAGTGAATTTAAATAAAATGATAACCTAATATACATACTAAAATGTTTACATCAGAATAAACAAAGTAATTGCCTACTTCTATTAAAAGGTCATTACTTTTTTTGCTATGATTGTAGCAACTCTAGTTTTAGCCCTACAGCCCTCTGTTTGGAAGTTTTTGTATTAGTTAGTGAAATATATTTCACTATTTTTTAGTTTAGTGGGATAGCTCTTTCCAAATGTTGTCTTAGAAATATCCCACTTCTTCAGATGGTCTATGTGTCTTTGAAACTCTTCGTTCTGTTCTTATATGACTAACACTTCCATATGGAGTTGTATGTGTTTCAGTCCACTTTAATTATTTTCATTTTACTTGTCAAAACATTTTGTTGTAAACTGCATGGATCTGTCATCTGAGCCGTGGGTTTTTTCCTATTTGAGTATCACTATTAGTTAAAAAACAAAACGAAACACCACTTCATGCCAAAACCTTTTTTGTTACTCCCGAGAATTAGCAAAAAAAGATGTATTTCACACAGTAAACTAAAGTTTGGCCTGATGTTTTGCTTCTGATTTGTTGTTATCTGTAGAAGACATTAAAGGGCTCCCCTTTGACTTTGGCAGATCTGTAGCATGAAGGATTTTTTAAAAATGCTTTAATCTCAATGCATGCAAGAGTCTGGAAGCACCATTTTTAGGATTCTTCATATTAGGACTTCATAAAAAATTCATTGAGAAGGTTAATTTGGCAGGTCTGCTCATCCACTTTAACATCTTAAATATAACTAATGCAATGAAATACTGAATGTTTTACATGACAAGTAATTCTTATTTTCTGTCCAACATTTGCTTCTCCAGGAAATTTGCACGTCCGTACATACTGGTGGTTAATGGTAGATCTAATCAGTTGTGTGTGCACATACTTGTCTTTCAGTGGCCAGTCAGACTTCTGTCTTTGAAACTCAAGCAATTAATTTCAAAGAGCTGCTTAGCTTATGAAGAGAAGCTAGTGAAGTTGGTAAAAAACAGAATTGTATATTTACAAGTACCTTTTCTCATTTTTGACCTTTATTGTGCCTTGTTCCCTTCTTGCCTCTCCTAATCACAATAAAGGTATGAAAAAGTGAGGAAAACAGCAATACTTAAAAACTGAATCATTGCTAATGGCCTCAAATTATGCCATGCATTTTTGAAAGTTAACCACCATTGCCATGGGTCTAACTTCCATAGCTTAAATTAGGACCCTCATAGTCACTGGAAGAAGGCCAACTCTTTGTAGAGTATCAGGGTGGAAGTACCTGGGTTAAGCCTTCTCCTCCAAACGGCCAGCTGGAGGAAGGAACCCTGTTCTTGATTGACTGGGAAGAGGTGGCTTTTAACTGAGGCCCTGAGGTTATCTACTTGAAGTAGGTGACGTGAATACCCACCTCCATTTTACTGTTGGCTTAAATGGTTCCTGGACAGAAAAGGTCTCTGAACATAGGCAGGGACTTAATATCTGGTTAAATTGAAAAACTGTCTGCATTTCATCCCCCTTCCTTTCTTCCTTCCCTTCTGCCTGGTGTCTTAAGATCTGTGAAGAACTTCTGGACTCTCTTCCATGTGTCTACTCTTAAGATCAGAATGAAGGACCAGACTGATTACCAGTACAGCTCCTTCTGAAGCCTGGCTTCTGTCAGGAACTGGCATGGTACCATATCAACCATTTTGAAAGATGACATGCTCCCTTTTGAAGAGAGTGAATAAAAAGCTGGGATTGTGCCGTTATGCTTGCAGACAGACATCACTGAGAACCTCTGTGCCATTCAGTCTGCACGCTAGTTTCTTCCCGTTTTGGTGTTAAGACCATACTCCAGGGCTAGGAGTGACGTTCTGCCGGTTTCAGACGGGTGTAAAGTGAACTTCTATTGAATAGATACTTTTATTTTCTTCATGGAATGTAATTGATGGAAACTTAGTTGAATCTTGATCATAGTAGTCAGTTGTTTTGCCTTAAATGTGCACCAGACTTGTAAACCGTAGGGTCATTCTTCCAAGACCCTGGATTTAGGAGTTCCCCATTGAAAAGCTATGGCAACTTTCTCAGCCTTAACATTTGTTTGCTGATCTTGAAGCAATTGTCTGGGTCTGCCAAGCATCGTTTCTTCTCCCATCCACCTTACTTCCCTCAATACCTCAAAAAAAAAAAAAAAAAAAAGGAAAAGAAAACAAAATGAAACCATGTTTTGTAAAGCTTTGGGTTTTTCCCCCCCCATCTTTTAATCTTCTTTTTTTTAAAAAAAAAAAAAAAAACAAAAAACAACAAACTAGTACTTTTGGTTGTATTGTCTCAAGGTGATGTAGGGCCAGAGTTGCTGGAGGTCAATTTAAACATTGTCTTTTGGCCTGACTTGGAACGAGACTTGAGTAGTGTCTCTTAATAAAACTCAGCATGAAACTTGCACATTTAGGATTGAGGAATGGCAGATACGGCAAAGTGAAGTAACTTTTGATTCTTCTGCACTACTTTGTGAAAATGTGGAGTACATCTGAAAGAGGAGCTTAGGATTATCGAAGATGCAGCAACTTCCTGGACCGTCCTTTTAGTACAACTCTGCGTGAAACCCCCACTGCGCTGTAACACAACCCTCTCGTCATGTCCCAAAGCTGTAGCTTGTAAACGTTTCTGGAGAGAAATGGTCACATAGGGAATAGACATAGAGAAGCTGGTGGAGGCACAAGGTGCGATTTAGGGTATATTGCTGAGTGCCGGTCATGAGGTGACTCTGCCTGAAGTCCATTCTAGACACATAATTGATGGAAACTCTGTCTGGGGAAAAAAATCAAGAAGAAAAGCTTCTGGCATAAATGGTGCAGAAGAGCAGGGCAGTGCAGTAGCTTTGTTTTGCCTTTAGAACTTGACGCCAAGTCTGACGTTACTGTGCACAGTGCTCATTTGATGACAGGGTCCTTTGCTGCAGGATAGATGTGCTGTGTGTTTGTGCCTTTTGATACTTAGCAAGTGCCTGTGGGGTTTAGGGAAAAAAATAATCCACAACAAACAAACAAAAAACCCCACCAAAACTCATAAAAAGCAAACCAAGATCAAGGAGAAAGTAGGGATTTTTTTGCATAAGTACAACCCGTGAGAGCGGCGAGGGTTCTGAGATACAAATAAAAAAAGTTGCATGACCAAGGGTATTGGAGCAATGAAGGTGAGAGTAAAACTTGCGGTGTCCTGAATTCCAGGGTAGCTAATGTTTTGTGGCACAGGAGGGTCAGCCTTCACAGCGGCAGTTTTGCATCGTGTAAGTGTGTATATGCGCACTGTGTGATCTCCCTTGTGTGTATAATGTTGGTGAACATTTTGTTTTTAATGAAACTGCATTCTGTGTCTCAGTAGCGTTAAGTGTTTACTGTGCTATGCTGTACATACATCAAGATACGCTGGTGTAGACATCTGTTTTACGTGCATGTGTGTATATAACTGTACAGCTGGGACTTTTTTTTTCAAGCTGTCTACTCCGTGCTATTCCTGCTTTGTAAGGACCCATGTTACTCTGACCAGGCAAAGGCAATTGGATGCAGCTCTACACAGAGATAAACACAATGCGATGCTCCATTTGGTTGAAGGGAGTCATGGGCGAGAAATCCGTGGCGGTTCTTTCCCTTTGGTCAGTGTCTCCCTCGGCGTGGGCCGAGGTGCTCCACATTGGTACGGAGACCCAAAATGTAGCGATCTGGTAGCAGCTGGTGCCAACTAATTCCTAAAATAACATTTAGCTCGGTGTTCTGTGTTACCTCCTGGGCTAATAAAGCAGAGCAGTAACCAATTAACTGAAATAAACGTAAGACAACTTTTTACAGTTAGAGATTGACAGCGCAAACAGGGAACTGTCCTTGAGCTCCATACAGAGTTTGGATGTACTTGTTGTATAGGTTGTTCCTTCCCTGGAAAATAAGTGGGGGTTGCTGGGTATTAACCCTTAAAAGATTTCTTCACTCTCTAAGATGAAGAACTTAGAGCTTTCAAGGACAAGATTCTGTTCTCAAATCTGCAGTTATCTTAATTCCATAAAATTTTGACCATCACATACTGATACATTAGATCTTTACTGTCAGCTTAAGGAAACTTTTATTCATTAAAGGACATTTGTCATTGTTTGCTAACATGGTTTACATAGCTTAACATGTACCGCTAAACCACGGTCCGTACAAGCTCGTTGTTCAGAACTCAAGACTGCAGCTGTTAGGGAAGTTAGTATTTTTCGATGACCCTGATTTCTTTCATTTTTTGTGTGTTTATATTTTATTATGCTATTTATTAAAAGAAAAGCACTGTTGTCACAAAGCAGCTGTTCAGCAAGAGCTAACTAATTTCTCCTGAGAGGCATGCACCCTGTAGTACCTAGTTATCAGTTCAAACTTAAGACATTCCTGGTTAATGAAAGTTCATTACAGTGAATTAGTAGGCAAGTGTTTGTTAAAACTGATATCTTGGTTAAAATATGCAAGAACTTTAATGCCTTATCTGCTGTGTTTGAATTCTGAACAAATGCTTAGACAGCAGTTTATTTACAGACCACCTTTCAAAACAAAAAAAATGCTTGTAATTTGTTGCAGCCTAATTAAATAACGTTTCTAGAATACATACTTCATGTATGTATGAATGGATGCACATCTCTGAGCTGTAGATTTTTCTATTCAGAGCTACTTTTTTAGAATCTATATGTATTATCTTGATGTTATAAGCTGTAATGATTGTGGAAAATGTTTTGAAGATGTTGGAATGCTTTGAGTTTTTATTGTCAAATCATTAAGTGCTTTTAAAAACATTTATTAAATACTAAGTATGTATTTCATTTGGTAGGAATTTATTATAGGACTAAAAGGCTATCTGTAAGTGTATGTGTATGTATATGTGTGCACACACACACAATTGTGTTGTTTATAGTGTTTCACGGGAAAGGGACTTTTAACTTTTTTTTTCTTCCATCGCTGTATCATTTGGTACCACTATTCTGCTCCTTACTGATAGAGTAATTGGTTTAGAGTGGAACTGTTTCTTGGATTTGTATCAGTGTGAGATCAGAATCTGTCCTTGAGGCTTAAATTGCTGTTACTTAAACACATCTAGCTTTTTCTGAGTCAGCTATGGTGAATTTATATAGCTTTTACTGCTAGTTGAACGTGCACTGTTTGCTAAATGGTGCAGCATCACTGTCGATGACACAGGAGCTATGTCAGCAGCAGGATAGGAATGTCAGACAATTCTTTGTTGTTGTAAGGCTGTGGTTTCAAATGTAAAAAAAAAAAAAAGTGTCGGTAACTTGTGTGGAGGGAAGGGGGAAATGGAAAGTGATATACCTTGGTCACGCAGGTGTATCATGCAATGAATGAAATAATAATCTTTAAAACGCCCCAGCAATATTTGTGAGTTGTTCATTTTGTAATTTATTTTTGCAACAGGTTCCCGTAAAGAATCAGCTCCTCAAGTCCTGCTCCCAGAGGAAGAAAAAATTATTGTAGAAGAAACTAAAAGTAATGGTCAGACTGTTATAGAAGAGAAGTAAGAGAACATTTAATGAATGATGGATTAAACCAGTAAACTTTGCACTCTTCCTCCTCCTCCCGTCTCCCATTATAGTAGCGTGTATATGGTATATTTGTAGAAGGGAACAGAGCTGTTTGGAGTACGCTACCAGGCCTTTAAGTGCAGTTGGCCTTCATTTAAATGCTTGTAGTCCAATTCTTTGTATACGCTACACAGCTTACTCCTTCCATGCCAAGAAGTGATGTTTCACTTCTAGATAGTTTTTCCAAATGTTGTAGGATTTCAGTATTAAATTGGTGTCATCTTCCTAGTTAGTGCGTGGCGTCATTCTATTTTTTTGGTAAGGTGTATGTTGGAAATGAAACACAGCTCTGTTACAGAAAACTGTAATACAGAAACCAGTATAGGTCCATATGTGCTTGAGAGGCGTATCCTGTCACAGAAGCTGGTGACGGGTCCTTGCCTTACTGAACATAAATGAGGATAAGAGACAATTTTTTTAGCACAAGTTGGAAATTGGCTGTTAGCTGTGGGGGTTTTTTTGTTTTTAATGCATTTCATTTAACCGTTTTGTCTAATAATAGATTTAGACACGTATGTCTGAAAACCATTGTAACAGATCATCTTCTTTTTTCATTTTAGAAGCCTTGTTGACACAGTATATGCATTAAAGGATGAAGTACAGGAGTTAAGACAGGTTGGTAACTTGCTACATTCATAGCAACATGGCGAATGGAAAGATGGGAGGCTTATAAAAATAAATACGGCTTGTAAGTTGATTCACTTTGGCAGGAATGAACTTGAATTTTGGACTAGATTCACTTTTAAAAGTAAAACAATGCAATTTGACAAAAAGCACCCTCTTTTGTGGTTGTCATCGGTCCTTGGAGCACCAGCCTTTGAGAGCAGCATTAAGTGTCCTCTCTCTGAGGTGACTTACTAAGATATGTTTCATTTATTTTTGGATGTTACAACTTGTGAAATGTTGAAAGCGTTAGGCCAATTTAATTCTGCTGTAACATTAGCAAAATAAGCTTATAGAGGCTGTGAAATAGTATTTGCTCTAGAATGTATAATTTTAATAGTATAAATGTCTGGATCTATTCAGGCCTTTTTTGATGATCTTTCAGTAACCTGAACACCTCTTATGAATCATTTCCAGAGATGAGAGTCCTTTTCAGTGTCTGTCACGTGGCCTTTTTTTAATGAGCGCTTCAGGTTAGCTTAGGGTGCTGCTTTGTCATGTGGGGCAACTGTGCAAGATCTCGCCTGAGTTGCTGGGTTTTAAGCTTGTTTTAAGTATCCAAAATGAGATGTTTGAAAATACCTTGTCAGGACACAGACTGTTTAAACCATATTAATGCTGTTGCACATAGTCATTGCTTAATGTGTAGGTGAAAAAGCATTGAATTATCCTTACTCTCCAATGTGTGAATTTGCTAACTGACCTTAACAGTTCTGACTCAGGAAGTCAGATGAAATTTCTTGTGTTAATGTAAAATGGATTTGTATTCAAATTACTGTAGGTTTTGGGCTATAAACGTGAATTCAAATTCTTTGCCCATCTGTAAGCGTGCCTAGTATTTCTAAGGATGTCGTGCATGTTCCTTGAAATAGGACAGTTGATGTCTTAAATACTTACATTCTGTTTTCAACATATAAAGCATGTGTATCCCAGGTTTGATGCAAATTTGACAGTCTTTTTAAAAAAACAATTCATGTAACATAAGCAGCAATAATAACTCACTAATATTTCTGTGGCCTGGCTGCTTTTGTACAAAGGATAAACGTGCTGCCTCACTGAGGCCCTGCAGATCTCTGTGTGGCTCTAATCAAAAAGTCACCTTCTCCTGAACTTGAAGCAATGGCGCTCTTTTCTGGTGCCTTTCCAAAGAGATGGTCTCTTCACAGTCTCGCGTCTTCCAAAGCCAAGACCTGTTAAAGCCCAAGTTCATTTTCTTGTATATCTGGAATCTCGGCTTAGAAGCATTTATTGGTCTGCTGCTGTGATGTTGCCAACCGGAGAAGTGGCAGAAATAATCTCTGAGCTGGCAAGGTCCCAAGTGACCAAGGGCTTTATGGATAAAGGCTCTCGGGGAGTATGTGGTGCGCTGGTTGGTGTAGACACCAGGCGGCCTGTTGGTGAGAGTTACCACGTGGAGTGGAATCCTCCCGTAGCAGCTTCCATGGTTTATTCATAGCTGTTGCTCCACAGGCACTACACTTGAATAGTACAGTCCTGACTTGGCAGTAGATAAATAAATGAAAAGAAATTAAGTCTGTACCTACAGGAAAAGAATGGAATTTCTGAGTTTCTCGGCAGATTTGAGGAGGGGATGGAGTTAATGAGGTGGCAGCCGTTGATCCCATCCTGTTTCTAGAAATGTCTCTAAATGACAGCTGATGGGAGTCCACTGGGACTGTAGACCTGTGTTTGTTAAACACCCGTAGGCTTGTTGTCATGGGGCCTTAATATAATGTTGTCTTATCTTCTGGTTGCTTCCCCACTGTTGCCAGTATCACCTTGGCCTGTACAGGATTAAAGAATGTAAGCATTACTGTGGTTGGGTCAGTGACATCCTTACGGTCCTGTTGTTCATGGTATTTCAATATTACCCAGCGCTAAATACTGAGAACTGACTCGCTCATTAATATACATGCAGAGTGGTGGTGTTCCTTGAAATTCGGACTCCTGTTAGACTGTTAGTAGTCATCTGTCTGGCTTAAAATTTAGTCACAAAACACTTTCCAGAGAACACAATGGTTTTCAAGATATTCCTTTCAACTATTTACTTTCCTAATGAAGCAAGTTAATTTGCATTAAGTTTTAAGAAGCTTTTCTGAGATTGTGAAACTACTTATAATTGCAGGAGGCTCTTAGAGGGGATATTTATTCTACTTATTGCTCCATTTCCCTTCTCCATTAACAACAAATACATTCTGCTGTTCATTGATCAGATTTGAGCAGAAGAATTTAAGATTATTGGCCATCTGTTACTAGCGCTTGCATTATAAAGGACCTATTTTTCCTATAAATAGGAAATAGCACGGTTTCCATTTGGTGGGGTTTGTTGCATTGTGTGAAGTAACCGTGTGTAACTTGTGAGATTTTAATAGCAGGCTTTGCTTTTGAACAGCTAATAGCAGTCTTACTGAGAAGAGCCTTCAGACTTTGTAATTAATGGTGCATGTGTGGTCAGAAAAGATCTGTTAAAAAAAAAGAAAAAAAGAAAAACAAATAACCAAACACTAATATTTCTGTCTCTATTAAACAGGATAACAAAAAGATGAAAAAATCATTAGAAGAAGAACAAAGAGCTCGCAAGGACTTGGAGAAGCTTGTTAGAAAAGTTCTAAAGAACATGAATGATCCATCTTGGGATGAAACCAACTTATAACTAATTTTTTCTTTTTTTTTTTTTTTTTTCCTCCCCCCCTTTTTCTTTCTGTTGAAAGACCAGTTGTAAAACTGAGCTGGGAAGCCTTCTGACATTAGTCAGTGTTGCATCAAGAGCACTACAAAACAGGATTTAACTGGATCTAGTGATTTCTTGCTCTGAACTATAGAAAAGTCAAGCCATTTACTGAAGCAATCTGTACTTTAAGTGTGGAGACCATGGATCCTGAACTCTACTAAACTTAATTTGTTTGCATCTAAATTACCTCATTTTGCAGAAAGTGCAGCACCTGACTAAAAGTCCATGTTTTTCAGTGGCTTTTTAATTAAATATATATTTTTCTTGTAAATATCTGTAATTTTGAATGCATATGTGATTGATGTATCAGGGCTGATGTTATTTTTTTCTCTTGTTATTATAATGGTCACAAGTGTTAGAAATGACGGCAGTACTGTCTTACCTAAAAAAGGTCAGAGTTCTTGGTGGATAATTATGGATTTGCTCCGAATTACCCACCTATCACACATGCAAATTTAAAAACCTATTTTTCCTATTGACCACTGTATTTAAATCCTTTACTGTTATTTATGTCTGTGCATACATTTTTAAACAGTTTACAATTCTTTAAGAACAGTATTAAAATACAGAAAACTGTTTATTGACAGTAAAAGCAATTTTTAACAAAATTAATGCCCATGATTTATGTTCACGTACACTTGTTTGGCAGACTAATCTGTTGTGCTTTGGCCACCAAAAGACTGATGTACTTGCCTGCTTTTTATGACTGTGATTTTTAAGTGTTTATGTACTACATTTTCTATTGTTGTGCTTAAACATACAGCTGGCTGATAATTTAATAGATCATACAGTTTGTTAAAGCAAAAAAATCAATCTAATCCAGAATTTTGTGAATAAATTGTTGCTATTTATATTTTATGGTCACAACAATTAAATTTTAGCTAACCTTTGTGCATAAGACACATGGGCTAGGCCAAGCTTCATTCAGAGCTTTGTTTTTATACCACTATGTACGACTCTGTTTGGAATTCCCAGGCCGTGGAAGCAGAGTCATTCCTTTCCCACCCTGTTTTCTCAGTGTGTTACTGGTTTCTGTCCTACTAGGATTTCAATGGAAACAAATCTGGAAATAAGGTTATTTTTATCAGACTGTAGTCCATAATTTGCACTGCTGACAGATTTGAAAATACCTAAATGAACATTTATTCCCTAGTCTGATAGGTGCAATTACTGCAATCCTTTCTTGTATTTAAAATAGGAGACGCTACATCACTGCAAACGGTGAGCTTCAGTTGGAGCACTTAAAATACTAATCCCATTAAAGCTCGTTTGGAAGCCTTTCATCGATTTCAGCAAACTTCAGATCAAACTCCAGGCGGTGCAGTTTTCTGAGGGGTTTTCTTCAGCTGACAGTCAGAAGTGCAGGTATAGCAGAGACCTGAGCTGCACCTTGCATCATCCTGATTTTCTAGTGCCCTTTAACTCCTGTTAAATTCAATGCTCGGACTTAAGCAAATGTTGATATGAACTTTAATGAGTTGGAGGCAGGATGATTAGGGTGGTAGGAATTGTCATGCGCATTTCGAATCTAATGAAAAATCTATTTTTAAAGCTATCCACTTTTCTCAGCCAAGAACAGCTTTTTTTAGATAGGAAAGAATGTCAATGATTACATACTTGAGGAACAATTCTGTGGGAAGGGATACTTAAGAACCTGAATAGACAATTAGTTGTCCGATTAAAAAAGCTGAATATATCTGTAGGTATTTTAATTTGTGTTCCTACAATTTTAAAATGTCTTCCTTTTAATTCGAAGCAGACTGGATAAGAAAACTAAAAATGCCTACAATATCAGAGTTGCATATATTACAGAACTTTAAATTTATGATAATTCTTGATACCAAAATCTTTTCCTGTTGTTTGCAGTTGCACAAAAATGTGGACTGACATTTATAATTCTCTTCCTATTTAGAAAATACTCTTGCTAAAAGCTAAGTGATACTAAACACTGCAAATTCATAGCATCTTGCCTAAATTTAGATTTGGGAATGCCGGTATGATTAGAATTTTGCTAACATTCTTAATTTCTGACATTCAGGCTATTTTCAGAGTGAATTTTAATTTTCAATTAAGCATATGTGAAAGGACATTCCAGAGGAAGAAGTATAAAAGGAAAACATGGATCTTAGCAGTATTTAGCAAATTTTAACTCAGGAACAACTTCCATCATAACAATTTGTTTTACATTATATTGTAAAGAGTGGCATTGCTGTGTAAATTTGCTGACTCTTAGTACCTGTGGTTAATATCATTTCTGACAGTACCCCTATACTGACATCTAATGAACATGCCTTAAACACTGGGATTAAGCAGTTGTTAAATATGACCAGGACTTAGGGACTGATTTTATTCAAGGTGGATTGGGATGACTAAGTTTTTTACCAAAAAAAAAAAAAAAAAAAAACAACTAAAATTAAAAAAAAAAAAACAAAAAAAAAAAAAACAAGAACGCCTACCACCCACCCACCCAATATTGTAGGTAGCTTTTGTCTTTAGTGCCGAGAGCGAGCTTCAGGCTTCTGGGAACCAAGGAATATCTGAACTTTTTTCTTTGACAATTTGTTATACTGTATATAGATTGTAAATTTCACCATGGACCTTCTGAATTGTTGGAAACTTTATATAAGCATGGATAAATGGGGCACTGTTTATTTAACCTATTAAAAGGTTATTTCTTTGCTCTCATCATTTAGGGATGAGGAGATGAAGCCATTTCTTATCCTATAGATGTGAAGCACTTTCAGTTCTGAACTGTCCAAAATGTAGCGTAACATTTCTCTGTACTTACTGATGTATGCGTGTTTGTCTCACCATGTCATCACATCTTAAAGATTAAACAACTGACCGCCTTTGTATAAACCTTCTTAACGCCAATCATTTAGGGAATTTAGAGTGTCTGTTTACGGTATCTGTGGAGAACTCCAGTTTAGTTTAGACGTCACAATAATATCCTGGTATCGACTACTAAAGTTTTATGCTACATTGTTGTAATTAAACCATGATTTTTCCCTTACTCTATGAAGTGTTACATTTCATCCAATACATGGGCTTATGAGATTAAGAGGGAAAATTGCTTTAACTTTTTTTTTTTTTTTTGCCTTTCATACGAATAACCAATTTAATAGTCAGTATACTGTATCAAAAGGGCCTTTTTGTGGTCTTTTATAATAGCAAATTGATGCCTGGAAAACAAAACAAAGGAGGGGTTGTTTAGAGGGGTGAGAAGGAGAATCTTAACTGTCTTGCCCTGAGCAATTTTCACTTTACTTTTCAACCTGACCTGCTAGAGTAATCGAAGAGATGCAGGAGATCAAAGACAGAAGGTAATGAAAGGGAAGAAAGCAAGAAACATTAGAAAATCAAATCGCTGCATAAAGAAATACTTGTCTACATGCATGATTTATCTGAATAGACCTGAAATTTGTGATAAGTGTGTATCATAGAGACTTTACTTGCCTGGTGCCACATGAAATAGCGGGGGGTGATTTTTATGGTGGGAGCATCATCGGTATTGCTTTATGCAGGATGATGGGATGGGTAATGGAAAGTGTAGGGAGTCATTGTTTGAAAAGATGGCTTCAGTCTTTGGACGAGGCATTTGAAGGGATTAATAACTGAGCTTAGATGTATGAAGTAATACATATTGGTTTTGCTTAGCAGTTATACTTAAAAAGAACAGAGACCATTTTATAACTTTAGTCAGAAGAAATCTCATATCTTCCAAATTTTCTCTTGGTTCATTATTGTAAAGACAGGTTTTCCCCACAATTTGGAATCCTCATTTACTTTCCACACTAAGAAGTGTTTGGGGGGGGGTGTCTTTCTGGGTGTGTGTTATTGTGGGGGGTTGACCTTGGCTGGCTGTCAGATGCCCACCCAGCCGCTCTCTTACTCCTTCTCCTCAACAGGAGGGGAGAGAATAAGATGGAAAAGCTCGTGGATTGAGAGAGAGACAGGGAGATGATTTATCAATTACTGTCACAGGCAAAACAGACTTAACTTGGGAAAAATTAACTTCTTGCGGAAAAAATAGAGTTGCAGGGTGAGGACCAAAGACAAAAACTAAACCACCTTCCCCCCACTTCCTTCTCCATGCTCAACTTCACTCCTTCCTTCCCAATGCCCCTACATTGGATGGGGACTGGGGAGTTGTGGTCTGCCCATAACAGTTCCTCACTGCTGCTCCTTCCTCCCCATGCTTTTTCCCGCTCCAGTGTGGGTCCTCGCCATGGGCCGCAGTTCCTGCCACAGACCTGTTCCAGCGTGGGCTCTCCAAGGGCTGCAGCGTCCTTCAGGGCACCTGCTCCTGCATGGGCTCCTCCATGTGCTGTACGGTGGATATCTGCTCTGGTGTGGTCCTCTACAGGCTGCAGGGAAACAACCTGCTTCCCTATGGTCTTCTCTGCGGGCTGCAGGGGAGCCTGCTCCCGCCCCTGGAGCACCTCATCCCCCTCCTTCGCTGACCTGGATCTTCACAGGGTTGTTTCTCCCAGTTTTTCCTCCCTGCTGCGCTCTTAAATACGCTTTTCCTGAGGCACCACCTTCTTGGCCTCTCCTCACAGAGGCCACCCTGCAGCCCCCCGCGGCCAGCACCTGGGCACCGAAACCCAGTGCATTTATGAACACTCAGCAGCGAGTGGGTCTGTTGTGTTCCTGTACGTAATGCATTGAAACCTTAAATAACCGTTACAGCATTAAGCATTACCTTAAATAACGCTGTTTGCCTGAGATCAGGAACTCTGCCTGCAAACTTGGGATACAAGGCAGGGGTGAGAAGGGTTAGGAAGGCAGATGTGAGAGGAGGGAGCTGTTAGTCTGATGGGGACAAAAAATGTTTTCTCCCTCATTGTGTCCGATGACTGCTATCCAATTTCTTGTTCTTCCCTTAACTGACCGTCGTTTTTCCAACCACCTACAGAATTTCTCTAAATCACAATATGAGTTGTGTCCAGCAGGTGAAACACGTTTATTTCACTATTGCTTATGAAAAGCATTTTTACTGTTGATGCTCCACCAGCTGCTTTCTATTTTACAGTCATTGCCAGGTAGTTGTGGCTTGCCCATTGCACTGGCAATGTTTTCCAAGGGTGTGGTGCGCTTTGACAACTAGAGGAAAACACCGTGTCGGTCGATGTCTTCAGCAGTTGGGGGGTGGAAGGAGGAGGACTGATAGTTCAGAGGCGGGGATGGTGTCAGGACAGAGCTACAGAAGTCCTTTAAACTGGGAACGAGAGGGAAATGAATTGGCCATGTTGGCAACTCTGGTTCCCTCTGGTAGCGCTGAACCTGGAGCTGAAGAAGTCGATGATGCTACAGGCTGGGTTGGTAGAAGAAGCAGATAAAAGATGATACAGTTTGTATCACGCTAACCAAAAATGTTTATTTCTGCTTATAGTGGGATGGATTTCTGAGGAAACGGTCTAAATAGATCTCGAGACACTTTTCACTGCACATGGCTGTGGCCACCAGCGTTTCCCGTGTAGGGTTATGCCCCTCTGAACTGCTGCTCTTGCCCAAAGGGTAGCTAATTTATACTCTTTTGGAGCTGCTACGCCTAGCAGGCTGAGAAATCTACGTGCAGAACCTAACTGCAGTGGGCACCTTTGCTTGCTACGGTAGGGCAAGGGATGGGAAAGGGGGGAGCGTGTAACAGCTGTAGATTATGGGAGCGAGAGGCCTAAAACAGTCAGGGGAGCTGTGGGTGAAATGCGTATATACCTGTACGTACGCCACGAGTCCCACGGTGCTGACACTGAAGGATCACAGAAATGCGGAATTTGCACTTTGGAGAAATGCTGAGATGAAATTTGAGATGAACTTGCTCGGCAGGGCACGCTTTGTGATCTGGAAAAGGGATGTAGGCTGGACATATTTCACCTTGCGCGCTCTGCACTTGAGCTTTCTCTTTACTTCATGTGAATCAAATATCATCTTGGAAGAGGAGCTGAGCCTGGATTGGGAACTAAATTATCCTCCTGAGCTTTTCATTAATTTGAGTGACTGCCCTCAGGCCACTGTTCAGGCCCAAATCTAATTCTCGTGTTGTTAGAAGGAAATGAGAGCTCTGGTTCAGTGAGGTACTGTGAACAGTTAGAACCGTGTCGCTGCTTACATAGTGCAGATCTTAGCAGTCCAAAATTTGCTCAGCTGCTCCCATTTGTTCCCAAACGTTCTCCCCGATTCCGTTCCCCTCCCCTGTTGAACGTGCACAGGCTCTCCTTTATGCGGGGCAGAGCTCACTTCTGTGCTTTTACCCCAAGAACAGTCTTGAGCGGCCGTGCATCTCTCCCGTCCCCCATTTGCCTGGCTACGCCGTGCGCGCCCACGGGCGTATCTGCTGGCTTTCCAACTAACGCGGCCGTGCTAACAAGCCTGGGCAGGTAAGGCCCTGCGCACACCTCACCGTGTCCTTCTGACTCTCCTCTGCGTAAGCGGCGGGTCTGATGATGAGGATGGTTTTAGGCTGACATCTAAAAGGCAACAGAGACTGACACAGTGAGAAAGCTTTTACCTACTGCTACCCATCAGTCCCAGGAACGTGGCGTGCTGTACGTGACGCCCAGGATATCAGAGAATCGTACAATATCTCGAGTTGGAAAGGACCCATAAGGATCATCGAGTCCAACTCCCTGCTCCTCACAGGACTACCTAAAACTAAACCATATGACGAAAAGCATCGTCCAGACACTCCTTGAACTGGTGACAGGCTTGGTGCCATGACCACTGCCCTGGGGAGCCTGTGCCAGTGACCGGCCACCCTCTCAGTGAAGAACCTTTTCCTCACGTCCAATCTGATGTTACATGTAGGCCTGGTGAGATTCCCCAAACAACTTATTTTTTTTCTTAGCCAGTGTGTCGCTCAGGTTTTGTTAGACATCTCTTGCCTGTCACGCAGCCTATGATAGCTCTGTGTTTGCTGTAGACATAGATGAGCAATACAGAAATGGCATGTTTTTACAGTATTTTTCCAGCAGGGGACTGTGTTAGCTTCTGCTTTATCAGTAACTCCTCGCAGTTTCCCTGAATTTGTTAATATTTGTACTTTTTAATGCTTTTATAACCGACTGGAGTTAGCTTTTTGTATATTTTGGACCTGCTTTTCAAGCTCCAGGGAAGAGAGTCTATTAACCTTTCCTCCTGTAGCAGAGAAGTAGGCAGTCACAGTCGAAGGTGTTCACGCAGCATTTGACCTAGCCACGCATATGGGATTTGTACGGGGTTTTTAGCGCTTCCCCGTGGCACGTGTGACTTACCATAGCGTCCGCACATTCAGCATCACAAGGGCCCCTTTCAGCAGAATGCGATGTGGAGGTAACGCGGGATCGGGTTTATCGTGAGGTGAAACTAAGCAAGGAATTTGGCCGTGATCACTAGCTCGTTTAATCTCAGGCCTCACTCTAAGGCAGGCAGAATTTCAGGGGAACTGAGAAACATCCACTGCTACGGGACTGGTCCGACCAGTTCCCACAAGAAGTTTCCATTCTGAGACTGGGTTGAGAAAACAGTGGGATGGTGCAACGCATGCTCCATCCCCTGCACTCCCTCATTACTACCTACTTTATCAAGCGAGGTTTCTGCTGGGAATTTACAGTACAGGACTGTCTTACTTGTGCTGAGAAGGGGAGAGAGCAACGCGCTCTTTCCTGGGGGCAGAGAGGGAGTATGGTGACGACCTCGGGCTTGAAGGTAAGCATTTGAAAATACAGGTTCAGGAAAGTGACTCTGCCCTGCCCTGGCCACCAGATCTTCAGAAGGATTTCTGCCTCAGCGTTCAGACCTGCTTCCATGTATCTGCTGGCTGTCTCACTGACCATCTTTACATTGCTGGCATGCTGGAATAAAAAAGCACATCCTCTAGGCTTTCCAGAGCACTAAGACGTTTCAAAATTATGAATAGGGAGAGGCAGCCTAAGATGCTTTCCCATTCCTTGCCTATGTCTTAGACAGATTTCTGTCAAAGGATCATTCTTTTCTCCACAGAGTCACACTATGGTCCCTTTCTATCCTTTAGGTTAAATAGGAAATAAATGGGTTTAGTTCAATACGATCCCTAGACCTCACTGAAATGACTCCAGGTTTGGTATCTGACAAAACCTTTCCCCTTTGCAATCAGTTGTCATTTGTGACAGTGCAGTTAGGATATCATAGAATCATAGAGTCGTTTAAGTTGGGAAGGACCCTTAAGATCATTGAATTCAACCGTTATCCTAGCACTGCCAAGTCCACCACTAAACCATGTCCTCAAGCACCACGTCTACCCTTCTTTAAAAAACACCTCCAGGGAGGGAGACTCAACCACTTCCCCGGGCAGCCTGTTCCAGTGCCTGACCACCCTTTCGGTGAAGAAGTTTTCCTTAATAACCCTGTCTAAACCTCCCCTGGTGCAACTTGAGGCCTTTTCCTCTCGTCCTATCGCTTGTTACTTGGGAGAAGAGACCGACCTCCACCTCGCTACAACCTCCTTTCAGGCAGTTGTAGAGAGCAATAAGGTCTCCCCTCAGCCTCCACTTCTCCAGGCTAAACAACCCCAGCTCCCTCAGCTGCTCCTCATAAGACTTGTGCTCCAGACCCTTCACCAGCTTCGTTGCCCTCCTCTGGACACGCTCCAGCACCTCGATGGCCTTCTTGTAGTGAGGGGCCCAAAACTGAACGCAGTACTCGAGGTGCGGCCTCACCAGTGCCGACCACAGGGGCACTATCACCTCCCTGCTCCTGCTGGCCACACTATTCCTGATACAGGCCAGGATGCCATTGGCCTTCTTGGCCACCTCAGCACGCTGCTGGCTCATGTTCAGGCGGCTGTCAGCTGACACCCCCAGGTCCTTTTCAGCCAGGCAGCTCTCCAGCCACTCCTCCCCCAGCCTGCAGCGTTGCATGGGGTTGTTGTGACCCAAGTGCAGGACCCAGCACTTGGCCTTGTTGAATCTCATACAGTTGGCCCCGGCCCAACGACCCAGCCTCTCCAGGTCCCTCTGTAGGGCCTTCCTACCCTCCAGCAGATCGACACTTCCACCCAACTTGGTGTCATCTGCAAACTTACTGAGGGTGCACTCAATCCCCTCATCCAGATCATCAATGAAGATATTGAACAGGACTGGCCCCAGTACTGAGCCCTGGGGAACACCACTCGTGACCGGCTGCCAGCTGGATTTGACTCCATTCACCACCACTCTCTGGGCTTGGCCGTCCAGCCAGTCTTTTACCCAGCAAAGAGTATGCATGTCTAAGCGATGAGCAGCCAGCTTCTCCAGGAGAATGCTGTGGGAAATGGTGTCAAAGGCTTTACTAAAGACCAGGTAGACAACATCCACAGCCTTCCCCTCATCCACTAAGCGGGTCACCTTGTCATAGCAGGAGATCAGGTTCGTCAAGCAGGACCTGCCTTTCATAAACCCATGCTGACTGAGCCTGATCCCCTGGTTGTCCCACACGTGCCGCATGATGGCACTCAGGATGATCTGCTCCATGACCTTCCCCAGCACCGAGCTCAGGCTGACAGGCCTGTAGTTCCCCAGATCCTCTAGCTGGCCCTTCTTGTAGATGGGTGTCACATTTGCTAACCTCCAGTCAACTGGGACGTCCCCGGTTAGCCAGGACTGCTGATAGATGATGGAGAGTGGCTTGGTGAGCACATCCGCCAGCTCCCTCACTACCCTTGGGTGGATCCCATCCGGCCCCACAGACCTGCGTGTGTCTATGTGGTGTAGCAGGTCACTGACCATTTCCCCTTGGAGAATGGGGGCTTCATTCCGCTCCCTGTCCCTGTCTTCTGGCTCAGGGGGCTGGGTACCCTGAGAACAACTGGTCTGACTATTAAACACTGAGGCAAAGAAGGCATTAAGTACCTCAGCCTTTTCCTCATCCTCTGTCACTGTGTTTCCCCCCACATCCAATAAAGGATGGAGATTCTCCTTAGCCCTCCTTTTGGTAATGTATTTATAGAAACATTTTTTATTGTCTTTTATGGCAGTAGCCAGATTACATTCTAGTCGGGCTTTGGCCCTTCTAATTTTCTCCCTGCATAACCTCACAACATCCTTGTAGTCCTCCTGAGTTGCCTGCCCCTTCTTCCAAAGGTCATAAACTCCCTTTTTTCCTGAGTTCCAGCCAAAGCTCTCTGTTCAGCCAGGCTGGTCTTTTCCCCTGCCAGCTCGCCTTTCAGCACACGGCGATGGCCTGCTCCTGCACCTTTAAGATTTCCTTCTTGAAGAACGTCCAGCCTCCCTGGACTCCTTTGCCCTTCAGGACTGCCTCCCAACGGACTCTCTCAACCAGGCTCCTGAACAGGCCAAAGTCTGCCCTCCAGAAGTCCAAGGTAGCGGTTCTGCTGACCCCGCTCCTTACTTCTCCGAGAATCAAAAACTCTATCATTTTGTGATCACTATGCCCAAGATGGCCTCCAACCGTCACATCACCCACCAGTCCTTCCCCGTTTGCAAACAAGAGGTCCAGCGGGGCACCTTCCCTAGCTGGCTCCCTCACCAGCTGTGTCAGGCAGTTATCTTCCACACACTCCAGGAACCTCCTAGACCGTTTCCTCTCCACTGTATTGCATTTCCAGCAGCCACATCCCCCACGAGAACAAGGGCTAGTGATCATGAGTCTTCTCCCAGCTGCTTATAGAATACTTCATCTGCCTCTTCATCCTGGTTGGGTGGTCTACAACAGACTCCCACTGTGATACCTGCCTTATTGACCTTCCCCCTGATTCTTACCCATGAACACTCAACCCTTTCATCACCGTCATCGGGCTCTAGACAGTCAAAAGACTCGCTAACATACAGGGCTACCCCACTGCCTCTCCTTCCTTGCCTATCCCTTCTGAAGAGTTTATAGCCATCCATTGTAGTGCTCCAGCTGTGTGAGTCATCCCACCATGTTTCCGTGATTGCAATTACATCATAGTTTTCCAGCTGCACAATGGCTTCCAACTCCTCCTGTATGTCGCTCATGCTACGTGCATTGGTGTAGATGCACTTCAGTTGGGCTATTGATCCTGCCACCTTTTTTGAGGGAGAAGCCCTAATTCCTATGTGACTGTTCTCAGGTGCTTCTGTGGTTTCTAATGCATCAACAACTTTTGCATCTTTGCTGCCACGTGGATCTCCATCCCCTGCCCCCACTGAGATGGCTAAGGTGCTGTGCGCATTAGTATAGAGACATTTCAAATGTGCTCCAGTGCGCTCAGCACATCATGGAGTGGTCTGAAGGACCTTGCTAGCACACCGTCCCTCAAACTTTGGCATGCTGTCCCATGGCTTATCTCTAGTGAGCCTGGTTTTATCCCTTTCCCCCTTCAAGTCTAGTTTACAGCTCTTGCACTAAGCCTCGCTAACTCTTGCACAAAGATCCTTTTCCCCCTTTGAGAAAGGTGTACCCTGCCTGTCACCAGCAGGTCTGGTGTCATGTAGACTGACCCATGATCAAAAAAACCAAAATTCTGCCGGTGACATCAGTCACGGAGCCAGGTATTGATCTGCTGGGTCTGCTTGTTTCTTCCCTCAACATTCCCTGCAACTGGAAGGATAGAGGAAAACACTACTTGTGCTCCTGATCCTTTAACCAGTCATCCCAAGGCCCTGAAGTCTCTTTTGATCACCCTTGGACTTCTTATTGCAACTCCATTGCTACCTACATGAAAAAGCGATTATGGATAATAATCCGAGGGCCATACCAGGGTAGGAAGTTTTCTCACAACATCTTTAACCCGGGCCCCAGGGAGGCAGCAGCCTTCCCTAAGACACGGTCAGCACGTTGGGCCTTCTGCTCCCCTCAGAAGAGAGTCTCCTATGACAACAACCCCTCTTTTTTTTCTTAAGGGAGGTGGTTTTGATGCAAGGCGTAGGCTGACTTAACCTTGGCGACACCTCCACCCTAGATGGACCATTGTCCTCATCACTGTTTGGTTCCACTTGCAGAGCCGCGTACCTGTTGTACAAGGGCACGTGGGAAGGCGAGGTAGTCACAGGGGAGAAGCGCCTGCTGCGCATTATCCCACTGCTGCAGTGAATCCTGACACTTGGATTACAGGATAGGATGCGCTCTTGCACACGTTTAATGTTAGCGTAAAGGATTCCCCAGCGCCTGTCTGACAGCAGCGTTGGTGAGGGACCACTACCTGGAGGAGTAGATAGTTCACTTGAGGAAAGAAAACAAAATGGGCATTATCCAAACACGGAGTTCTCAGATACGGGCTGCCTCTACTCCCTCCTTTACTCTGCCAAACTCTCTGCAGGAATCTTGCTTCTGAGATATGGCAGTTCACAGACAAATGGGACACAAAGAACATGTCCCATCTTGCATCTCACCTGCTGAATCAGAGGGAGGGTTGGAGGTGAGCTTTGTCTACGCATGTTGCAAAGGAAGAACATTCTTCAATTATTTTGAGTGATTGGGTGTGCACACATCGACAACACATCTTGAGTTGCTGAGAGTAATTTTTCCTACTCATGGGAAAGAAGAAAAAGACATGTGACTATAATGACCAGATTTACCTGTTACTATTTTGGGAAAGTAATAAAGAAACGGATTCGAGAATCTTGAATTATTCTCATTTAACAGACTTGGATTCTGGTTGAATGGAGAACTTCCTTTCTGAGGGCTTGGTACATAGAAATATTCCCAGGCCTAGTTTTTGGGCTGTAAAAAACACTTATAAATGATCAAAGTTATGAGTACAGCATACTTGAGTATCTTCTATGGATAGCTGCACAAATCAACACGGCATAATTTGCCTGCTGCAGGTTGTAAAATGGGAAAGTTGTTCTGGAAGGACATGGGAAGTGCACATAAGGACATAGGAAGCACACAATTTGTGGGGGAAATTCAGTCTAGTCCCCTGAAATGTTTTATCTTCTTGGTGTATGCCTGTTACGCTGAAGACAATGAAGACTCACAGCATAAAAATTTGTATTCCAGGTATTTTTGCTTCTGTCAATTTGTGGTTTATTGGAATCCGTTTAGAAGTGCCTTTAAAACAATTCAGATTAACTGGGCTTTATTAGAAAGCAAATTGAAATAACATTTCTATGCATTTCAATGCATTTCCCACTAGTAGGGAAGTCTTTGATTGAAAGAAAAAGAAAAAGGGAAAGTACTGATGTGATCCTTTGGCACGGCAGCGTGTCCTGTGTGCTGTGCACGCTGTGAAGAACAGGAGTGTGAAAACTTGAGTGGGAAGCGACAGACGAGGAGTAGCTTGGAGTTCCTCAAAACCCCGGCTATTGGAAGAGGCTGGAATGACAGGCTTTATTTGAGGGAAAGGGGCAAACGGGACCGAAAACACTGTGTAACCCCAGGCGTTGTCCCAACTGAGGTGGAAATTTTGGGGTGGCTTTTTGTCCACAGAGCATGGGCTCCTCATTCTGCTGTTTTCTACTTGGTTTCTCCTCTTCATTACACCTCCCATGCCCACTGGCGACCGTGACGCAATGTGGAATGCTGTGTGACCTCACTGAGCATCGGCCCGCACCGCGAGGGAAGGAGGATGGGAGGCAGGTCCTGAGCAGCTGGAAAAGCTGCTACCCTAAACTTGAAGCTACTGACCTGAGCTGCACTGAACGCTTTGGTTTTCTCAACCGCCTTAGATTCCCCCTCACTTTTTTCCCCTTCATTTCCAGCTGAACCCATGGCTTTCCAGAAACTTTTCTTCATAGCATTGCCGACAGAAAGACAGCAGACGTGCGCCATGAAGAAGCATTTTCCTTTAGCGTCCTTCCTCACAGCTTTCTTCCAGCCAAGGGCTTGGCCTTCCCCTCTTCAGTCACGCAGCGTCATTGACCACAAACTCGCTGTCAGCGTTCAGGAGAGATCTCCAAGCTGTCCCCAGGGAAGCTTTCCCGATAAGGTTAGAAAGCAGTGATGTAGTTTACTCTGCACGTTCGTGCATTTTGCAGGCAGTGACTGTGAACATCATAATATATTAAACTACTCAGTGAGCTATTACTTGGTTCCCAGGCAAAAACGTGCTGGTGTGAGGCTGTTCTGCCTCTTGCCTCGATTGTGTCTTGCAGCATTTGGAAGTGCTCCGTGATGGGCCTTAATGAGGTAGAATCTGTTTTTATCTTGATTTAAGGAGAATCATTTACAGAGCTTTTTGGGTCTAACGAGCGTTGGTTTATAGGAAGTTCAAGAACTTAGTCCCTTTGTCAAATGTCGTTGACGTCCACTGGGAGGCTCAAAACTTGTTCAGATTGGGAGGGAGTACGGGAAGCAGAGGAGCTGGCCAAGTGATTTTGTAGTTTTTGTAGGCGCCTCAGGAAAGTGAAGTAAAAACTGTGTATACAGGCTTGTAATGAAGCATGTAATTGCTTATCACTCTTAAAACGACTGAAAATAACATGATGGAGCCGGGCCGCATCAGACACTGCTATTTTATGGGGCACTCGGGACATGGGTCCAGTTCTCAGCTGAAGCCTGCCAGCTGCTGGAGGTTGTGCCGGTGGGCAGCCATAAAGGCACGTGGATGTTTGCGGTTTTGCTAAAAACCCCTTTATAAAGCCAGTAACGCTTTGCTTGTTTAGTTGCCAAGCTCTGTTTTTAGAACAGCTGCCCGACACGTTTGGAATGGTGTTGCTGGACTTTTGTCCAGTTGGAAGTAGAGCCGTGAATATTTGAAGAAAAAAGTATATATCTAAAAAGTTGAGAAATACTGATTAAGGGAAACTCACCGACTTACAGATAGCCTCTGCAACTTGAGCAACGGTGACTAGAGCAAAACTGAACTTGCTCACTGAACCCCAGCTCCGTGAACGTGTCACGGACATGCATCCTCTTGGCTCTGTGTCCCTCCTGCTCATGGCTCAGGGTCTGCTGCTGTTCGCAGAGCCTTTCTCCCTTTGATTACTAGCTCTCGACTGCAGAGAGCTCATGGGGTTTGTGCTGGCTGATGTGGTCCTGGGCACTCTCTTTTCTTCAGCTCAATGGCTCTGCAAGGGCCATTCCTCAGGCCGCCCTGCCCAGATCTGATCTTCTTGAACCTGGATCTTTTTCACATGTCCGTGGAAGCCCCTGGTCTGAACCAAGCACTCCCACTGGCCGCTTAGATGCTGTCCTGGAGCCATACCTGTAGGGGATTGCTAGGGGATTGATTGGATGTGCCGCTACAGGTGTTTAAATAAAAATATTTTAAATGAATTTGACTAAATGGATATGAAACCAACATGACCATCCATATTAAGATGAGATGGAAATGAAAAGCTGTATGAGACAAAAAAAAACCCAACAACCAACCCTCCTGGATGACAGATCTCTTCCTCAGCCCCTGTTTTGTGAGGGACTGGTCTCTGGAAGTGCTACCTGTACAGGTGAAAACTGCAAAAAGGGAATACTTGAGGGACACAGCTAGGTAGGCTGAACCTAGCAATTTGCTGTAGCTGAGACTGTGGACAGGTAAGTATTTGCCTCTCCTCTGCCAAAGCCGGGGCAGTGAGGCTGAGGGGAACGTATTAAAGCGCAGCTGGAACGCAACGACTGACGACCCCGGGAACTTTATTTCCTGCCAGGCTTTGGAAGATGACTCAAAGTGCGTTATTTCAGAACATGCGCCTTTGAAACAGTGATAGATGGGGCAAGCTGTTATCTCATAAGTTGCAGTATAGAAAGCAAACTGCTTGGGATGAAAATATTTACTTTGGCTTTACATGCTTAGGATATGAAGAGTAAATGATGTGAGGCCACAGGGGAAGACACAACCTGTCTTCAGGGGAAGAAAAAAGCACATTTGATGAGAGATAATTCTGAAATGTAAACAGCCAATATTGTAGCGCTTCACCACAAAATTGTACATATTGTAAATGAGTCACGTCACTACTTTAAACTGTGGTAAAGCAGTAAACAAGATTCAGAAGTGTAATGGTACAGTTCAGTCCTGTACTCATCAGAAAAATATAAAATAGGGCAAGAGTTTTGGCAAAAGCTGAGTGCTTCTGAAATCTGGTGCGGTTTATTAGATTTTGAAACATGGTGAACAAATAAGGTTCACAGCACACCTCGCCAAACTCTAGCTTTGGTCACTATATGAGACTTTGTATTGCAAAGAGATTGTGTGGTTTGATGAATGATCCTATAATATAATGCATTTTTCAGTATAGGCAAATTTGTAGAAAAAGAAAACTAGGTCCAGAGGAGCTTGTCGTAAATATTAGATTACGCCTGGAACAAGCACAATCCTAATAAAAGCTGTGCACAGCCATGGTGTAGGAGTACAGACTGGGAAATCGGAGGTCTGCTAGCTCCTCTTCTCTCATTTGTATTTATCCCAACATCGTGTCGTTTGCGTCCAAAGCAGAGAACGAAACGTGGGTTTCGTACTGATGCCTGAGAGCACCGAGCTTGGATGAACTTTCTAAATAGACCTGAATTTGTTCTTGGATACCTGCATCCTCGAAAGTGCAATTTACCTATGGCTGTGCGAACGCCTGCAGTTAAGAGGTGACTCCAAAGGCGGATGTTCACTATCCAGGGTAGGAACTACTTCGTGTCGCTATGGAGCACGTGGGAACAGTGGTGGGAAGAGAAGCAGCCCATGAAGAAGGTATAAATTAAGGACAGTTTACCGAGTACAAGTAAAATAAAGAAACATCTTAGGAACTTTAACGTGAGTCCCCAAGGAACGGAGAGCAGGCTGCCGTCAGCAGGGTTTGCTGTACTTGAGGCGAGGGAAGGAGATACTCAGAGCAATCAAAACATCAGTCAGGAGTGGCAGAGCAGCATCGCTCGTGGGAAACCCGTACTGGTGCCTTCAGCTTACACGCAGAAGGCATTAAGCAACTCCAAACTCCAGGGAGGCCCCTTCCCATCCATCCGCTTCCCTCAAATCTGGTAAAATCCCACCTGCCGTGCTACGTCTTGAACACGCCCGGCCGAAGAAACGGTGCGCCCTGCTTCTTACCGCGGTTTCCTACGGACTCCCCCCGTTCCTGGAAAGGCGAGCAAAGCCGGGGGCGTGCGGGGGGTTCCCGCAGCGGCTCTCTCCCCCTCCCGGGGGCGGGCGCGGGCGGGGGCGGCGGGGCCGCCATCCGCGGTGGAGGGGCTCCTCCTGCTGGCGGCTGCCTCCGGCCCGCGGGATGCAGCCTGCGGCCTTTGCCCACGCCTTTGAGTCTGCCATCCTCTTCGGTATTTCCACACACACACACACCCCCCCCAAAGTAAATTTCCCCCCAAGTTCCCCCCGGGACTACTCAGGGAGGGAGGGAGTCTCCTACTGTTTGTCCGTACCAGGCTGAGCCTCCTGGCTCCTGATGCCCAGCCGGGTGTTTCAGGCTACAGTTCACGGTGGGATTTGGGGCAGCAATGGGAGGAAGGGGGTATAGTTCAGGGGAGAGCAGGGCAGATGCTCATTTTGGTATAGCCAGGAGAATCCTGGCTCCGGTGCGTTGACAGATGTGTACACCTACTTGCTACTTGTACGGTTACCTGGAGATTCGGGATCCTGTGTGTTCTTTGGATCCTGTGCCAGTTACCTAATTACTGAATGCAGTAGCAATCAAGGAAGAGAAGATTTTAAACAGGGTCATGCCTAAAATCCTCCCAAATAATCCTTCTCTCTGGACTTCTTCCTGTTGCTCTGGCATTTTCTTCATTTCCCTCTGTCAGCCTTCTTGTGGGTCAACGCCAGCCGGCAGCGCAGCCCCATGCAGCGGCTCGCTCACTCCCCCGCGGTGGGATGGGGAGAGAATCAGAAGGGTGAAAGTGAGAAAACTCGTGGGTTGGGACAAAGACAGTTTAATAGGTAAAGCAAAAGCCGCGCGCACAAGCAAAGCAAAACAAGGAGTTAATTCACTGCTTCCCACCAGCAGGCAGGTGTTCAGCCATCTCCAGGAAAGCAGGGCTCCACCACGCGTAATGGTTACTTGGGCAGCCAAAATGCCATCACCCCGAACGTCCCCCCCTTCCTTCTTCTTCCCCCAGCTTTACATGCTGAGCATGACGTCATATGGTATGGAGTAGCCCTTTGGTCAGTTGGGGTCAGCTGTCCCAACTGTGTCCCCTCCCAACTTCTTGTGCACCCCCAGCCTACTCACTGGTGGGGTGGGGTGAGAAGCAGAAAAGGCCTTGACTCTGTGTAAGCACTGCTCAGCGATAACGAAAACAGCCCTGTGTTATCAACACTGTTTTCAGCACAAATCCAAACATAGCCCCATATCAGCTACTATGAAGAAAATTAACTCTATCCCAGCCGAAACCAGTACAGCCTCCAGATAGTTCACAGCCGTGCAGACACCCCGTCTTGCCAGATGCAGCCTCCTGCATGTTCACAGTCAATTTTCAGTGGAAAATTCTTTTGTTATTCCTCAGCACTTGGCAGGTCTGTGGTTTTGTGTGGTGGCTTCTGTCGCCATAGCTGTCTTATTTCCCCCAAAGGGGACCCTAATCACTTCTTATGCTTAGTATCAAGGATAGCTGCAGCGTAACTGGTGCTGGAAACTACTGAGAGGTTTTATTCCGAGTTGGAATGGGGACTTGGAACAACATTCCAGTGTCAGTAGTGAGGGGCAGAAAACCTGAACCCATATTAAAGAGTAAAAAGTCTTTCCAGGCCATGGGTCCTGTTTCTGTTCAAGGAGGTTTAAGGATCTGAAGGTCCAACAGGATTCCCACTGGCCATGAGAAAGACTGATGTCAAGCAGGCTGGTCTTCTAATCCCTAACTTCTTCTTCTTTTACTTAGGTTTCTTGCTTAGATTTGCCTTTAAACCCATACCAAATATGTCCCACACTTAGGCTGGGTTGCCAGGTGGTTTGTGTTTTTTTTTTTTTAAGAGGTGTTAAGTGGGCCTTTGCTCAGGTTTACCACAGTTACTAAATTTCAGAGCTTATAGGCCTGTATCAGAATTAGACATGTGGCTGTAGCACAGGGGAACAAGCCTGAACTTGACTACCTCATCAACTCCACCTGAGCACTGATAGCAGGATTAGCTAAAGCAGTATGGGCTTTGGTATGGGCTAGGTACCTGAGTAAAACCATTCAGGCTGGAAGGGACCTCAGGAGGTCTCTAGTCCATCCTCCTCCTCCTCCTCCTCCTCCTCCTCCTCCTCCTCCTCCTCCGAGCAGGGTCAGCTCTGAGTTTGGATCTGGTTGCTCTGGGCTTTGTCCAGCTGGGTCTTGAAAACCCGCTAGGATGGAAAACTAACCAAAGAACCCAGGGGGCTTGAACTGCTGGTGCTGCTGAAGGAACTTTACTCAAAAGAGCTGGATTAAAGGTAGGCTGGGCAAGACTCCAAGGCTGCGGTGGAGCTGGCATGTGTCCTAGCTCCAATAATGACACAGTACTCTCTTCATGTGCTTCACGCCGAGTATCAGGGTACGTGCTCCAGTACTACAATCGCATTGTGTACTGCAGCATAAAGGACTCTGAGATGGTGTTGCACTACAGTGCCTGTACTTCAGTAATATATATATCTCATTTTTTTACACGCTGTATGAGACAGGGCTAACGGAAACAGTTGACATAGAGTTGTTCTGAAGCTGCCTTTGAGACCTACGGTACCACTGACGGCTGAAGTGGGCAGTGGGCTTTCCCTTTCTTCTCAGCGGTTAAGGGGAGGCAGGTATGCAGCTCATGCCTGAGGTTCCGGACCACAGACACCTCCAAAGGTGCCGCCAAAGGCCTTCTGTTGAGACAAAATGCTTTTTTAATTTTGACTTATTAATGTTTGTGCTCCATTAACATTATCTCTGCATCAGGGAGGTGTCCCCTACTGTGGGTTCAGTGTGTTCTTTTCTGTCGCAGGCAGTCTTGCGTGGGCCCCTTGATCTGCCTTGCCTTTTTTTTTTTTTTTTCTAGCTGTAGTCATTTTGCATTCCCATTTCCACTTTATATTATAAAAAGCTTTCTTGATGAAAATGTTGAACTACCTATAAACATATTGAAAACGGTCAGTCACAGAATTGGTAGGTTTTTTTAATCTTCTTCTGTAGTACATATTCATTATCTTCCTTCCTTCCCGTCAAAATGGCAGTAAAAATTTCTATTCCATTACACAGACTTGAAATCCTAAAATCCTCCAATGTGGATAATTTAAACTTATAATACATTAAAATATGGAATAATTATATGTTACAAATCGAATCTCAAAATTTCTATTGTATTCAGCCTGTCTTGTGTTCTGCTGGACTATTCAGACTGGCATCAGCAAGAGTCTTCCACTGAAGCGCATTATGACTTGAAGACGGTGTTGCTATGATTAGTCAATTCTACCTTAATTTTGTTTGCGTCAAACTTTCGTTTGTTCTAGATACGCATCACAGATTTCGCTTTCAGTGATTATGAAGATAATGCAACTGCTTTCAGTGGAATTAAATGAAAAGCTAATGTTAAATTCACTGCCTTTTTTTTCCTTTTTTTCCATTTTGGAGTTTGTGAATGTCGTGTTTACAAAATACGTCACCAAAAAGTGCCAGGAGAGGCGTATGTAACCACAGACTGCTCCTTCTACGGGCAGGATAATTATCTGAAACCTATGCCATGAGGGTATTTAAAAAAAATAGGATAGCACTGTTCAGATCTCAGCCTTTGCTTCAGATTTTGGAGTTAACATCTTTGCATGGACTGTGTTTGTGGTGCTCACGTCTCAGGCAGGAAGAGACGGGCCCATGCCTGTGGCAGCCTGCCACAGCCTTCGCGTTCCCATTTCGAGCTGACCGATGCCCTTATGCCCCGGCGTCCTCCTCGGGTGACTGGCATCACATTGTTGATACTAAATGAACCAAGAGAGCTTTCTTCAACTATGCGGTTAATGTGGGAGGAGAATTTGCAGGAATAATATGCAGATTCCAATTAAAATTTATTTAAAGGTTCATTATAAAAATGTTCAGGACAGGCTATGTATGTTAATCTTTGGGAAATCAGCCTATTTGGAGACAGCTAAAGGCTGACTAGTGTTTCAGTTCTGTCCAGAACTTAAGCTCATGTTCCCAGGCTGACTTGTACTTGCATTTCAGAGGGTTGGTTTCAGCTTCCTCTTTCTCTTAGAGAAGAGAGCAAGATCTTTATGAACAAAGGGGCAGAAATAAATATACTCAGAAAAATTATGGAAGAGGTGTGTAAAAATGTAGAGCAGGCATGTTTTCTCCATGAGAGGGAGAGAAATACACAAAAGAGCACCTTCAGAGAGAAGTGAGATGGACAATTTGCCTTTACCTTTTTCTATATGGGTTGCGCATGTACAAGTTAGGTCTGTATTTATGCAATTCTGTGATACCTGAAATACTGTTCTCTTAAAAATCTTGGAGTTGAAAACATCTGGTTTTCATATAAAAAGGCTACCTGAACAGGAGAAAGTTAAACCAGCTCAGTGCGAGAAGGCTGGACAAATAATAATGAAGAATTAAAATAATGGTGTAATGCCATAGATAGGAAAGGATTTTTTAAAAAATTATACTAAAATGAAGACAGTATCTGTGTGGGAGTGGATAATGGGATAAAATGAAACTCAAAAAAGGAGAAAATTACTGACCTATAACTCTTTAGTCTGAAGAGCTGTGCAAGTGAGGAACTCATCTTTGCTCGACAGATTTTAATTCCGGAGTGGAGAAAAAGGTTTGTGACATACAGTTTAGGGTAGTCAAGGAACAGCAGACGAAGTGAACTACACAGTCATGTTTTCATCTTCAGATTACAGCATTATAAGCTTCCCGGCCCCAACCCGCCCCTCATATTTTATTTTTTCTCCCCCTAATTCCTTCTTCTTTGCGAAACACGTATGTGTATGCATGTGCTTCAGTATCCTTTTCTGAGAATTGGGTTATTTCATGTTGTGTAAAATTTACTTCTCTACCTTTCCTCATTTATTTTCATTTACTCACTGTCAATGTAGCAGGTTCACGCTGAGTGCAGAGAAGACGTTGTGTGTATTGCTGCTTCTGGCATAGGGCACCTTTAACTCAGACTCAGTATGAGGCTTTGCTGAAAGAAATATTGTGCAGAGAAAAGGGTATTGTTTTTCATACAAATCTATTTGCCAAAAAGTGCTGCTTCATTAGGGCTGCTCAGAGTTTCACATCCCGATTGAATTGGGTGAATAGTTTTGGCCAAAAGAGGGAAAAACACATGACATTTTGTAATGCTTGATTCAAATGACGCCGTAATAAATCATCACCATGTTTCAGGGTGGATTTGTTAAGAAGCGCAGGTGGTGCCTGTGCAGGGAGGATGCAGTGCTCCTTTTCCCCTCTCCTGTGTGATTACCCAGCAGCTAGGGAATTTGCTGGCCGGCAGGGACGCGGGGTTCAAACCTTCCTTGTCCTGAAGCAAGTGAGTAAAGCAGGGATGGGAATTCCAGGACCCTTTGCCTTGGCTGCGTAAGTAGGTGTAGAACATTGAAATGCTTCGTGTTTCATTTCAATGCCAGTACAAAGATATTCAGGTACTTAACTCCTTTGTGGCAAATGAAATGTGTTTTAAGGTGCCTTTGTGACCTCGCCGGCGTTCCAGCAGTCAACCTCCAGCCTTTTAAAAGTTGGGTTTTTTAAAAAGTTATGGCAGTTAAGATAATGATATTATTACTATTTCTAATGATACATTTGGGGGCTTTTTTGTTTGGCATCCTACCTTCTAGCACAAAGTTTGCATGATTTTTTCCTCAATGAGCAAGGCTAAAAAGTATGACTTTGTGGAGGGTTTGAAAGGTAGAATTATCTTTCAGATTGCAGGAAAAATGAAAAATCTTGTAGAAGTTGAAAGCATGATTTCTCTGCATGTTTGTTTCTGTGTATATCTCAAAGGAACCGGTCACTTCTTAATTTTCTGCTTAAGATAATTCCCCTGCTGCAAGTCAAAGGTGGAAATCAGACTCTTCATTTAAGGAAAACTAAAAGGATGTCTCAGCTAAGTGTCTAAATTATCCCTATCTGTTCCAACAGTACCCTATGAGTTTCTCTGATTTGTGAAAAGGTGGCACATATTGGTAGAGACAAGCTGTTCCTTTGATACCTAATATTAATCATGTCACTAAATGTGTGCTGTCTGTGCCACTCCGGCATGTAATCGGCAGGCTGCCGGCATCATTATTTAAAGGAGGAGGAAGAAATAATGTTGAGGAGTTGTAGATGACAAAGTGTAATTGTTTATCAGCCTACGTGAAAGTGCTCGCCAGCTTGATAATGCTTGTCCTGGTCGTCTTCATTGTATTTATGTACAGCAGGTGAGTGCTTTTACTCTATAAAGAAAATGTAATTCTATTGACTTTGGCAAAATTGAATTAATACCATATATAACTTGATTTCAAGTTTATAGGGGCTTTCACAGATATTGAACTTCTTTTTTTTTAATCTATCCCCAGAAACGTGTGTGGTGCCTGCCCAGGAAATACAGAATGAAGGCAGGGGATGAGGATTACCTGTGTGGTGAGCCACAACAAAGCTATTTTGAGTATCCTGCCCTATAAGCTTGGATGGTGATTTGATGCGACTAACTCCTTTCAGCCGTGGAAGAAGGATGACAGGCTGATTATAACTTTATCCCACTGAAGGGAGGGTTTGAGAAAAATGATTTGTGCCCTTTTGGATGGGCCTGAGCTGCTTAGGCAGCTGGATCCTGGCCTGAATGTGCAGTCCAGCTACAATTAAGACGTCTAGCTGTAGGCACCTTTGTGTGTGCTAGGTGTCCAAGCTCTCCTGATTGCAAGTCAGTATAGTCTATATTTCAAACAATACAAAACTTTCTTGCTTTAGAAAGCTGGAATTTGTCTATCCTGTCATCTTTCATCTTAAATATTAGCCTGTCACCTGTCCCTTCCTTGCTCCTGTGGCATCACGGGTCTCTGCAAGCTGCACCTCCTGAGCTCAAAGGCAAGGCTTGCTCCGTGTCCAAGCAGGTTTCTCCATTTAAGCTCATTATCTAAGTTCCCAGTCCAGTCACTGAGGCATAACTAACACAAGGCTTAACTCAACTGCCCCCACATCCTTGCTGACCTCCAGTTCAGAATCGGGCAGAAGGAAAAAAGTCTCCTGCAGGTCTCCTCCTCCTATCCACCTGCTCTGTACAGATGCCTCAGACATCTTAAATGGCATTATGTTTCCGTGGGTGAACAACTTACTCGAACTCTTTGTATGCCCTAACAAAGACCTCCCAGACACATCCCTAACCCTGTTGCTGTGAAGTCACAAGAGTTGCAGACGTACCAATTTAGCCAGTCTTGCTGGGTCACAGCCCACTGCGTTTGCAAGTGACTCAGGACCACCACTTCCACCATTCTGCTGCAAGTGGACACCCACGTTTGGTCAGTTCGATGCTGTCTAAGCTCCACTTTGGGCCTCAATCAGTTACCCGTACTGGGGCAACTACTTCAGGGACTGTATTGACTAGATCTCAGCTGGCTGCAAAAGGGATCTTAGAGGCGCAGCACACACGGACACCTGAATTTACCTGTTTCGGTCTGGAATTGGATCTCCCCCAAACTGTTTCATCCGAGGTGGCTGCGGTTAGAGCAATGCTAGTAGAAGCTAATATGTTCTGAAGGGCTGAGTGTGTGAGCCTGACCTCAGGACTGTGCTGTCTGATCCCAGCTGGCCTGGAGTATTGATGGAGAGACTGTGAAGGTGGAATGAGGGGTGATGGTTATTACAGACCTGAAACTAAACTCTTCTTGGATGTTGCAAGCTACTAATGCTTGTACAATGACTGGGAGACTTAAGGGTTGGATAGGGTCGTTACAGGATGGGTGCAAGGTAAGATGCTGTAAATGTTGTAAATTCAAGCATTTCTAGAAAGGGTTTCTTGGGCCTCCAATAGGAGTCTAAAGAAGCTACTTCATCTGCATTGATTGAATTCAACTTTGTCCTTCCTGACAAAAGTTTTACTTTTTAAAGTCTTGTTGCTTTTAGTTTCTGCCCAAAGATGCCTGTAAAGTGTTGCTCGCTATGTCTATGTGCAAAGATGTCCCATGGAAAATGAAAAACGTGGTATTTTGGTTAAGAAAAGTTTCTCTGAGAATTAAAAAAAAATACTGGGACTTGTTTTGTGGTTGATCATAAATCCGTAATCAATATTCATTTCATAGAGGCAGACCTTAGCAATCATTCCAATGATATGCTTTCACCAAACATATTTTGACATTGAAATAATCAAATTATCCAAACAAACGTAGAGCAGTATCAGGTCTAAGTCAAACTAGTATGGCAACATTGGCAGCATGGTATACTCTCATTATAAACTGGTCATCGGTGCCTGATTAAATAATATATAAAGACTTTGAACATTTATCCAAATAAATTGTTGTTTTTAAAGTCAAGTTAAATGATAGCTGGAAAAGAAAATAATGTGATTGCTGTTAAAACACTGACTTGTATTCATGAGCTAACAGCCATGTCAATCACACCGCTTGCCTGCCTGGTGAATTTCAGGGTTTCTTTGTTTTATTTATTTAGGAAACTCATGTTCCTTCAAGAGGTGATGATATAGCAATGGAGAGACCTTGTTAATACGTCCAAAGTCACAAATATTTATTTCTTATCACTGGAAATCAGATAGGGTTTTTCAATTTCATATGTTCCTAAACTAAATGTTGTCCATTACCTGTCTGCCCAGAATGCTTATCTGTAGAGTCACATCACATCTAGATGATGTAATTTGTTACCTAGACAAATAAACCTAAGCAGACCATTTCAAGGTGGTAAGGGTAGAATCAGCAGTAGTATGGAAAGAAAGAGCATATATTTATTTTCCCTAATATAGAGAGAATTCACGAGAGGAGGGGCTTTGCTAGTTACAGGTCTGAAAGAAAGATCAGGAGCTCCTTGGTGGCCCTTGTTTCCTTAAAAGCAGGAACCAGCTCAGACTTAGCCATTTCTGAATCTCCCAGTTCTGCAGCTGGTACCTACAACAGAGAGTTGGGTTTTATGACAATGGGACCTACTTGAGAATCAAGAACTGCTAGGAAGAGAGAGGATCCACCTGACCAAGGAGAGCAAAAGCATCTTAGCCAACAGTCTGGCTAACCTGGTGTGGAGAGCTTTAAACTAGGAATGACAGACAGGAGAGGGAGGCGATGCCCATATTCAAATGAGGAAGCGGTGGACCGGGTTGGCAAGCTAAGGCTGCAGGGTGATGTGGCCAAGAGAGACCTTGTAAGCAACAAAAGAGGCCTGAAAGGGCCCCATCCTAAGTGTATGCAGATAAATAAGGAAATGCCTACAGGACAGCATGGTGGGGAAAGCTCTCACCTTTTCTGGGCCATGAACACACTTGTGTGCCTCTCTGAAGTGCTTGTACTTCAAGTGCAAGCCCCAGCTCTAACTTGTAGGTGTGTGGTCCCCAACATGGAAAGTAGGATTTTTCTTTTAGGAAACTAGGATAGATTATGTCAGGGAAATAGGGCCAGATCAGGCAGCCTGACAGAAGTGAGGCTGCAACAGCTCCACGCCCCCAGGTCCAACCAGTAGCATTCCCAGTAGAAACATGCACACAGAGCACACATACACACCATGCGCATATATACACGGCTGGCCACACGGGTCAGCCCAGACACGTACACCCACACGAACACAGGCAGCACCACCTGCCTCACTCTGCTTCCACATTTGTTTCTTCCCCAAATCCCCCAGATGCCTTCCTTCTCCACCTTTGGTTCCTGCCCTAAGTCCTGGAAAATCCTAAATTGCTCTTCCCCTGCATCCCATAATATGTCCCACCCCTAGGCAGCAGTCCCCCTCAGTCCAAAAGGTGCTCAGGCATCCTGCTGGGTTTCACTCCTGGACAATGGGGCTGAGGGACTCCCGCGACAGTCCTGAGAGGGTCCTGGACAGGGTTTTCCTTTTCCTGAGTCCCTAATTTGGTTCTCCCTGCCCGCTGTTGTGCCTCTGGGCTTCTCTGGGCTTGTGGAGGTGGGACTTTGATGGGCTGATGCTTCCTGGGATGGGCCTCTGAGTAGCCAGGCAAGGTACTGTTTGGGTGCCTCCAATTGCCGTTGTCTCTCTGTGCTCCTTTGTGGGTGCACAGGGAAGCTTTATAACCTAACTGTTTGTATCTCAGACCGCTTTTAGTCAGGTCAGTTGCTCTGTGTACATGCCTGTCTTTCTTGGTTATAAAGGAAGCTGGAGGTGGCCAACAGAGATTTGGGCATGGCACTTCCCGGTGTTCCAGATCAAGTGAGGAGAACCTCCCTCTGGGCTGCCCATCATCCGATGGTGTGTCAGGAGGAGACCGAGACCAAAGAGTAGCCCAAGGAATGCCTGCAATTGAAGATAGGGAAGAGACGACTTGACTACTCAAGGTGAGCCTTGGCCCTAGCCCCTTGCTGTAGGACATCCCAGCTGAGGACTAGCTCAGCGCCTGTCCACAAGGGTGAGGTGCTACGCTGTGCTGTATTGTTAACAATTAGAAGAGGGTCACTCTTTTGCTTTTGTACTTTGGTTAAAGATGCTTTAAAACAAAGCAAAAAGTCACTTAATATTTGGCACTGCTGTGCTGGGGTTTGTTAGACATGTCCCAAGCCTTGAAGGTTATCAAGGGAGGGATATCTGGTTCTGGGCATTACGTGGTTTCAGGCTGCAGCACCTTGCCATGGCAAGGGCTTCTCTGAGTAAGGGCAGGCTTGTCATGTTAGCCTTCCAGGGAACTTTATCATGGAAAATGGGATGTCCACGGTGTTTGCCCAGAGTCAAGCAGCAGTGAAGAGTCAGGAAGGTGGCTAAAGTTTTAAAACTCTAATTTGGGGTTTATATGTCAAATTATATGTTCTGTAATGGGCGATTTGAAGTTCCTGTCCTTAAATACTCTGTAGTGATCACCAACCTTACCTAGACAGGTAGGCTGAAACATTTGCACTGTTAGTTTGTAAGTCTAGTTGCAGAAACCTTTAAAACAATAGCACGTCTAACTGCTCATTTTCCAGGTGTGCTCTGGGAAAGGCAAGAGACAGTGAGTGGGGGAGGCAGAGGTTCCCTGTGTGCCATCCCCAGGTGCTTGCTGAGCTCTTTTTCTGAATGACTCAGTACAGTACAGATGATGAAGTAGTTTTTCAGAAAAAAATTGATCTATTGTGCGCTAATGTATTTTTCAAGGAAAATCCCTTCTGAGTCATCACAAATGTTCTGTAATAGTTACTGGAGGACCTATTTTCCACCCATAAATAGTTTCTTTTATACTTAACTTCAAAAGCCAGTATCTCTCCAGCTTGGAATTAAACTGAAAGTGTTGCTTTATCAGACCATTTGTTGTTGCAGTAGCTGGTTGATTACAGATGTACATCTTTTTTTTTTCCTGGTCTTTTTAGAGGGCCAATCACTATGGTAACCACATTACAGAAAATTGCTTGGTCTCCTTAAAATACCCTTCAGAAAAAGGTCATCTGTTATTAACATTTTCTGACTAAACTCGAAATATTAACAACATCAAGAATCTTGTCGCTGTTTCTATACTTACGCGGGTTTTTTCTTTACCATGCACCTTTCAGTTAACTATCAAAACAGGACAAAATATTGAGACTCCAAAACAATTGCAAAGCTGCAGACTTTTGAGTATGTTTCAAAATATCAAGATTCGCTCACGTTGCTGTGTTGCGGCTGCTGGCGTGCACAGCTTTCCTTCATTGTTTTCGTTTCTCCGATTCTGAGAAAAATCCAGGCTGAAGTTACTCTTTCAACCTCTGCACGCTACGATTGAAAGGAAGGGGCAGGCGTATGACTATTATAGACAGCTGTCTGTCGTTGAATTATGAAAGAGCTGTTCTGGTTAGTCATTTAAAAGCCTGGAAATGGCTGGTTAAAGGTTTCTACTCTCCGGGTAAAATGCATCCAAGGGGTGTTAGATGGGAAAAATCAGGTCTGATTGTAATAATAGGGTTCTAGCCTGTGAAGTGAGAACACACGAAGTTGTTCTTTCTGGCGTACGCCACTTGTCTTCTGCTTGATTGGACACGTTGTTTCTTTGCCATTTTACATTATCTACATTGCCGGCACAGGATTCTCACATTTGTATAGTTTTCTTGTTTTGCAGATAGCTATTTGCAGCTTTTATCCAAGCCCAGTAAACAATTAAAAAAAAAAAAAAATCCCCTTTCTTGGATTTCCATCATTTTGGAATTGACAAACAAGTTAAAAAGGCTGCCAAAAGAAAGCACGAGTTGGAGGAAGTTAATTCGCATTGATGTGTGCATGCCACTGATAGCAAGTTATGCCTATGACATACTGACATCGCCTCTCAAAAAAGAGAAAGAGTGGAGTGGAGTGAAAGACTAAGAGGATGTTCATTTAATTGGAAAGCCTACTGAGATCTGAGGCAGCTGAGGCAAAGGATGCACCCTTTTTCTGCACAATGGCATTGGTTGAAGGTTGTATATAAGGTGGCCTTATTAAAGTGACAAGGCAATTTAATTCTTTTGTGCACAATGATTCTACTTCATTGATTTACAATGGGAAGGATATAATTTTGCTAGTGTTGGCAAAAAGCTCAAATGTCAGGCTTTTCAAATTGCCATACTTGCCTTGTTCAGGATGAATAATGAATAAGTCACCTTTTGTCTACAGTTAAATATTCTTGAATAAATACAAAGAACATAAAAGACATAAATGATTGCCTGATTTATATTTAAAATAAAGATCAACATTGTGATAAATGGTTGAAAATGCTTAGTGTGAAGTAATATGACTATGCTGATAATTACATTATCAATTAAGGGGCAACCCAGGTGTGGAGTGTTATAGAATGGATGGCAGAGAGAAACCCCCAGTGTGGAACATGCCAAACTTGGCTGTCTGGAAAGCAGCATGGGGGGAGTGAAGAGACCCTTAGCTATGCAGGGGACCTCATGTTTAAAATTGGACCATTTAATGTACTGAAACATCCATTCTCCCCGGAAGCTGTAGCTGTTGCTTCTGGCTTTGTCACTAGCAGGATGCATTGGTCTCACATCTGGAAACAGCTTTTGCTCCATTTATTCCTGATGGTTGGGTGGGCAGAGGAGGCTGCTCGTCATTTCTCAGCATCTGTCTTTATTCAGAGAGCAACAGATCTTAAAGGCCTGCTAAGTCCAACATTCATAACTGGCAATGCTGTCAAGGCCTCAGTAAAAGAACTGGAACAACTCAGAAGAAGATGAGATGCAAAAATATACTGAATACTCCTCAACATCTGATTCCTAGATCGTGAGCAACAGGCCTTGCCTCCATATGCACAAGCATACAGCCTCCAGTTTGGCTAAAATAATTGTGTTAAAACCACACCTACTCGTGATCTGTTGTTCTTCCTCTTTAGAAAGCTTTGTTTGTCTTTATTGAATTTCTCAATGTCTTAAACAAGATGATCAGAAAGATGATGGATTAGCTGCTTAGATGCTTCTGTTAGTTGAAACGTTTGCTTTGAACTTGTAGCAGGGCAGCAGGCAGTCTCAGAAGTAGCTGGCTGGCGTAAGAGTGTGATATGGCGAAGATCTCAGGGTGCTGTACATGGAAATGAAAGATAGAGTACAACAGAGTAGGTACAACATATGCCCGGGTCCTACAGTACTGAGATCACGATGATGGAAGGAAGGATCATAGTGCTTACGTGCAAGGAGGCCTTACAGAAGTGCTGCAGGCAAATTCAACACCCCCATAGTATAACACGTGCAACTTTAAGCTAATCACATACTTTCATTCTATATGGGTATGTCTGAGATAGGGAGATTTCTGCGACTCTTAAAAAAAACCCAAACCAACCATACCAAAAAAGCCTTCCAGAAACAGGCAGTGTGACACTAAGTTGCCATCAATAAGAGATCATCAGCAAGAACAATTACATCCGCCATGCAAACATTTTCCATTGAACGAACCAAGTATTATACAATAGTAGCAGATTGTAGCTCTCTAAATGAACCAGGTCAGGGTGTGGGAACTGCAGAAGGGTTTTACGTGCATTGCTGACAGCAAAGATATGGTGAGATTCCTCAGCTTTGGGCAGGGGCAGCATGTGCTTTTCTGTCTACTCTCTTCTGTGACATCTTTAATGTCTCCTTGTCCCAGTCTTTCCTCTGTCCCACCCCAGGCTCTCCTGTTCTCTTCTTCTCACTCTCCCACACATTTCCTTGTTCAGTGGGTCCAAATGTTCTCCTTTTGATCCCTTGTCCCAGATGCATAATCTCCAGAACTATTCTTGGTTTCCATGTGTATAAGCTCCCATTTCTCCCTACGTTTTTTTTCTGATCTCATTTCTCATTTCCATGGGGTGTGTTGCAATGCAATTTGAGAAGGAGTTATTTCACCCTCTTTCCTGCCCATTTGTTCCAAAAGCCCAACAAAGAACAGTAGCTCAAAGAAAAATGCACTTGCCTTATCTGCTAGCAGTGTGCTGCTTGCTTATCTCTGCACAGGATGATGGGAATGGCCAGTAATGTTGCCCAGGAACAGAAACTATCTTGGTCCTGCACCTGGGTTGGGGCAATCCCCGGTATCAATACAGGCTGGGGGATGAAGGGATTGAGAGCAGCCCTGGCGAGAAGGACTTGGGGGTACTGGTGGATGAAAAGCTGTACATGAGCCAGAAACGTGTGCTTGCAGCCCAGAGGGCCAACCGCATCCTGGGCTGCATCAAAAGAAGTGTGGCCAGCAGGTTGAGGGAGGTGATTCTGTCCCTCTACTCTGCTCTGGTGAGACCCCACCTGGAGTGCTGCGTCCAGCGCTGGGGCCCTCAGCACAGGAAAGACACGGACCTGTTGGAGAGGGTCCAGAGGAGGGCCACAAAAATGATCAGAGGGATGGAGCACCTCTCCTATGAGGACAGGCTGAAAGAGCTGGGGTTGTTCAGCCTGAAGAAGAGGAGGCTCTGGGGAGGCCTTATTGCAGCCATTCAATACTTAAAGAGGGCTTATAAGAAAGATGGGGACAGACTTTTTAGTAGGGCCTGCTGCGATAGGACAAGGGGTAATGGTTTTAAACTGAAAGAGGGTAGATTTAGACTAAATATAAGGAAGAAAATTTTTGCAAGGAGGGTGGTGAGACACTGGAACAGGTTGCCCAGAGAGGTGGTAGATGCCCCATCCTTGGAAACATTCAAGGTCAGGTTGGACGGGGCTCTGAGCAACCTGATCTGGTTGAAGATGTCCCTGCTCATTGCAGGGGAGTTGGACTAGATGACCTTTAATGGTCCCTTCCAACCCAAGCCATTCTATGATTGTATGATTCTGATTCTTCCACTCTGTCCTGTAGTGTTAGGCCAGATGTTGAGAGTGACTGGTTTTTCCCTTGCTGCTAAGTGTTTGTCTTGTGGGTGTCCCCCAGCCTCTCTACCACAGGTTTGCCACTACTTGACTGTTCCCTGGAGGAGTCTGTGTGTTGGCAACGGGCATGCGAAAGCTTCAGATGCATCTAGTGTTTCCTACTTTTTCTAAAGTATTGCTGGCCGATGACTTCTGTAGTACCTATTTCTGACGTGGCTTTTAATTCCTAGAGCTGAGTAGTTTTAAAGTGAATCTAAATGTGACGTTAAATGACTCTTTTGCAGAGGGACATTGATTTTGTATGAGGTTATCTGAAAATCTCTATGCGTTGATAGGGACTTATAATTCTGAAGCTGCCAGATTTCTTCCTTTGTTTTCGCTCACATACCATTGGATCGGGTGAAGTCCCAATGTTATGTTATAAAGAAAGAAGCACATGAGAAGAACATGAATATTACATGCTACTTTTAGACATTCTGAATAATTTTAAGCTACACATGGCTTAAAAACTTCTATTAAGCAAAAATGCATTCAGTACGTGCTTCCATTTACCCGTGCTGTATGGAATATCACAGCCTTGACTGTGCCTTTTCTCTCAAGTTGATCTCTCTATGGATCTAACTGACCAAGAAGCTGCTGTACTTCTGGGTCTGTGGAAACAAACTGGCTTATGATTTCTTTCAGTCCCATGACACTAGCATGGTTACTGTAGCTTTACTTGCAAAAGGAGTCTGTTGAATGAGTAAGTGTGGTGAGCTACAAGGGGCAATGAAAGTAGAGAGGAAAATACAGTATGTAATAATGTTTCTTTTGGACCCTATGCAGAGTCAATCAATGCTCTGTCTAGAGCAATTGCTACATTATTCTCCCAATAGAGCTGCATGGGCCAGCTTCTGCTCAAACCTCGCTTTCTCTGGTTTCTTTTCATGTTCACCCAAGATCTTACGTTCTACCTGAATGAAGAACATACATAGATTATGATAAGTCTTTTTCACTGGTATTTTCGGGGCTCCAGCTTCACAATACGACCATGAGATGCAGGAGTGAGGTGTGTTATCAGTATAATAAAAGCATCAGACTCTTTACAGAAAACTTGCAAGAGACTGAAATAATGTGTCCTTGTTTACGTACATGTTAGCTATGGTTAATAAGAACCCCCGCCCGGGCATTTAGTCTTCATTCTTTTTCAGTTTGTTGGGCTACTTGCTATCATGAAAAGCAACTGTAAAAGATTACCATGGACTTAACTGATAGCATAATCAGAAGAACACACCTAGTTTGAACACCACCCCTCTGCAGAGGGAGAACGGGTGAATGAGACATACGACTGCTATTCCAGCGAGGACCAAATGGGCACCACATTTTCATTTTCACCCAAAAGGACACTTACAGAGGGCAACGATTTCCAAATCAATATCCATTACGAAAAAGAAATCAGTATACAATGACCATTTCATAGAATAGCCCAGGTTGTAAGGGACCTCAAAAGATCACCAGGTCCAACGTTTTGTTCCAGTGCAAAGGCTGACAGGAAAAAAAGCATAGTGGAAATTCTTTGTTAACTCCAAGTATTTGTCCTGTATCCAGCAAAAGTTGAAAGAATGGACTATTTCAAAGATTCACATAGCTGGCAATACATTTCAGGACTTCTTTGCTAGGTTCGTTCTCACAAGAATATACACAAAAGAATCTCTTTCAGTAGTGGGGACTGTTACTGTTACAAGCCCAAAGCTGAGCAATGGAGTTTGCCAATTGTATCAGTTTCTGCCATCCTTACCTCTCCCAGCTCCATTCTTTCACCATGAGAAATGTCCTGTGGGTTTTTTTTAAATACAAGTATTTATTACGGTGGTATATTTTTCAAAATTAAAGACGGAGGAAACTGAAAATATAAAGATGAATACTGCTTTTTACTCACTTATGTAATTCTAGCGTCTCTCTTTGTTTTGACATTAAAACAACTCTCCTGAGTAGAAACTGAATGTTATACTAGCATGATGCCATTTTTAGGAAGGATTTATAAAGCACTGTTCAGGTAACCAGCTCTCCAAACCTCCTTTGTGTGAGCATTGTGTGAGAAAGCACCGGAGTAGCAAGCAGAAAGTAGACTAAATCTTCTCTGTCCTTCTTTAAGAAAAATTCTGAGAACTGCGCAAACTCCTGGACTTATGTGAACCGCATTTTGCAGGTTATTCAATTACTCTGATCTGTCAGCATGGTTTAGGTATAATTTGAAGTCTGGGAAGAGATCAGTTCTTGCTGTTCAGAAACTGCCTTGTGTGTGAAAGAGGATTCCTTTATGTCTGGAAACCTTAGGTTAAATATAAAAATTCATAGAATCATGGAATCATAGAATCATTAAGGTTGGAAAAGACCCTTAAGATCATTGAGTCCAACTGTTAACCTATCACTGCCAAGTCCACCACCATGTCCTTGAGCACCACGTCTACCCGTCTTTTAAATACCTCCAGGGATGGAGACTCAACCACTTCCCTGGGCAGCCTGTTCCAGAGCCTGACTACCCTTTCGGTGAAGAAGTTTTTCCTTATATCCAATCTAAACTTCCCCTGGCGCAGCTTGAGGCCCTTTCCTCTCGTCCTATCACTTGTTACTTGGGAGAAGAGACCGACCCCCACCTCGCTACAACCTCCTTTCAGGCAGTTGTAGAGAGCAACAAGATGTCCCCTCAGCCTCCTCTTCTCCAGGCTAAACATCCCCAGTTCCCTCAGCTGCTCCTCATAAGACTTGTGCTCCAGACCCTTCACCAGCTTCGTTGCCCTCCTCTGGACATGCTCCAGCACCTCGATGGCCTTCTTGTAGTGAGGGGCCCAAAACTGAACACAGTACTCGAGGTGCGGCCTCACCAGTGCCGACTACAGGGGCACTATCACCTCCCTGCTCCTGCTGGCCACACTATTCCTGATACAAGCCAGGATGCCATTGGCCCTCTTGGCCACCTCAGCACACTGCTGGCTCATGTTCAGGCGGCTGTCGACCAACACCCCCAGGTCCTTTTCAGCCAGGCAGCTCTCCAGCCACTCCTCCCCAAGCCTGTAGCGTTGCATGGGGTTGTTGTGACCCAAGTGCAGGACCCAGCACTTGGCCTTGTTAAACCTCATACAACCGGCCTCGGCCCATCGATCCAGCCTGTCCAGGTCCCTCTGCAGGGCCTTCCTACCCTCCAGCAGATCAACACTTCCGCTGGAGGGAATTCATTCAGTTCAAAATAAAAATTCAAAGTATTTTTGTTCTAGATAGAAGTATGTTGTTTTCTTTGTGTTCTAAGGGCAGGCTGAACTAAAGCAGTGTGTGATGTATTCTACACAAAGATGTTTCTCAGCAATTGAGTTAGGCCTTTTCCCAGGTGTGTCATGGAGCACTGCATACTTGTGGGCAAATCTTATGCTTCCTCATGCCAAGCTTTTCCTAGAAAGTATTTTAAAGTCAGCAAGCTGCTTTCTCTCTCCTTTCTATCCCTGTGGCTGGCTTCTGATAAATCTTTTCAAATTATTTTTAGAGCAGGAGAGATCTAAAATGTGCAAATCTGTCAGGATAGCACGCCCCTAGGAAGAAACCCCTGAAACGCCATTGCAGAACGTGGTTTCGGTTGGTGTGAAACAGTACTGTTTGTGTGCATAAGAGATGGGCTAGCACAGAGTAGCTGGGAGGGGAGGTATTTGCAAATCTTGTCCTCTCATTATCTTGTGTGCTTCAGTCCTGGGCCTCACAGGGACATGGGCCCGAGGATAAGTAGAAGGAGAAGAGGGGTGACGGGTCTTTGCAAGCACTTGAATTTCAGCACCTGGGTTGCTGCTGAGCTCATGGGAAAGGAGGGATCTATGGGAACGTGTTTGCCAAGCACTCCAACTCACTGGCTGAGGGAATCAGAATGGTTGTGGCTGTCGGCCGCTTCTTGTGTGAACCCCAGGTGATACGAAGGTGTACTCTGGGTGAGAGACTTAGCTTACCTCCCTACAGACTTTGTGAATTGCTAGGACCAGCAGTCAGTGATGGTGTTTGAGACACCTGGAGGAGCACAGCTCAAGTTCTGGATTCACCTCTTAAGTAAGTTAGAGAATTTTGCATGTGGAGAAAACTCATTTTAAAGCACTGTTTGAAGATTGCCTTTGGCTTACATGATGATACAACGTGCACGTGAGCTCCCTGACATGTAAGACCAACATTTGTTCTAATTTTATTTGCTTTTAGGAAGTGCATGCAAGATTTAATCAACAGAGACCTGTCTTACCAGTAAAATAAAGACCAATAGGAGCAGATATACAATAGGCAGAAAGAAAAAGAATGAGCAGTTGCTCCTTCTTTGCGCAAGAGTCATTCATAAATTCTGTCCCAGACACAGTTTTCCACTTGCTTCTTTTAAAACCTTGAAGTACAGATTAAAAAAACTGATACTTCTGCCCTTTGATTCCTCAAGGACTGCTGTGATATCTTATTACTGACTAGAAATTAATTGTAGCTTTTCCTCCCAGCTTGGACTACAAATTTAAGCTGTGATTCTGTTTTCTGAGACTGGTTGCTAGAGTAGACCATCAATAGGCTAGCCTAAAAGATGATCACTTAGCAATGAATTCTCTTCCCTCTTTTTCACTACTTTCCTTGGCTTCTTCCTTTTGTTGGTTCTAAATGTTTGTGATTTTCACCTCTTTATCCATCATAGCACACCGTTGACTGAATAATACACTTTCATTAAGCTGCCCTCTTTCTGTGAAATAAATGCCAGTAATAATCAGTCAATCATTCAATCCATATGAATGTGGAATTTAGATGTGGCTGTTTGAATTGGGTTTATAATATACCATTTCTTGGTACAGCATGTTCTTTGATAGTATTCTTTTAAATGACTGTTTCCAACTGCACTTGAAAGCACCTATGAAAGAAATTGTTTGTGACGCTATACTTAGTTTAAATCTCCTTCTCTTTTCTTCAGCATTTTTGTCTGTATTTCATTTCTATGCAAATTATATCTTTGTGAGTTAGTAAAATTTTACCAACCAGTTGAAATGCAGCTATGGAATGAATTATCAGAGAAAATTTGGAAAATATGCTCATGAAAGGAAAACTGAGGAAAACATTTAAATCTAATTGTGTATTATTCAAAGAGACTTTCAGAGCAACTCTTAGGCAAACATTACATAAATGTATACCTATATTAAATGATTAATTTACCACAGGTAATATACTTCAAGGCTCAGGGACTATTTTCCCATTAGCCTGTGCATGTAGCACTTCTCATCTGAAATACAGCCTAGGTACACAAATGCACTTAACTCAGTCACGGGGAATTGCAGAGGAGGACTTGTGAATGTAATGCTTGTAAACAGCTAGAGAGCAATGGCAGTCGCTACCAACTGTCCCAGTGCTTCGTTTCCATTAGAGTGACAGTGACTGAGTTTAACCTCGCAGGGAGTCAGTCCTTGATGACCAAGAATAATTTCATAACCTCCCAGGTATAAAACATCCAAGCCCTCTAAACTCATTACCAGCAGCTGGCAGATCTACTGTGAATACTCTGAATAACTACCAGATTCTCAGCAATCGATCTCCAAAATGGGAGACTTGATAGCTGTGCATTTGTCAGTCAACAATAATTTCCGTGATTTGTGCCTCCACGAGATACGTGCTTCCCCTCAAGAGACAGGCTGGCTTTTTGAGAAGTTTCATCCCTCGTTTCAACATTTACCTAGGAAGGATGTGGGCTGAAATGTGGAGGCAAAGGGACTAAAGGACCTTCAGTACTTTCAGAGCCTCCATGGGAGAGAGGAGCTGAGTCCAACCCAAAGGTTGTGCTGGTCTCCAGAGTCCAGGAGATATTGTAGTAGAGCTCAACGCAACACTTTTTTTTTTTTTTTTAATATATTAAAAGAAGCTAATTCTACTCATGCTTCCCTATTCTCAAGTACTGAGCGGCACGTCCAGAGGGTCTGTCTAGGGCAGAAGACAAGGGCTGCCAGTTATCTCCTCCTCCCCGTATCGCCCGGGTTCTTCAGCAGGTGATGAACCAGTTGAGGTCACCAAGATGTGCCTTTTAAGAGCTGACAGCCATTGGGGTCTTTTGGGACATCCTGACCCACTTGTGTGAGTCATTAGGATTTACTCCCTTTTTTGCTCCTCATCTGTGTGTGTCTTAACACTCCAGTCCCGTCCATTATCTTTCCGCCATCATCTCATAATGCAGACTGTCTTTTGTTTCAGTCTGGGTGCTCTCTTCATCTGGGTGTCCTGGGAAGCTGCCTGTCTGGGTGCCGGGAACTTGCAGATCTGCTAACCTGGGTGCTATCAACACCTGCCATTCTTACAGCCCTACTTCTGGTTTTCCTTCTGGTGCCTCCACACCCAGACGTGCCCATTCACCCTCCGTTCATACAAATCTTAATATTTTTCTTACAAATCTGTGTTTTCATGGATGGGTTTAATCAGTTTGGGTTCCTGCACCCAGCAGAATGTCTCCTCACTCCTTACAGACCGGCAGGGAGAGCCTGTGAGAGCTACGCTCCCCCCACCCCGAAGACCGGGGCGTTTAACATGGCGACCGCCGCCTTTTCCCGCCTCGTTCTCGCGCCTTTTGTGCTCCCCTGTGCCCCCTGCACCCTACGGCAGGGGGAGCAGGAGGGGCGGGGCCTCTCGGCCGCCAGACAGGGCCCGCAGCCAATGAGGCGCCTCGGCTCGGAGAAGCTTCTGGATCACGGCCAATGATGGCCAGAGGGCCATCCGACCCGCGGTATGAACGGGGCGCCGCCGGAGGCCCCCTCAAAGCGGTGTTCTCAGAGCAGCGGGAGCGTCTGTAGACCTCTCCCCTCGGGTTGGGACGCCGCCTGAGGAAGCTTCCCGGGATGGAGTGCCCTCGCCTCCTTTGGGTGAGTGATTTTCTTCTGGGTGTCCTTGAGTGAGCGATTCCACCCTCTGGGTGCCCACAGGAGGTGGAGAGTTTCCCCCCTTTGTGCGTGTGCGCGCACGCTTTGGCTCATCGTTGGCGTGTGTGTTGCTGTGCAGGGAGGATACCCTGCCCGACTGACGCCTCGGACCTGTTATGTCTGAAGTGTTATCGGAGTGTTGATTGATTTCGGTTTGCTCCTGTTTCTCGTTGGTTTCTGTTGTGTGGTTTTGGTTGTTTTGTGCAATAAAGTTGTTTGAGTTCGTCCGTAGTTTTGGTTAGCCTTAGTGTACCTCCGTGGCACAGCCCTTGGCTGCTGTGGAGCAAATACACTCAAACAAACAATGTTTTCTGAAGTACCCATGTAACTAAGGGCAAGATTCAGTAGAGCACACAGGGATGTATAAACTGAAATGCAGGTAGATTTAAGGCAGTGAAGTCTAAAGTTGCAATCCAAGCTCCTTCTTCTGAGTTGCCTGCTCAACCTGGAGGTTTATCTGGTGCCTCCCAGCTTGAATCCCAGGTTCCGTGTGAAGTTTCCCAATTCAAGCAGACAGGTGATTAGCGGATGCCTAATATTGCTGAAGGTCTATCAGCTACTGAACATGCCCTTGAAGGACCCAGTCTTCAAGGAACAAGCCTGTGCAATGCTTGCTGGGAGAACTCAGCCCTGTGTGAAACCCACAGCAAGAAATCCTGCCTCGAGGGGCTGGTTTGGAGCTGTTGAGATCGCTGCTTGGAGGCTTCCAGCTCAGCCGGTGTCCTCCAAAGGGAGCTGTGGTGCTGAACAAGGCATTCTGGCTCACACTTCGGGGGCCAGGTACCCTGTGCTGGGCATCCTCGTGAAGCAGTAATGACGCCTGCAATGCCCACTCCTCCAGAAAAACCTGTGCCTCTGCTCTGCAGTGAAGTCTGTCTATTTATGAATTTTTGTCAACCTGTAGGAATGCTTATATTGAGTGAAGATGACACAAAGCTTATGCATGCCTCTTATTTAATCAGACACAGTAGTGCTCGTCAGCTGTTGATCTAACATCGTATTTTACATATTTCTAAGCGGATGACAAAGGAAATTTAATCTCTAATTTGAATCTCTATCAAGGAAACTTTACATTGTAAGCTAGAAACAGGGTTTCTGTAATGGAGAATAGAGGGTTACATTTGTGCATGTTTGGTTTTTTCTGTAGTACTTTCTAGTATTATGGATATGAAAAAAGCTCATGTTTCTGTACTGAAAGCATACATTTGTACATACAGTGTAGTAGTTATGTGATAAATATAACGCATAGCAGCTTGTAGGTATCACATCCTGTGTTAATTCCCAGCGCTCTCAAAAAACTGAGCGGATTCATTGGTTGGATGCAATTCAACGAAGTTATGAAAATTAATAGTGTTCAAATATTCTAGTAGCCAAATTCAGACAAAATTTTTCAGAACAGTAGAAGGTAGGATTCATCCTCTTTGATTTTAGTAATCTTAAATCAGATGTCAAAGCCCAACTAGTTTTCTAGGTTTCATGTACAATGTGTTTAGAGATAGCCATCTCAAACTGAATTGGAATGGAAGACTATAAAATTATAGATGGTCCAGAAAGATGACAAGGCAATTATTCACTGTTTTTCACAAAAGAAGGACTATGGACCACATAGCTAAATCAACATCCTGTCTTTACAACAAACATGGTGTATAATTAAATCATGTAACATATTGTCATGTAACATGTTGTTGCAGTAAAACAAAAAATCTAAATTTATTTTAAAAGATGGAGAGAAGTTCAAGGATAGGTCTGTCACTGGGTTATTTCAATAAGTTATTTGACTGTGACCCTTGCCTTAGGAAATCGCTGCACTCCTCGAAGAGACTGGGAGTATATACTGGGGACAAATATTTCCAGCTACTGGATAACATCAGAAATGGGATATTATTCTGAATGGACTTTTGCCCTGATCAGTTTTGGGGTTTTATCATCCTTTTGTCTCCTTAGGACTAAAAAGCATCACTGAAGTAATGCTGCAGTAGTACTGGGTAACCTCAGCATGCTGTATCTCTGTCAAGATTTTTGTAAGCATTGTGTTGCAAGAACAACTTATCAGAATAGTTTTAAAGGGCACATTAAGACAGTTCTGAGTTCGTTTTTCCAAGGGAGCTTATGATAGGAAGAGCAAAAGCTTCCTTCTTCAGACACAATGGTACTCATACTCAGAATTTGAAGGAAGTTTTGTGAGTTAAGTTGGAAAAAAATGAAAATTATTCTTGATTTTTAAGAGCATGTGCATAAAAATCTAATTTTAGCATTGGGAATGCTTCAGGTAGTGCATTTGGGTTTATTGGTGTAATAAGAATGGCACAGAAGGGAAAAATGCTGGGATTTTGATTTGCATTTCTTGAAGGAGAGAGAGCTCTCCTGAACTTTTCAATGGGAATTTCTACTGGAGTGTGCTTCCAAGGGGACTGAACTCCTTCAAGGATGAGGAGAGCCTTGAAGCCGCACCTCTTATTTCTTGGCAAGTGCCGTAATTGTAGGGTTTCTATCCAGAAAAAAGTAATTTCTTCCTCTTGCACAGAGTTTAAGTAAATCCACTTGGAAGCACTTGGCAATTCAAAATCAGGTTGTGACTAGCTGGTTGTCTTACTCTGGCTACATGCTTCTTGCCAGAGACTCTATATTTATGTGTAGTCAAGACTGAAGCATCTGTTTCTATTATGTCTTATGCTTTCCATCCTTCATGTTCTTCCATGTTACCTTTCTGCACAGAATATCTTCTATTTGGTGTATATTGAGCTAGGACTTCCCAGACTTGCGGGTTGTATGCTGCGATGCAATTTGTATTTCACAGCTTGGTCTGTCCTGTCTGAGGCTCTGTGTTCTTTCCCTGGCAACTTAATAAAGCAGAAGCACTTCTGGCTTGACGTTCTCCTGCAAGCAGAGGCAAGGTAAGGCATGGAACCAGACAAGGAGCTATTTCAGCCATTGGTGTTGGTGTGAGTGAATATGTAGCCCAGAAAGGGTCATTCTACAGGCCTCTCTGGAGCAGAAAAGAAAGGTTTGGAGGGATCAACCAGGATGCAAATCTCCAGCATGGTACATTATGCTAGGCTAGCTCTGATTTTTGTATTTGGACAAAAGCACTTTATTTCCTACCTAGTAATATGCATGACAGTCTGTCCGCTGTTAATCTGGGAGATGTAACCTTTTTTTGGCCTGCCTGGACTTATGAAGTGAGTGTATGTGGCAGAAAGATATGTAATTGTACATTGAGCACGTGACTAACTTCAGTTTGGCTGACTGAAAGAGAGATGAGATAGGTTGAGCCATTGCTTACAAGCTTAAAGAAGAGCCTTTGAGAGGAATATCTTGTGTGCACAGTCCTTGGTGTCTTGCTTTGCAATGGGAAGTGTTGAAAGGGAGCATAGTCACCCACATCCTGTCCTGCACATTCCAAGGTATGAATTGAAGATTTTGCTTCTTTCTTGCTCCTAAATATTTACACAGAAATGGATGGAAGAGCAAAATAACAGGCTAAAAGTCTGCTGAACTTTGGCTACTACAGTCTGAGTAGTTCTCTCTGATTGCCTCCCTCTAGTCTAACCTGCTGACAAAGTCTGTATCTTCAATTTTCCCTTCCCTTCTGAGACATCTGCCTTTGGAGGACAGTGCTGCCCTGCTATGTACTTTATGTTTGCGTGAGTGAAAACCCAGAATGGTTTGATAATCTGTACTGTTAGAGGAAAATATACCATCCCAGATCCCACAGCCTGAGAGAGATGAGGCTGCTGCAGCTCCGTGCCCCCAGGTCCAACCAGTAGCAAGACTGGAAATGTACTCTTACAGGCGCACACACACACAGAGCACACGTACACCACATCTGTATATACATGGCTGGCTGCACAGATCAGACAGACACACAGAGCACTCACATGAACACAGGCAGCACCAACGGCCTCATCCTGCTCCCTTCTCTGGCTGAGCAGGATGGAGGTCACTAGTGAGAGTATACCTATATATATACACACATATGTACAAGGTGGATCCCTCCAGCAGCTGGGCTCAGACACTGTCTGCCCCGTAGCTGGTTCCTGGATCCCAGTCTCCCCAGTTGCTGGCACCTGGACGTATGAGCCCCTGAGGCTGCAGCCCCTCTGTAGTTGCTAGCACAGACCATCTCGCTCACCCCCCACCCTGAGCTGGCTGGGGCTCCTCTGGTCCCCCAGCAGCCACCACCCATGGTCTCACCCTCAGAGCCAGAAAAACAGACAGACATACACACACACCTGGCTCCCAGACCATTTGACCTACTCACAGGTATTTTTGCTAGTGCTCACACACTCCCCGGCACGCCCATGCTTGCTGCAGCTGCTGCCACTGTGGACACATGGGCCCCTGTGACCCGAGGTCCCGCTCTGGTTGCTGCACTCAGACCCCATAACACACATGTGCGCAGAAAACAGAGCCCACACCCAGGAAAAGAGAAAGGAATTTAATAAGGGAATAGGACAGACATCGCTGATCAGGCAAAGGTCACGGCCAGACAAGTTTACTGACCAGCTCCCTATTTACATGCATCTAGCCCTTTTTATCTGCTTATCCCTCTGTTTTCCCACACTTGTTCCTCCCAAAAATCCCCTGGACATGTCCCTTCTCCACCTTTGGTTCCTGCCCTGAGCATCCCATCGTAATTCCTGGATAATCCTCAACTGCTCTTCCCCTGCATCCCATGATGTGTCCCACCCCTAGGCAGCAACTCCCCTTAGTCGGAAAGGTGGTGTGGAGAGCTGCTCCTGATGACTCGTCGTGGTGGGCTCCATGCCTGGCCACCAGGGCTGGTGGCTCTGCTGGGACAACCCTGGGAAGGGCCTGGACAGGGTGTCTGTTCTTGGGAGTGCTTAACTTGGGATCCCTGACTGCTGTTGCTCTGTTCTCCTTTGTGGGAGCTTTTATCACGTAACCTAACATATAACACTTCTCTGTGCAGCAGAAAAAAATGGAAAGGTTTTTTTAACTTTCTGCATCGCAGGAAGGGAAGTTGCAACTTCAAGTCTATGTAGTTGTCTAGTCGGTCTGTTCTGCAGCTGCCATGTTCCAGTTTCTCCTCATGTGCCCATTGCACAGACTCTAGGTACTGCTGTGTATGCAGAGTGGGAGAGGTCAAAGACAGTTTTGCTAGTAATATAATCACAAAGAGCATTGACGCCAGAGTATGTGAACATCTCAAAATGGAAATGAAAACTTTTGCTCCAGGCTCCCAGCAGAGTGCTGTTCATCCAAACAGCTGCTCTTTTCCTGAGAACAGATATGGAAATCAATAACTTGATGTAATATTCTTAGGAAAATATTCAAACTTTATTCTTAAAGCATCATGGTCAGTTTAGTGTTCCTGGAATTTGGACATGTAGGATTTCTTATATTGCTCCACGGAAGAGGATTAATGGGCTGGCCAGGGTTGCTTGGGGAATTCTTTCCTGTGCCATCTTCATGGAGATAACTTTGCAAAAGTGAAAATTCCAGTTACCTTTTCTCAAAGTTGGGTCTTGCTGATATCACACCATGCTTCTACCGGATTACTTGAGGCCTACATCTGGCCAGCTGGTAGCATGCTGGGAGGACAAGTGATAGATTGAAGTGTGCTGGGGATGTGTGTAGTATGGAAAAAAAGGTGATGGCAGCACTGCTAGTTCAGATTGATTTGTCCCCAGAATGAGACCGAAACCAGGGCACGTTCTTACTGCAGAGGCTTGAATACAGTCTCTCTTCACAATGGCTGAAAGACAAATTCAGACTAAAAGTAAGGGCATGATGAAGGAAACTCTAACGTTATAGAAAATTAACCATTGTTATAATTTATCAAGGGCAGCAATGCCCTTCATTGCACAAACTTTAACTCAAGATGAATTCAGGCAAATGTTCCAATTCAAGAAAGGTTTTTGAGCTTGAAATAACAAATACAGGGAAAACCTTACAGTGTGCATAATGCACAAGGTTAGACTAGATGATTATTTGTGCCCTTCAAGTCTGTGGGTTTCATGTAGTTCCTGTCTGCAAAAAAAGGAGCCTTGTTAATGTGCGCTAAAGGTGTAGGGTGTCTAAAGTGAGCACGTCTGCAAATGGGAAGGTTGTGATGATAAATAGGAAGGCTATTTTCCATAATGGTTATGGGGTGGTAAAACAGCAGCTGGTCTCTTGTGCTAGGATATTAAGACACATTAAAAATACACCTTTCTCTATTAGCGAACATAAAATTACGCAAGTTGCATAAAGAGGAAGCTAATGCAGTGTTGCAATGAACAAATGCCAAGTGAAGGGAGAGAGAGAAAAGCAATAGAAAAGATGTCTGTAGACCAGAAGGGGATTTAAGATAGTGGAAAGGGGTAGAAAGGAAGAAGCATTGATTGTGCTTTCAAAAGATGAACCTCTCTGATACAGTGTGGGACTTGTTTGTGCGGAGTCTCAATCACTAAGGGGAATTGGATCACCTTTCTTTAAAATTTCTTTTCTTTTTTTTTTTTTCTTTTGTACTTCAGAGCATCATTTAAGATTCACATGTCTAGTGCATCACACATACCTACCCAAGTGCCTTCCTCCATGAGAAAAATTGTATCTTTCATCAAGGTAATGTATTTTTTTTAAACTGTCAGAATCATTCTGATGAAATGCATGAAGAAATCAATAGCAGAATCGTATTAAAGAAAAACCACAGCTTTGCTCACAGTTAAAGGTTTCAAGTTCAATAACGTTGGACTTTAAAGAGAAGGAAAGAAGTCTCCTTCATTTTTACTATAATGCACTTAATGCACCATACAGAGAAGAATAGAAGTGCTGTCCAATAGACCCTTTGTGTTTTCCCCAACCTTTGCTATCAGCTTCCTTTTCCATTTCTTTTTAATTCTCCTTGTTCATTTTCAAAAAAGACCCCTCCACCACAAACGAAGCTAATTCCTTCCAGTGGCCCTGCACCAGATATCCCCTCATCCTGTCACAAACAATATCTGTGACGTTTAGAGAACTATCTTTTATTTTGAAACATCAGTAGAAAAGGTATTCCTGGTTCTGTTCTTTCTGAGATAATGCAAAGAAAGATAAGAGTGGGCTAGTGCCATAATGAGTACATTTTTTTCAAACACACCTGTTCTTGGTATGTTAATACACAGTGAGGAGAAGAACCAGATAAGCAAGACATAACTGCCTGCCTTGTGTCACAAGTAAGACTAGTTATTGAGGATTATTTTCTTTGGGTATCCTTTTCTGTCAGACATGCAGGACTGGACCAAAACAGCTGCTGTTGTTTGGAACTATTCTTAACTACCTAGCTACTGTTCATGGTTATAGCTTAGGTATGTTGTCCTCGGTATTAGTCTCTCTTGCTGTCTCTAAGTTGTCTTCTTCCATTTAAATCTACTTCAGGCAGTCATTTATCACAACCTTCCTTTGAACTGAGCTCGCTTTTTCTCCTTGCTGTCTTCGAATATTCCTCCCACTGACAGCTAGTCTTTTCTTTACATTCTTTTTACATTACTTTGCGTGGGGTTTTCTGCCAGTTAACTCTCAGAGCGTTTTGCTTTCTCATTTTAAATAGCATTTCTATTAAACAGTGTTTACTTTTCTGAAGTAAATACTTACTTTTCTGGTGAGGGAGAGAGGATTTCTGCTGAGGAGTGGACAAGTGCCTGCATCCTTACAAAGACTTACAGATTCATGTGATCTGACTATCTCCGTGATAACAAAAATGCATAGTGAGTTATGTACTCTTCCCTGTCCCACTCTAATTGAAAAGCTGGTTATTTTCTACCAGTAACAAACTGTGATCCAGTTTCCACCTGAAAATCAGAGTCTCTGTGAATACTTACAAAAATGTGAATGTGATTAAGGACCTGATGTCTTAGGAGACCACAGCCAATAACATTGACTGACAACATAGCCTTCTCTCCTCCTGCTCCCATGTCCATTGGTATCTGCTTTGGGCTGTTCACTCCCCACGCCTGAGAGCAGTTTCTGTTTGACATATTGGGCTCCAAGTCCATCAGCAGTTTTCCAACCTCCTGCAGTAGTGCAAACAGCAATGACAAGGTACTTCTTAGCTCTTTTTTCAAAGATCCCATCAAAATGGCCCTCCTCTCAGGGGAGGAAAAAAACGGTGCTGATGACCACTTATTTACCCCCTCACATGCACAATGCTAGTAGTTTTAGCCAGTCTGTACCAACTTCTTAGTGTTTCTTCTCTCTTCTTCATGGATTTAGACTGGGTAGACGTCTCTGGTCTCTGCCTGAGATTGCCAAACTAGTGAGCAAGGGAGCAGCCGGCTGGCTGAAAGGCTGCTGGAAGGCTCAGCTGTGGGAGGAATAAAAAATTCAAGAGCATGTTTGTTTTAGGGTGGGAGTAAGTCCTTTCTTAGGGAGCAGACAAAAAAAAAGGTGGGAATAATAAAAAGTCAATACATTAATCTGAATTAAATTTATCTGATCCTAGCTGAAATGGAGATGGTATAAAAAAGAACAAATGAAGTTGCAGTTTGAAGTTCTGCGGTGCCTGTCCCTCCCCCTTTACCTCTGGGAGGCCTCTGTGATCTTTTGTACGTAACTTGCTTCTCTAAGGCTTTGCTTACCTCTCGGCTGCTGAAGTGCAAGGTGACCCATGATCTGGGAGAGGAAAAAAAGTGGTATGTGGTGGTTCCATAGTGTAGTGGTTATCACGTCTGCTTTACACGCAGAAGGTCCTGGGTTCGAGCCCCAGTGGAACCAACACCTGAATACCTTCTTTGATACAATGAGAGGTAATGGCCTCAAGTTGCACCAGGGGAGGTGCAACTTGATTAGATATTTGGAAATATTTCTTCATTGAAAGTTGTCAGGGCCTGCAACAGGCTCCCATCCCTGGAGTTATTTAAGATGTGTAGATGTGGCACTTGGAGTTCCTGATCTTAAAGGTCTTTTCTAATTGGTTCTGTGATTCTGACTGACAATGCTTTGGCCCGCACTTGTACAGCAGTGATAAAACAGTGAGCCCATCTTTAAAATGACATGGATTACCCAGTACTGGCTGGTTCAAACAGTTTAAAATGGACTGTGTCACCTCCTTTTGAAAAAGGACACAGTTTTTCTGTATTGGCCAAATAGTGATTTTACTAGTCGAGTTCTGACAGGTCAGGCACTTTAGCTTTTTTTTTTTTTTTTTTTTTTTTTGTAAGGTAAGGGTGACTTTTACATCCCCGGTTTGCACTCAGAGATGCTTATTCCCCCTCTCTGCTGTGTTAGGGCATTCCACTCCCACCGCAGACACTTAAGTGAGAGGAGGTGAAGGGAAAAGGATGGTCAGAACCTGCCGGGAGTCAAAGCACAGCCTTGCTTGGAGGAGAGGATCTGATGGGAGAGGGTATAAGGCTGCTGCTGAAGTTAGACCTGATGAGGAGGGAAACACTGAAAGGGTCTATGGCAAAGGACTGTGGAAAGATGAAATGGGAGGAGGAAGAGGCCTAGGGCAGGGTAGTGTCTGCTAGAAACCCTCTGTTGGTGTTGCTCTTCTGTGTGCTTGAGGGCATCCCAATCATATTTTGTCAAAGGATAAAGGCATGAGAGGGATGACTCTATATCAGTCTTGTGGAAAAATTAATGAGGAAGACGTGGTAGAGGCAAGCCCATTTGCTTTAAATATCTCTTGCACTTAACTGGTGGCTTGGCAGCTTTCCTTGAGCAACGCTCGAACGAAATGGTGTGGACGAGTCCTGGGGCTATTTCCCTGCTTACTGTTGTCCTGGCAGAGCGCTTAATGCACATCCATGACCATTGCATTCAAAAACATCTCCCTGCTCCACAACATCAGGCTCTTGTGTATGTTGAAGGGCTGAATCCACCCTGGGTTTCCACCTCCACTCGCTCTTTTACACAAGTAGACTGTCTGCTGGCTTAGTGCTGTGTCAAACGTTGCCGTATCTCTGCAGTATGGGCTTCACAACAGGCGGCAGCAGGCTGTTTGTTGCTGGCTTGCGTGGTGCCTTGTGTGAAGGAGCTTTTCATACCTGCCCTGAATGCTACCTGTTCTGAGCAACAATAGTAAATATTAACAAGTGGGAGAAGGGGCAGGGTGCAGCTATTACCAGGAGGGTTCAAACGTTGTGTCAGCTCCGCCTGGTATGGTAACGTATTAAAATACTGTCTATTTGTAAGACCTCCCTAGTCTGTCAGATCCTCTATATTTAAAAAATGTGGGATTAGAGACAAAAGATATTTTCAGAAAGCATCTGCTGTAAACAAAAATGTGCACATGTGCCTGACTGCATATAATGGATACACACAAACAAATTATGAGAGTACTGCAAAACCGGCTAGATTTTTTTGTGTGGATATATATGGAGACCACTTTAATAGCCTGCATGTGCACACATACACACATTTAAATACTTTATGCAACGGTATGAGATCTCTTTTGATGCTCAGTACTTTTCTGATCTTCAGTAGCTTTTTCACACAAATCGTGCCAAAAATATATGAATTTATGGTAAAAATTGTGTCCCTGGGTAGCAGTATTGTACAGGTGCTCTTAACACCTCGATGTGCCAACAGGGCTTGTGAATAGGAACCAGAATTGCTGTATCTGGACAAATATCTTTCACTTGTTACAGTATACTTCCCTAAATACTACTGTTTTTCAGAACGTAAATGGTTGTAGCCTTCCTCTCTCTACTCAGGCATACCTATACAAGCATACGATATTCTCAATGTTTTATGGGTACTAAAACACTATGGAACTAGAATTTTTTTGAATTTGAAAACTATTTGAGTAATTGTTCATGATCTATGCCATTCTTTTTTTCTTCTTTTTTCTTGGTCCAGACACAATTCTCCTGTTTCCCCACATCAGTTTGCCAGTGTTTGGTTGTGTCTCAAGGGAATGCATAGCCATTGGCACCAACTCTTCAGAGACATTTCAGACACAGTAAAAAATAAAATGAAATAATGAACACTTGAAGGTGTGAGTAGGATGAGACTGTGTAGCAAGTATAGCTGTATACTGGAATTTTAAAATACCTCTGTGTATTCAGCTTCTGTGAGTTGGCAGTGGTCTCTGTATTTTGTAGGGAGCTACCTGAGTCTGAGAAACAGCTGTGACAAAACCAAGCTGCAATATTTTACTCAAAATTAGTTCTTTTGATGTACATGCTCTTTCTGGTGCTGAAGCAGGGGTTTTCAGGCTTTTGCTTTTATAAGCTCACTAGATATTTTTCAGTGAAAGTACTCCATCCCAAAATTTACAAGAACAGGTTCATTTTTTTCCTTAGTTGCATTTCACAAAGGACTTTGCAGCCTGATCATCCCAGTACAGAAACCCTGACTCACTGAAGTGAGCACCAAGAACCAAACCTTTAACCTGTAATGGATTTGGACCTAGATATGAACCTCAGGAGCAGCATCTGCCTTTAGCAAGAGCTGAACTCTTTCAGCTTTTCAGTGTGAGCTGTGCCCATCCTGCAAGAGAACCAGAAAGGAAGTTTAGATTATACTGCAATTCCAGATTTGGGCTCCACTATAGTTATGAGTGACCAACACCCAAAGATAGCCCTTTTTTCCCTGAAATCTATGAGATTGCAACGAATGCCTTAAATGTGAATCTCTGCTCAGGTCAGGTAACATTAAAAAATGCACAATGAATTAAAAGGTGGGGATATAGCATGAGCTGAGAATTGTTGGTTTACTTGTAAAACTAATTCAGGTTTCAAAGTTTCTGTGTTAGTCAGAGCCCCAAATGGGACTTATGGTAGCAACTACAGTTTATTTTCCTCTTTTGCTTTTGAAAAGTTGATGTCAAACCACTGAAAGATGAAAAGGAATTAATTGCATTTTTACTGTAGCTGTGTAAAGAGAGAGAGATTGTCTCAGAATCAGTAGTCTTAAATGTGCTGCATTTGAGTCATTCTGATCTGCTGTATGTGAATTTTTTGGGAGACTTCTTAATTTAGTGACTGAGCCAATTCAAATCATAGTGGTACAGAGGCTCCTTTCATAATGCAGCATCCAGGTGTCTGGCAAATTCCATGTACTAACAGTTCGATTCCACTCTTCTCTCATACATGTTCTATAAACCATTAAAAAAAAAATCAATAATTTAAAAATCTTTTTGTGTGATACAGCAAAACCAATTTGTGCCCTTTACAGTCTGACAGCTTAATTTTTATTTCTTAAAGAAAAAAAATATTCAAATCCTAAACCCAATCTTGAGTTATACAATTGTTAAAAAGCCTCAGAAATTAGCAAGCAGCTTTTAGAAATGTTTAACTTAAAAACAGCTAGGAAGGGTTTTTCTTTTTTCTTTTACATTTGTTTAAAAAAAAAAATTATATTGCCTCAAAATGAGACCTTTGTGCCAAGTTTTATTCTGGAGCACAGCTTTACAGCTGAGCTAAAACCCCCTATAATAGGAGAAAAGTGACAGACCCTTAACTATAGTAGCATGAACAGCACTGCTATAATTCCTGGGTGAACTTTGTCCCTGGATGTGTGTTTTTGGAGTGTGCCGGGGTGACATTCAGCCTCTACATTCATTTTTATGATAATTCAGAGTAAATTGTGGTGCAATAAACTCTTCAAGCCTGTCTTTCTTGTGAAAGCCATGAATCAATCAGCTGCAGGCTTTTTTGGGTCTTTTCAATGTATAGTGATCATTTAGATTTGACATGCATTGTGAGACCTTGGCTTAGCTCCTCTCTATGGTCTGTCATTAATTCCAGCCTTTACTGTTCTGAAGTACAGTGAAGGATGACTGAGAAATCATTGCCCCTCTTCAGCTCTGTTATTGCACAAAATAGCAGCGCAATAATTTTTTGTCAATGTTTTACTCTAAAAGCTTTCTACATCAGTTTTGAAAAGGAAGCAATAAAGCCCATTCAATGGTATGAATAAAAATCCTTTGAGGTTTAGGCGCAGGGCTGCTTTTCTTCAGCTGGTAATCAAATTGGAGCTAAAATGAAATTGAGTTTTCTTATGAAAATAGCCTTTGTTGCTGGGAAGGCTGGTAATTCATAAACAATAACCTGCTCTTTTGTGTGGATAATAATATATTCATGTTCTTTCAATAGGGTAAAAGCCAGACCTAGTGCATTATGGTACAGTAAAAATAGCAGAAGGAGCTTGCTGGAATAATCTTGAAGAAATGTAGCATTCGGTGACTTAAGCTTTCAGCTCCCATCTGAAATTGTACTTTGCTTTTATTTGTGAGCCGGGTTTTAGTTGTTGATTTGTTGCCGCTATACAATATTTGGTTAATTGTGGAAGATCTCAAGCTGTGCTCATCACTGCTCCTGCGAAGGCTGCTGCCAGCTGCTAGAAACAGAGCCTGCTGCTACAGGATGTACACTATTCACAGGAGCAGCCTCTCAGCACTGATTATCACTGAAGAGTTCCCCGCTCTCCATCACTCTGCGCCCTGCACGCAACCGGACTGCTGAGCACGGGGAGGTAGGCTGCCTGCCCTCTCTTCAGGGTAAGGTTAAAGGCGTGCAGCGGGGCTGTGGAGAGTGCGGTGGGCGAACTTGGCTGGGGATTTTCCAAGCGCTGGTGGGGAAACAGGCTCCCAGCCCCCGGGAGGACGCTGTGGGCTCAGTCACTTTGGAGCTGAGCAGGGGCTGGAGGAGGACGCGAAGGGCAAAGACTGAGGATTTCCAAGTGCACCGTGAGGTGCTCTTGGAAATGTTGCCTTGGGGTTCGGTGTTTTTTTCTAACGAGCCGGGCGATCCTTTGGAGGTTTGATCTGGCACCAGCGCTTGTTGGCGTTTTGGGGTGTACCTTGTTGTCACATCTGTGTTTTGTGACTCGATGCTAAAGGTCTTGGTACAGGTGGAGGATGCTCCCCAGATACATTGTGTGAGTAAAGGCAAGAGGCTGGCAGAAAACTCTGGGAGCATGTCCTGTCTGTCTGTAGTGACTCTTTCTTTGCCTCAGCTCATGGGGAGTGGAGGGTAAACTTCAGTCTGAGTACGTGAAATTACCTCCCTCCTCCTCCTCTCCATCAGTGTGTGCTTTAAAATTCTTGATAGCTGTGATAGTTGAGCTCTGAGTGGTGATAAAAAAAATTGCATGCAGACATGGGCATGCAAAAATGCTGATTTAGAGTCTGTTTATGTGTAAGATGCAGACTTGGTCAGTCTCACCAGCACTGAGGTGAGAGATTGCTTCAGGATTTAGTTTAATTTTGACTAGTCTCCCTGCCTGGGTGACAGGAGTAGTACCAAAACCACTCGTCAGAGTGCCTGGGGAGAAGCAGGGTGAGACATGATAGCAGGTCAAAACTGTGCTGTTACTTGTGGATTTCGGTTGCAGGGGAGGACTAGAGGACAGACTGTCTGGGTGGCAAATCGGAAGCAGCTTTGCACAGGGCTTTCTTACAGTGAAAGGGTTTGTAATCCAGACTCTGCAAACCCTACTTTTTTCAACCAAAATAAGCAGTGGATTAATACCAGGTGTATTGTTCTCCTTATAAACTTTCCAAAGGATTCAGAAAAGTTTTTAAAAAAACAAACCAGAACATACCCTAGGCAGATACAAAGTAAACGAGAATGTAAAGTGCAAAGACTTGCAATGGGTATTATTTTCTAAGTAACTTTGAAGTTAGATCTGTGCCATATGCAAAGCTGTGTTGAGGCAGTTGCAGAGGTTTTTATTCATTTTTAACAGTGAAATTACATGCTTAACAAAAGGAACTTTTAAAGGCACAGTGGTAACTGACAGTCAAAGCAATATATGTCATTATCCAATTAGTACACACAAGTGTGTTTTTATTATTCACTTAACATACCTCTGTGTTTGGCTCTCAGAAATACGATGTTTTATTTCTCAAAGTGTTTTAAGACTGGTATGTGTTTTACTGCTGTAATTGGAGTAATATTTTTGCACATTACATGTATTTATATCTTTGTTGCTCATTGGATTAGTGTTGTTTAGAAGGAAATTTCTAAAATGAAAAATTGTTTTTGTGGGTAAATGCTGGTTAGACAAAATGTAGCATGCACTCAATTCCAGTTCTCTTCACAACTGGAAAACCTGCTTTTTATTGCACCCAAAGTTGAATTGAGAGAAATAATATTTCTTGTATTTAAAAGAATGATAATACAATGAGATTTTTCAAGTGCATTTGAATGAAAAGTATGTTAGCCTATAATAGAGCATTTGTTGGTACTTGCTAATATGAGACCAGAGAGTCTATTCAATAGAGCCACCCTTTTTGTTTTGTTGAAAAATAAACTATCTAGCAATGTGTTGTTGGCATTTGTTTCATCGGGAGACTAGTTACTGACAGGTATGGTGGTGATTTTAGCTTTTTAATTACAGGCTTAGCAGAGTTGTGGTACGTTGTATTATCAGAGTTCTTAAGGAGCAAAGATTTCGGCTGTAGTTGGACAGTGCTGTTATCCTGGCACCAAATAGGTCAAATAGGTATAACAAGTTTTCCAAAGAATCCATGTTGTCTGCAGCTTTAGAAAGAACAGTTTGGCTTCTCTTGCTGTATTTAAATAAGATTTAGTGAACGTGTTTGAAGTGGAGTATGTTTCTTATGCTGGATTCACCTTTGTCATGGAAATGCATGCTTTGTTCTGGGATTCATGCAGAAAGGATGCTTCACTTAGGTATACGGTTCTCTAATGAAGCTCTGGTATGTGCATAAACCTCCACAAAAGCAAACTCAGTCTTTAAATTTCACTAATGTTAGATATTTCCCATACTGATAACACCAGAGTGGGACAGCTCTATACTAAGGAAAGTACAAGCTTTTCATGAGAACTGCTAGTGAATCTCATGCACGAATACTATTCTGTTATTTGGCAATATTATGAATTATGAATAATTACCCAGCAGTGAATCACTCTAAGACCTCCAAACTCATTTCTTGGTGCCTGTATCAGACTGTAATATAAGTAAATATGATGTTTACCAATGTTAACTTTATGTATCACCATAACTCACAAAACTAAGTCATTTCAATTGCAATTAGCATTTTAAGTTCACAAAGGAATGCATTTCCAGTCTATGCAGTCATAAATTACATGCTACTTATTACAGCACACAAATTGAAGTTGTCTACTGTTTAAAAAAGTTGGTTGAATGATGCACTGTACATTTGCCTTGAAATTTTAAGTATCTACTGATGCTGGAGCATAAATTTTTTTACTGAGTATGGATTTCCCTACAGATGTAAGGCAAACAAGTTGATCGTAATTATTTTGCAATAGAAAGCAAGTTCCAACCATTTCAGACAACAAGGTAACTGAAAACTCTCAAACCCTGTAGTCAAAAAAACATTGATGTATTCAGGTTTGGCATATTTTACCTAATGAATGAATCCTAACACTGGAAAAAAAGCTGACCTTTAAGATAAGAAGGTAAACAAGGTGAATTAAGATTCAAGATTAGTGTAAGTAGGAGAACTTTTTAATGTATTTTTGCACATCTACTTTCTCTGTACTAACTGTAATTAAAATTTTCAGCCTTGCTTTTCAAGTAGTTTGTGGTCACCTTGGCTGGGTTTGTGTCTAGTGGTTTGTTTTTTTGGTGTGGGTTTTTTTGTTTTTTGGTTTTTTTTTTTCAAAAAGAGTATTCAGTAAAGGCATATCTGGATAATTTATTTGTATTGGAATTCTGGCGTTAGAACAGATCTGATGGCTCTTGAATGTGTAAAAATAATGCTTAAAGAGAAAAATATATTACAGGATCCTTATCAATAGTGATGATAATGGAGGTCACAAACTGCAACCCACATCGTGTGGACGAATGTCTGTAGAGTGCTGTTTCTTGGGTCTTCCTGCTTTTACTCTTCTGATTCTTATGTTTGCTTAAACCGTGTACATTTTAGTTAAATGCTGTACTTCTTCATGTAAATGGCATAGATAAAAGTTCAGAGCAGCATAAAGCTTCAATACTTTCATGCCTGTCTCTACTTCAGTCCTTGAAAACTAAGAGCTTATTTATGGATGACTTTTTATTTTCTACTAAAATATAAGGTTAGCACATTTCAATTTTTATTCTCTTCTCAGCTTTCAATGCACTTTGCCTTATCGGTGTACTTGAATCCACATGATGTATACAAAACGAAAAGCTTTAAGTATTTTTATTAAGACATCCAGGAAGAGCTCTGTAAACAAGGCTTTGCTTTCCAATGCTCAAGCTTTGAATTGTCAGCTGTTACAAACACACTCTTACTTTCTGTTCTGAAATGTGGCCGGAAAAAAAAGAGCATATCTCTAATGTGTGTGGTGCCTTCTTAATGTAGCTATTTGAATATCAATATTTTGCTTTGAAATAGGAATCTTCTACTTTATGAGGAGCGCTGGTTCCTCAAGTTTTCTCAGTGTGTGTGATGCCCTGAAGTTAATGTTATTTTATAGTGTAATTCAGCTCATTTCACCAAGACTATTCTTAAGGACAGTTGAAACAGCATCTTTCTGCTTTGAGGCTCTCAAGTACAGTATAAATAAGTCAATAAAAGTAACATATTTTGCTGGCAGTTGGGTTACTTAAGGGGCTTCAGGAGTTGAAAGAAAGTAGGGGTCCCACTCTGGTAGCCTTTAGGTGTTCAAAATGGGCTGGAAATAAGCAAAGGAAAATCATCTAAAGAGTGAGCTGAAGCAAAATTCCTCCCATTTGCTGTTATAAATGGGAAACCAAGACCCTAACTCTCCACTGTCTAGTACTTTGCACTTTCTCTGTTGATTTCAGAAAGTAGGTAAAAATGGAGGCTGACGTGGCAGCTGCACTGCAGTTCAAAGGCCAGGGCATCCTTCAGGATAGATTATAAAATTGGGATGCGGGTGGAGGAAATGGTGGCTAGGCACAGCAAGTTCCTGGGGCCACGGGCAGCCCTACACCACTAGTGGTGTAAATGTAAAAAAAGCGCCCGCTGCAACTGTAGTGAGTTTTAAGTCACTCTGCACAGCTGTAAAGAATCGGGCTCAGATATTTAAGGAAGTAAATTCTTGATCAAATGATCTCTCAATATTTCCCGCATCATCTCTGATGCTACCGGCCAGAGAATACACGTTGCAAAATCAGACCAATAGTTATTTGGTATATTGAGTACGTACGTACAGGAGGAAATAGAAACTGGCAGTTCTTTGGAATCTGGAAGAGACTCCCACACAGCATGAAATAGTTGATTTTTTTACTAAATTTACTCGTGCCTTTGTGATAGACAGTATTTTTTTCTTCTTTTTTTTCCATCCATGGAATTTTTTTTTTCTTGCTGGTTTTCTTACTTCACTGCAAAATAATTTAATCTTCTCTTAATTTTAGCTTCTTATTGCTAAAAGCACTGGTCCTGATTTCCCCAGAGCATTCCATCACTTACAAATCTCTAACTAATTTGAAATCGGATCTATGCCAGCATGAAAGTGATGGGAAACACTGGGAAATCAGGTCCGCTCTCAGAGTAAAATGCTAGCTTTGTAGAAGTTTTTCAGATCACCTTTTTTATTGTCAAATGTAAAACCATTGAAGTTGAACAACTTTTCTGTTTTGCTCCCTAAGCCAACCATGTTTGCTAGCATTAAGGTACTCTATAAAAAATTATGTTCCCGCTGCCACACTGAAGCCCATGAAACAGCAGCCATCTCAAAATAACTGGAGCAAGAAGTAACTGATGCATCCACTACATAGTACCACAGCAAAAGGAAAACTTTTAAGATCAATCATTATTCAAAGTGTTATGGGTAATCATCATCATGGTCTAGGCTTGATAGCACATCTGAAGTATTAAACAGCCATCCGCAGACACTTAAATAGCCTTTTTCTGTACACTGCTTACACTGAAGAAAGAGCACAGCTTATACTTCTACCAATCAGCAAAGACACAAAACTTGGAGTTACAAAAATGTAATTTCAGTCTCCCTGGGAAGTGGAACATCCAGCTGCAAAGCATTTATAAAGTACATCAAATACTTCATATCACATAGCAGCTAGTAAAACATGTCTTGATTTATCTGTTTGAGAGCTGATCTTCAATGTATCTTTGGAGCTGGTCTTAATCTTTCATCAAGGCCTTTCATAGAAGTTTTTAACCATATTGGAAGTGTGAAAATGTTGCTTTTGAACCATACTGGAAATGTGACATTATGTTGCTTTAATTGTGAATTTTTAACAGAATTAATACAAACATGCCAATAAATGCTAAAGGATAAAATGGCATTGGACTCTACGCTTGCTTTATTAGGCTGTGTTGCAAATACATAAAATGGATAATGGACTACTGATTAACACTTTAAGCTGACATAACTGTACAGAAACCATTGAAATAACTTGAAAGTTCGTAAGAAGACTCAGCATGGTGAGTTTTTAAAACAAATTGAGTAGTTTTAAGTGGTCTTCAAACCAGAACAGTAATTTGAATGAGACTCTACCACCTGTTATCTTAAACAAAGCATTGAGTACTTAAAATCAACTAATGCTCTGGTTAGTCTAGTAGAATAAGAACATGAGAGTTGAGTTACTCAGAATTAGAGGTACGCATCAGAGACTTTGACATTGCTGGCATCCTTGTCAACCTTGAAGTTTGAGTGCAGATGTCCTGGGTTGACTGGATATAGAAAAAGGTCCAGTTGATACGGATCTCCAATCTAGTGAGAACCTCGCCATTTAAGGTCAAATTCGAGGAGACCAATTTTTGTCTTGTATTTGCTATGAAAGCACATTTTGCTGAAGATTCTACCTCACTATCTTAACACTAACCTAATCCAGAACAGACCAGCACTTTTGTGGTACTAAGTGGAAAAAAAATCAAACTTTTTAAGTGTCTGATTTTTTTTTTTTTTTATTCTCTTGAAAAACGTGCTTGAGTCAACTTTTTGTTGTCAACCCACTCCAGAGTAGCACCAGTACATCACCTTATAGAAATTCTGTCTGGTTGGGTATTTGTAGTGAGAGTTGTATGAGTAGGAGAAAGAGGGCATTGATCCTCTTTCAGTATGCTTCTCAATATTGAATGCAGAGCTTAGAAAGATGAACTTTGCAGTTATTTTTAAAGCTAAAACCAAAGTATTTAATTTAGTAAGGGAGCTTACTATTTGGAATATTGAATTCGCGTTGTCCCTAGAGATCAAGCTTTTGTGTATGTAAAGGCTGCCTTGGATGGCAGCACAGCAAAAGGAAAAATATTGTTCGAAGAAGCAAAGAGTCTTTAAGCTGCAAGAGTCTGTGGTTTCAAAATCAGGGCCTGTCTGAAAGTGAGGGTGTAGCTGCGCACAGGGAACCTGAACCAAAGGACGCATATGGTGATGAAAGGCTGCTGACAGTTCCATCCAGAAGCCACTGTAGAAACTGGCAACGCTATACACTTGGTGAACTTTTACAAACTTGCTGTCATATTCTCGGAGAACGTGTCTTTTCATGGGCATTACACATCACTCTGTGGACGTGCTGTGTGTTTCTAAAGGCTGTCTCTGCCTGGCGGGGTCAGATGTGCTGAAGCAGAGTACTCTTCATTACGTTATATCAACAACGTGTTGTAGGCAGTGCAGACTTGGGCAGGTGGTCAGTGACATCTTATCACTGCGCGGTCTGTGGCTTGGATCTGGCGCTGGAAGGGATAAGGAAATTCCAACATACCACTGAACAAAGCATGGAAGACTGTTTGGGCTTTATAACACAGGGAAAGGATGTGTCAACTCTGTTTGTGGTAGATTAGCTGTATACATTTTCCACATAACTGGGAGAGGGTGGTAGTTGCTGTACAAAACTGACAGAGAATGAAATCCTTGCATTAGTGGATTTATCTCTGAAGAGAGCATTAGGCTTGTTGTTTGGAAGGATGGATCTAACTATCTTTTGTGTTGTAAAAATATACGTGAATCTAAAGCCTATGCGCTCTTTTCCTTTTTCAGCTTGGGAAAGTCACCAGTGACTATTTTCCTGGGTAATGTTGACAAACAGAAATGCTTTGAGACTAACTGTTCATAAGGGATAGCCCATGGCACAATCATACGTGGTAATAATTTACAGCTGCTCTCATTTCAGACTGGATATGACTTAGAAACCTAAAGACAAAGATATTTGTTCAGTTACTAAGCTCTAGCACCGGTCACGTGCTGTAGTGACTGTTATCTGGAAACTACATTTGTGTTCTGAATGTCCAGGGAACATTACGTTTCCCATGATTTTCGTTCTGCAAGAGGGAGAAATATCTGCTAGTTTTATACAATAATGCTTCTCTCGGTAGATGAAGGGCTAATGTCCTACACTCCATTGAAGCTGATTGTCAAAAGCAGCAACGAGGGCTTGCCAGCTCTTTTTGGTAGTGTGTCACATGGATGCTGACCTTGTGTGGCAATGGCATTGCATCATCTTTTGTGTTAGGAGTGGGTAGAGGAGACTGGCTGGCTGCATGGGAACTGGCATTCCCTAGGAGGCCAATGCACACGTGGGTTGTGCGGAATGCTATGGGGTGCTCCCCTCCTCACTAGCACCCTCCCCACACAGGACCTGCCTTGTGGCATATGGAGGGAAACTGCTGCTCATTTACTTTGTGATGGATCCTTAAATGAAGAGAAGAAAATGATCTCAAGGCTTACTTCTTTTTAAGGTTGAGGAAGAAGAGAGGAAAGCACTGAGTCTCTCTCTTCCTGCCTGACTTTGACTCTGGGGAAAGGAAAAGCCAGCAAGCATATAGAAACGGGTCAGAAAGGAAGCAATTGCCTCTCTAAATCAGGACAATCTCCTTTTCCCTTGCTCTCTTCTGTTGCTGG